>NC_064816.1:131226681-131535748 GCF_023721935.1 Panthera uncia
CCTTCCCCTCCCCCATGGGTTTCTGTTATGTTTCTCAGGATCCACATAAGAGTGAAACCATATGGTATCTGTCTTTCTCTGTATGGCTTATTTCACTTAGCATCACACTCTCGAGTTCCATCCATGTTGCTACAAAAGGCCATATTTCATTTTTTCTCATTGCCACGTAGTATTCCATTGTGTATATAAACCACAATTTCTTTATCCATTCATCAGTTGATGGACATTTAGGCTCTTTCCATAATTTGCTATTGTTGAGAGTGCCGCTATAAACATTGGGGTACAGGTGCCCCTATGCATCAGTACTCCTGTATCCCTTGGATAAATTCCTAGCAGTGCTATTGCTGGGTCATAGGGTAGGTCTATTTTTAATTTTCTGAGGAACCTCCACACTGCTTTCCAGAGCGGCTGCACCAATTTGCATTCCCACCAACAGTGCAAGAGGGTTCCTGTTTCTCCACATCCTCTCCAGCATCTATAGTCTCCTGATTTCTTCATTTTGGCCACTCTGACTGGCGTGAGGTGGTATCTGAGTGTGGTTTTGATTTGTATTTCCCTGATGAGGAGCGACGTTGAACATCTTTTCATGTGCCTGTTGGCCATCTGGATGTCTTCTTTAGAGAAGTGTCTATTCATGTTTTCTGCCCATTTCTTCACTGGGTTATTTGTTTTTCGGGTGTGGAGTTTGGTGAGTTCTTTATAGATTTTGGATACTAGCCCTTTGTCCGATGTGTCATTTGCAAATATCTTTTCCCATTCCATTGGTTGCCTTTTAGTTTTGTTGGTTGTTTCCTTTGCTGTGCAGAAGCTTTTTATCTTCATAAGGTCCCAGTAATTCACTTTTGCTTTTAATTTCCTTGCCTTTGGGGATGTGCCGAGTAAGAGATTGCTACGGCTGAGGTCAGAGAGGTCTTTTCCTGCTTTCTCCTCTAAGGTTTTGATGGTTTCCTGTCTCACATTCAGGTCCTTTATCCATTTTGAGTTTATTTTTGTGAATGGTGTGAGAAAGTGGTCTAGTTTCAACCTTCTGCATGTTGCTGTCCAGTTCTCCCAGCACCATTTGGTAAAGAGACTGTCTTTTTTCCATTGGATGTTCTTTCCTGCTTTGTCAAAGATGAGTTGGCCATACGTTTGTGGGTCTAGTTCTGGGGTTTCTATTCTATTCCATTGCTCTATGTGTCTGTTTTTATGCCAATACCATGCTGTCTTGATGATGACAGCTTTGTAGCAGAGGCTAAAGTCTGGGATTGTGATGCCTCCTGCTTTGGTCTTCTTCTTCAAAATTACTTTGGCTATTCGGGGCCTTTTGTGGTTCCATATGAATTTTAGGATTGCTTGTTCTAGTTTCGAGAAGAATGCTGGTGCAATTTTGATTGGGATTGCATTGAATGTGTAGATAGCTTTGGGTAGTATTGACATTTTGACAATATTTATTCTTCCAATCCATGAGCAGGGAATGTCTTTCCATTTCTTTATATCTTCTTCAATTACCTGCTTAAGCTTTCTATAGTTTTCAGCATACAGATCTTTTACATCTTTGGTTAGATTTATTCCTAGGTATTTTATGCTTCTTGGTGCAATTGTGAATGGGATCAGTTTCTTCATTTGTCTTTCTGTTGCTTCATTGTTAGTGTATAAGAATGCAACTGATTTCTGCACATTGATTTTGTATCCTGCAACTTTGCTGAATTCATGTATCAGTTCTAGCAGACTTTTGGTGGAGTCTATCGGATTTTCCATGTATAATATCATGTCATCTGCAAAAAGCGAAAGCTTGACTTCGTCTTTGCCAATTTTGATGCCTTTGATTTCCTTTTGTTGTCTGATTGCTGATGCTAGAACTTCCAGCACTATATTAAACAACAGCGGTGACAGTGGGCATCCCTGTCGTGTTCCTGATCTCAGGGAAAAAGCTCTCAGTTTTTCCCCGTTGAGGATGATGTTAGCTGTGGGCTTTTCATAAATGGCCTTTATGATCTTTAAGTATGTTCCTTCTATCCCGACTTTCTCAAGGGTTTTTATTAAGAAAGGGTGCTGGATTTTGTCAAAGGCCTTTTCTGCATCGATTGACAGGATCATATGGTTCTTCTCTTTTTTTTTGTTAATGTGATGTATCACGTTGATCGATTTGCGAATGTTGAACCAGCCCTGCATCCCAGGAATGAATCCCACTTGATCATGGTGAATAATTCTTTTTATATGCTGTTGAATTCGATTTGCTAGTATCTTATTAAGAATTTTTGCATCCATATTCATCAGGGATATTGGCCTGTAGTTCTCTTTTTTTACTGGGTCTCTGTCTGGTTTAGGAATCAAAGTAATACTGGCTTCATAGAATGAGTCTGGAAGTTTTCCTTCCCTTTCTATTTCTTGGAATAGCTTGAGAAGGATAGGTATTATCTCTGCTTTAAATGTCTGGTAGAACTCCCCTGGGAAGCCATCTGGTCCTGGACTCTTATTTGTTGGGAGATTTTTGATAACCGATTCAATTTCTTCGCTGGTTATGGGTCTGTTCAAGCTTTCTATTTCCTCCTGATTGAGTTTTGGAAGAGTGTGGGTGTTTAGAAATTTGTCCATTTCTTCCAGGTTGTCCAATTTGCTGGCATATAATTTTTCATAGTATTCCCTGATAATTGTTTGTATCTCTGAGGGATTGGTTGTAATCATTCCATTTTCATTCATGATTTTATCTATTTGGGTCATCTCCCTTTTCTTTTTGAGAAGCCTGGCTAGAGGTTTGTCAATTTTGTTTATTTTTTCAAAAAACCAACTCTTGGTTTCGTTGATCTGCTCTACAGTTTTTTTAGATTCTATATTGTTTATTTCTGCTCTGATCTTTATTATTTCTCTTCTTCTGCTGGGTTTAGGCTGCCTTTGCTGTTCTGCTTCTATTTCCTTTAGGTGTGCTGTTAGATTTTGTATTTGGGATTTTTCTTGTTTCTTGAGATAGGCCTGGATTGCAATGTATTTTCCTCTCAGGACTGCCTTCGCTGCATCCCAAAGCGTTTGGATTGTTGTATTTTCATTTTCGTTTGTTTCCATGTATATTTTAATTTCTTCTCTAATTGCCTGGTTGACCCACTCATTCGTTAGTAGGGTGTTCTTTAACCTCCATGCTTTTGGAGGTTTTCCAGACTTTTTCCTGTGGTTGATTTCAAGCTTCATAGCATTGTGGTCTGAAAGTATGCATGGTATAATTTCAATTCTTGTAAACTTATGAAGGGCTGTTTTGTGACCCAGTATATGATCTATCTTGGAGAATGTTCCATGTGCACTCGAGAAGAAAGTATATTCTGTTGCTTTGGGATGCAGAGTTCTAAATATATCTGTCAAGTCCATCTGATCCAATGTAGCATTCAGGGTCCTTGTTTCTTTATTGACTATGTGTCTAGATGATCTATCCATTTCTGTAAGTGGGGTGTTAAAGTCCCCTGCCATGACCACATTCTTATCAATAAGGTTGCTTATGTTTATGAGTAATTGTTTTATATATCTGGGGGCTCGGGTATTTGGCGCATAGACATTTATAATAGTTAGCTCTTCCTGGTGGATAGACCCTGTGATTATTATATAATGCCCTTCTTCATCTCTTGTTACAGCCTTTAATTTAAAGTCTAGTTTGTCTGATATAAGTATGGCTACTCCAGCTTTCTTTTGGCTTCCAGGAGCATGATAAATAGTTCTCCATCCCCTCACTCTCAATCTAAAGGTGTCCTCAGATCTAAAATGAGTCTCTTGTAGACAGCAAATAGATGGGTCTTGTTTTTTTATCCATTCTGATACCCTATGTCTTTTAGTTGGCGCATTTAATCCATTTACATTCAGTGTTATTATAGAAAGATATGGGTTTAGAGTCATTGTGATGTCTGTATGTTTTATGCTTGTAGTGATGTCTCTGGTACTTTGTCTCACAGGATCCCCCTTAGGATCTCTTGTAGGGCTGGTTTCGTGGTGACAAATTCCTTCAGTTTTTGTTTGTTTGGGAAGACCTTTATCTCTCCTTCTATTCTAAATGACAGACTTGCTGGATAAAGGATTCTCGGCTGCATATTTTTTCTGTTTAGCACACTGTAGATATCGTGCCAAGCCTTTCTGGCCTGCCAAGTTTCAAAGGAGAGATCAGTCACGAGTCTTATAGGTCTCCCTTTATAAGTGAGGGCACGTTTATCCCTTGCTGCTTTCAGAATTTTCTCTTTATCCTTGTATTTTGCCAGTTTCACTATGATATGTCGTGCAGAAGATCGATTCAAGTTACGTCTGAAGGGAGTTCTCTGTGCCTCTTGGATTTCAATGCCTTTTTCCTTCCCCAGTTCAGGGAAGTTCTCAGCTATAATTTGTTCAAGTACCCCTTCAGCACCTTTCCCTCTCTCTTCCTCCTCTGGGATACCAATTATGCGTATATTATTTTTTTTTAGTGTATCACTTAGTTCTCTAATTTTCCCCTCATACTCCTGGATTTTTTTATCTCTCTTTCTTTCAGCTTCCTCTTTCTCCATAACTTTATCTTCTAGTTCACCTATTCTCTCCTCTGCCTCTTCAAGCCGAGCCATCGTGGATTCCATTTTGTTTTGCATTTCGTTTAAAGCGTTTTTCAACTCCTCGTGACTGTTCCTTAGTCCCTCGATCTTTGTGGCAAGAGATTCTCTGCTGTCCTGTATACTGTTTTCAAGCCCAGCGATTAATTTTATGACTATTATTCTAAATTCACTTTCTGTTATATTATTTAAATCCTTTTTGATCAATTCATTAGCTGTTGTTATTTCCTGGAGATTCTTCTGAGGGGAATTCTTCCGTTTGGTCATTTTGGAGAGTCCCTGGCGTGGTGAGGACCTGCAGTGCACTTCCCCTGTGCTGTGGTGTATAACTGGAGTTAGTGGGCGGGGCCGCAGTCCGACCCGATGTCTGCCCCCAGCCCACTGCTGGGGCCACAGTCAGACTGGTGTGTGCCTTCTCTTCCCCTCTCCTAGGGGCGGGATTCACTGTGGGGTGGCGTGTCCCGTCTGGGCTACTTGCACACCGCCAGGCTTGTGTTGCTGGGGATCTGGCGTATTAGCTGGGGTGGGTAGGCAAGGTGCACGGGGGGTGGAGGGGCAGGCTTAGCTCGCTTCTCCTTAGGTGATCCACTCCAGGAGGAGCCCTGTGGCATCGGGAGGGAGTCAGATCCGCTGCCGGAGGTTTGGCTCCGCAGAAGCACAGAGTTGGGTGTTTGCGCGGAGCGAGCAAGTTCCCTGGCAGGAACTGGTTCCCTTTGGGATTTTGGCTGGGGGATGGGCGGGGGAGATGGCGCTGGCGCCTTTGTTCCCCGCCAAGCTGAGCTCTGCCGTCCGGGGGCTCAGCAGCTCTCCCTCCCTTTGTCCTCCAGCCTTCCCGCTTTCCGAGCAGAGCTGTTAACTTATGACCTCCCAGACGCTAAGTCGCGCTTGCTGTCGGAACACAGTCCGTCCGGCCCCTCCGCTTTTGCCAGCCAGACTCGGGGGCTCTGCTTGGCCGGCGAGCCGCCCCTCCGCCCCGGCTCCCTCCCGCCGGTCCGTGGAGCGCGCACCGCCTCGCCGCCCTTCCTACCCTCTTCCGTGGGCCTCTCGTCTGCGCTTGACTCCGGAGACTCCCTTCTGCTAATCCTCTGGCGGTTTTCTGGGTTCTTTAGGCAGGTGTAGGTGGAATCTAAGTGATCGGCAGGACGCGCTGTGAGCCCCGCGTCCTCCTACGCCGCCATCTTCCCGAACCTCGGGCATAAGAGACTCTTAAATACAGAGAACAAACTGAGGGCTTGCTGGAGGGATACTGGGTGGGAGGATGGGCTAAATGGGTGATGGGCATTATGCAGAACCCTTGTTGGGATTAGCACTGGGTGTTATGTATAAGTGATGAATCACTAAATTCTACTCCTGAAACCATTATTACACTATATGTTAACTTAGATATAAATAAAATAAAAGACAAATAAAAATAAAAGATAAGTGTGTTAATAAGAAACCTCTGAATATATACTTTAATTTTGAAAAGGTTTTGATATATAACAAAATATGATTTCAGAGACCAAGAAAACAAACTGGAGTTGGGTCACTAAAAATTAAAATTAAAGTTTCTACTTTAGGCTTAATTCAAATTGTGGGCAAGAGAAGCTGGAGTATTTAAGTGATAAGCACCTAGTATTTAATGTAAATATTACAAACCATCAATTCACATGTAATAATATTACGCTTGAGTTTCCACAGAATTTCATTTAAACTTCCAAGCCTGGGCATTTATTCTGGGCTGTCATGGAGACAAAATATCAGTGAACTTAAGTGTTAAGAAGCTTTTTTTTTTTTTTAAACAAACAAAAACAAACAAACAAAACCCCTCATCTCTATAGGAGAGTTGGATTACTTTTAGTATAGTAAGTGATTTTCTATGTCAACTCCATTTTCATTATCTATGAGTATATAAATAAGACAGGAAAAAAATGTAGGCTTATGATTTTTAACCAATATCCACTTCTAGGGAAATCAGATATTTCTCATTTGATATAAGCCTTTGAACAGTTATCATTGTTAAACATAATGCTGTTTTGGAGGTCAGCATTATAGTCTAACATGAAATGGACCAAGATTTTTTAAAAAAGAAAACCTTATCAGTATTTCATCATCTTATTCTCCTTCTCCTTTTCCCCAATTTCATTTTGGAAAATTCATGCTTCATATAACATGTGTTTCAACAGACATAAATCATCTGCAATAAATACCTTCTTCCATTACTTTCTAAAATATGTTATTTTTAATACACTACCTTATTTTGATATTCAAGATTAGCTTTGTGTTCAAGCAATTTTTCAACTAATGAGACACTGTGGCCACAGACGGCATAATGGAGAGCAGTATTGCCATCGAAATCTACCAGATTTGGGTATGCACCATGCTCCAGAAGAATAGTAGCACAGTCCTCCTTTGCGCACTGTACTGCCTGTCGATACAACAAGAATAAATGAGTAACCAACTTACTATCCAGGATATATTAAACTAATGTGTGGTACTATATTTTAAAAGATGAAATCCAACCCAAGTTAAGTAGAAGAACTCAAATGCATTTCAATTGAAAAGGAAAAAATTAACACACCTTAGTCAATGGAGATCTTTTTTCACCATCGCAGACATTTATTTCGCACTGTTTCTCAATTAAGAGAGATACAATATTTGAATATCCATTAGCACAGGCCAGGTGCAAAGGGGTTCTATATCAATATGACAGAACACAAAATTAAGGTAAGTCTAAGATAAGTCTTAGTTTGAGAAGTTACGATACACAAGAACATGCCAGATCATATACTTTTAAGGTATTTGCTTCAGGTACTTATTGATCTTTATAGAAAATTTATATTAATTGCTTTTTACTGAACTAATAAGGCTGTGCAAATGCCTTGAAGATCAAATATTTAACTGGTTTCACTTCAAGGAAAATTTAACTATAATGTGTCAAAAAATACCTATGTATGTATGTATGCATACCTTCATCATAAAAATGTCTTAGTAATCATTTACTATGGCTAGGCAGGGTTCTGGATGATGAGGATCCAGCAGCAAACAAAACAGACAAAAACACCTGCTCTTATGGATCATAAATGTTAGTGGAAAAGGTAAATAAAAAGCTTGAAATAGAAAAGCATGCCAGACAGTATTAAGTGCTAAAGAGAAAAATCAGGCAGGGAAGAAGGACAGGAAATGTCAGCAAGGAGAGAACTTATAATTATAGATAGAGTTGCCCAGGAAGCCCTCGTTGATAAGGTGATTATTAAATAGACACTGTAAGGAAGTGAGAGAGGAAGCCATGTGGGTATCTGGTGGGAAAACACTCGAGGCAAAGGGAACAGCAAGTCCAAAGGTCCTAACATTTCTGGCATTTCTGAGGAACACTGAGGAGGCCAGGGAAGCTGGATATGAAGGAAAGGGAGAGTCATAGGATGTAAGATGAGAGAGAGAATAGGGTGAGAGTGCATATCATATAAGGCTGAATGAGCCATTGGAAGGACTTTGGCCTTTACCCTTAATGAGATGGAAAGCCAGGGGAAGTTGTTAAGGCAAGGAATGATTCATTTTACATACATTTTATAGGATCATTCTGACTACTGTGTTGGGAATAAATTGAAAGGGTTAAAAGACAAAAAACAAATTCCTGCCATTGCAGCAATTTTGGTTAAGATACGATGGAGGTTTTGCCTAGAACGGTAACTGTGAAGGTGGCAAGAAATAGTTGGATTTTAGATACAACTTGAAGGTGGAGCCAAGAAAATCACATGGGTGGTATGAAAGAATGAGAAGAGTTAAGAATGACTCCAGGAGGCAAGAATGTTTCTGACCAAACAACTGAAAGAAAGGATTTGGGATTTCTAGAAAGAGAAATGAAGATCTAAGGAGGGAAAATGGAAGCGCCGTTTGGGGATGCTTGAGATTTGTAAAGAGTGAGTGGTGGAGCCAGTGGCTCTCACAAATCAATTACTAAATTTTCAGGAACTATTCAAGCTAAATGACATCACACTGGTAGCCTGAAATCAGGGCTTCTCCTCCCTTAGCTCCACTCCCACCCTCACCTCAGAGCTTGCTATTAAACATTTACCAGTACACCACAGGCTATTAGATATCCACACTGAAGTATAGGTATTTGTATATGAGTCCAGAGTTCAGGGAAGAGGTCTGGCTCGAGATAAAAAGTTGGAAGGCATTGGAATATGGACATTTAAAGATAATCTCTCTTCACCAGGCAAGTGAAGATTAAGAGACAGAATCGTTTCAAGTTCTGAGCCCTCAAATATTTACCAGGCAGGGAGAGGAAAAGAAATCAGCAAAGGAGTCTGAAAAGCAGTGTCCACAGAGGTAGGAGAAATGCCAGGTGAACCAAGTGTCCTAAAAGACAAGTCAATATTTCGAATACAACTTATAGGGCATGGAAGATACTTGGCTGAGATATGAGCCAGGTAAGACTGAGAATTGACCACTGAATGAAGTCATTTTGAGGTTATCTATGACCTTGTAAAGTAATTGAATGGGGTGGTGTAGGATAAAAGTTGGATAAATTTAGATAACTCTGTTTTTGTCAAAGGGCATAATACTATCAGCAAACTGACATAAATCTTAATAACCATAGTTTCCAGTTACCCAGTTACGGTGAAAAATAATGCTCTTCATACCCTATAAGTTGAAAATGCCCCCAAAGATTTTAAGGTAGGCACAGATAGCACATATTTTGTTATTAATGTCAAACACATAACTTCTATGTTTCTTAATATATAAAATTAATTTTGTTTTTGCAGTAAGTGGTTGTTGATGGACTTTTTCAAGAGACTCTGCAATTGAAAAAAATCATCAGAGATCCACATTAAAGTCAATTGTTTTGCTGTCTCAAAATATTAAAATCTTAACAACCACTATTCTGAGAGGTCTCTCTACTCTTTTCCTATTAGTATATTAGTAATATGGTAAATCTTGGATGGCTTAGGACAATATATATGTATCAAGTTAAAAACAGTAGTTCGGGTAAAGGGTGAAATGCCAGATGTAGATTAATGCAGCGGGGGAAGTGGTGGCAATCAGGGAAGGCACAGATGCCCTCAAATATCCAGGTAAGCATTAAACAAAATAACAAGCTGGATTTGGGCACGTGACCCTCTGTCAGTGGTTACCTGACCTCTCCACTGTGGAAAACCTGTAGCGACAACCCATGAAGGAGCCCAGACAAGTCCTGCTCCTGATTACAGGACCCAGTGGACCCAACTTCCCTTCCACACTGCCCTTCATCCGTCTGGTCACCTGTACTGTCTGTCCCGTACATTCACATCACGTTTCTTGAGCTGAAGGTACTCCTTCACCTTCTCCAAATCCCCGACCCAGGCAGCTTTGTGAAGTTTCTTTAAATCTTTATCTCGAAGGTTGTAGCCTGGCTGGGCGGGGTGGTGGGTACTGGCCTGGGCCACAGGCAGGTGCGAGGAGGGGCCTTGAGGCTCATCCTTCCTTCTCCAGAAGGTGAGAAGCTTCTTCATGGTGGCAAAGGAGACAGTCCTTCAGCTGGACCAGGATGTCCCGGTCACTCCTAACCCCCCGACCTGCCCCTGGGGCCTGGACCCCCTGGCTTGAGGGTGCGCCCGGGCAGGTCCTCACCCCACTCCAGGAGTCCAAGCTAGCCAGAGACAGGAAGTGAACCAGTGACAGGAAGCGGGCAAAGACAAAGGGGTTGGGCCACTTGCCTGGGGCAACGCAGGCGCCTCAGTTGCCTGGCAACGCCGGGGACCTTGAGCGACAACCAGGATTCAGTGTTGTAGACGCCCAAACCCAGACTCTCACTTAAGATCTTTGACTGACTGCTACACCGTGAGTCTTACTAGTAGATCAAAAGCCTTTTGGTAGAAACCTACCAACTTTCTTAGAAATAACCCCTTCTCGTTCGAGTATAAACCTAATGACTTAAACTCTTGAAAGCTGAGATTTACCCTCCTTGTGGTGGGGATGGATCTTCTCCAGGGACCTTGCCCTCCAGCCTATCCCCCACCCTCATCCATATGGTTCACAGGATCTAACACATAGTTAACAGTGACTGAGATCCTTCTATAATCTCAATATCAAACTTACTTTTCAATGTTACCTCTCATATTCCAGCTTACCTTTTCACGTCACAAAATTTCAAAAATCCTTCCAACTCACTGCACCTACAGTGCACTAATTCTGCAACCTTCACTGACCTTGACCACTGCACTTTGTGTCCACATTTCCCTACTTAACGAGATTAAATTCCATGGTTAATCATTATCATCACTCCAATGCTTATACCTTCATGCTAGCCCTCAACCTTTTTCTTACTTGCTGCCTAAACCACAGTCCTGGGTAAATCTAAAACTCCCAACTAAACTTATCTTTCTTGAGTCACTGAATGTGACTGAAGGAAAAAACAAAGCCACATTATCTTGTCTCATCTTTAGTTCATGAAAATTCACCTTAAGAAGATTGCCCTACATTCCAGCAATCCTCAAATATTTCCGATTCATTTACACTCACACCTTCCTTAACCATTTCATTATCTTCTCTCCAAAGTCATTCTTGGCTGATGACCTGGTATCCTGATCCATTTAGACAAAAGAATTAATCACAAAAGAAATTTCTACACTCCCAGGACATCTACCCACCTACTTACCAAAAAATATTTTACCTTCTCTTCTGTTCATATTGATGATATGTCCATGTTTCTAGCAAAGGCTAGCACTTATCCTGTGAACTGGAACCCATCCTCTGTAGCCTGCCCAGGGACATTGCTTCAGCAACCTCTTGCTTTCTCATGTGTCTATAAAGTTTGTCTCTCTGTTAACTAACTCTTATTAGCATAAATACATACTAATATTTGTCCAAACTAAAAACAAACAAAACTGACCACACCTTCCTCCACAACATTCATTGCCTCATTTCTCTCCTTTACAGCAAAACTCCTTAGAGTTGTCTATAATCTTATAATCTCTCTATATCATTTTTCTTCTTCTGTTCCCATAGCAATTCCTATCATTACCTATTTTTTATTGAGTTATAACTGACATAAAACAGTATATCAGTATCAGGTATACAACATAATGAATTGATATTATGATAGGAAAAGATAGGATAAAATAGGCAGAGAGGAAAAGGATTAGGACCTGAGATCCCTGGGTGGAGAGACATATTTTGGAACAAAGTTGGGAGTGTCTGACCACAGCATACCCTGCCCCACTCAGGTGTAAGGCTCCTCTTGAGAAAGTAACACACCACCTACTTCCCCTCAGGTTCCCCTCAGGGATCTGACAAAAGACCTGACTAAAAATAAGTGGTAGACCATAAGACCTATAACCCACAAGGAATGATATGGCCATAGACCATCCCTCATACAAAGGAAACGAGCCAATCAGGAAAGGACCACCCAGCACCTAGAGCTATCAAGCCAGTGAGGATAGGACCTGAGAAGGAATTAGGGGGAAGGGAAAAGGGGGGGGGGTGTTGACCTGAACCTTATAAAACAAGGACCCTTGCCTACAATTGATGGGCATTCACTTTCTAATATCCCCCTCTCTGTAAAGAGAGTTTTTTTTTTTAAATTTTTAACATTTATTTATTTTTGAGACAGAGAAAGAGCATAAACAGGGGAGGGGCAGAGAGGGAGACAGAGAATTTGAAACGGGCTCCAGGCTCTGAGCTGTCAGCACAGAGCCCGACGTGGGGCTTGAACTCACGGGTCGTGAGATCATGACCTGAGCCGAAGTCAGACACTTAACCGACTGAGCCACCCAGGCACCCCTCTGTAAAGAGAGTTTTAATACTATTCTTCCTTTCCAATATTAAACTCTAATAAACTTTTGCCTGCTGCTCATTTTGGGTCCACCTCTTCATTCTTCAAAGTAGCGAGACAATGAATCCTGAGTATTAAGGTAAAACAATCCTGCAACAATATTTGTATATACTGCAAAATGATCAACACAGTAACTCTACTTATCATCTGTCATCAAAGTTACAACAAATTTTTTTCTTGTGATTAAGAACTTTTAAGATCCACTCTCTTAGCAACCTTTCTTTTGTTCCCATCCCTCTCAACCAACACTGCTTTAAGTATGATTGATCATGATCTCTAGCATGTGAAATCCCATTGTCATCACTCAGTTTTTATATTAATCCAGTAGCATTTGACACAGGTTTCAAGGACCATTACTTGCTCCCTGAAACACTGTCTTCACTTGGCTTCTAAGATATCACACTTCCCTAGTTTGATTTCTTCCTTTATAACAATTCCTTCTCGGTTTGCTGATTCCTCTTTATCTCCAGTATTGGAGAACCCCAGGGTCAGTCCATCAATAGCTTCATTTTGTGCCCCCCCCCCCTAAATCCTTGGAGTCAGTCATCTTTGAATCTTATCTTTTATACCTACATTTAAATTGCCAGCAAATCCTGTTAACTCTAACTACAAAATATATCCAGAATTCATTTGATTTCTTCCCCTATCCATATTCCCTTCTGGGTGATCTCTCTCATTCAGTCCCATGGCTTTAGGTTATCTATACATTATCAACTCCAAAAGTGAGAGTTCTAATCTGGTCCCCTGTCCTGAATTCTGGACTAGTATATCTATTGCCTATAGATTCTTCTTCCTCAACATGTCGTGTTGCTGCGTCAGAGCGCTGGGCATGCACAAGAAAAGGAGTACCTGTTTGTCCTTCAGAAGGGCCTAGATCTCTTTCGGCGAGGCCTTCAATCTGGCAGATCAACCTTCATGAACTCATTCTGAATGTGAAGGGGTTGAAGCTGGCCAGCTGGGTCTTGGCCTTGCTTTGCTGGCTGTTGCCCATTCCATGCTGAGTGGACTTGCTGTCCCCTTTCCCCTTCCAGTGTGATTCTGTGGTGGGCAAGTGGACTTTTCACTCCTCACTACTCTGTCATGTCTCCACCCAGATGCCCTGTTTCTGTCACATGGTGGCCTGGGGCCCCACAGTCATTGTCCATGGCGCCATTATACTCTACATCTCTGGAATCCGTCTTCTATGCTGTAGCCATGGTCTCTGGGCCCACAAGCTGTCCACTGCAATCAGCTTCTCCCCTTATCCAGGAAGATAGCACAACAGTCTGTTTCCCACTCTAGGTGAGTGCCATGGGGCTGGATGTCACCCTACTTCCAGTAACAACTCCTATTGTCAGGGTGGACCACGAATCCTACTGACTTCCTACATGAATGTTACACTTCACATCTCTACCTGACATTCCACTCTGTCACTCTCTTACTTAAAAACAGGTAACTCCATTCTTTAAAAGTCAGGTCAAAAGTTGCTCAGGTCAAAAGTCTTAGCATCATCTTTGACTTCCCCCTTTCTCAACGGCCACATCAGCTAGCTCATAAGTTAGCAAAATCTAAATGTATTGCCTCCAAAATACATGCAGAACTTTACCACTGCTGTCCATGTAGCATAGGCCAACATCATTTCTCTCATTTGTAGTTTTACTTTAGTACTTTATAGGAAAATCCTGACTGGTCTTCATGCTTCTGCTCTTGTATGCCACCCTGCCCCAGTCTATTCTGAACCCAGCAGCCTGAATGATCCAGTTAAAGGGCCTTCAGATGGTATCATTTGTCTGATAAAAATACTTCAATGATTTCCTAACTCCCTCGCAGTAAAAGCTGAATTTCTTATAATGACCTGGGCCTGTGCAATTTGTGACCTCCTCCTTCACACTCCACCCTTTACTTCTCTACCTCAGGTCCTTCTTCTTACTCAAGCTCACATAGCTCCAGCCACCATGGTTTCTCAGTGGCTCCCTGACGCACTAAGCATGTTCCTGTCTCATAGCCCCTGACCTTGTTGCTTTCCTTTCCTGAAGTGCTGTTCCTGCCACCGTAAAGTAAGCTTTGAGAGGGCAGCCACTTTTGAATGCTTTGTTCCAGGCTAATTCTCAACTTCCATAACAAGATTTGCCACACTAAATGCTCAATAAATGTCTGTCAAATGAATGGATAAACAATTGAATAATGACCTCTGCTTCTATCTACCTTTTAAACTCTTGAATGCAACTTTGGACACAGAACTTCTCCTTAATTCCATGGATCAGAGGTAAAAAGCAGGATGTACTGTTTAAACAAGAACTTGAGGGTGGCAGATGGGAGTGTGAACACAGAACTTAATGTGAAACTGGTCCACCAGAAGTAACTGCCAAAATCACAGACCCCAGTCCATCTCCACAGGAGCCTTCAGTAAGCAGCTTCCCGGCCACGAAGAATGCCAATCCCTAATCTATCCTCAGTGTGCTCCTAAAATCAGAAATCTTCAAAGAATAGTACATAGCACTCAAAGCATACAAAAAAAAAAAAAAAATCCACTGGGTGGATATCAGAACCTTTTTATACCAATTATTATGTGTTGCTTTGAAAATGATTGTATATGTCTGTATGTTCTGTAATAGACAACATACATTATACTGTATTATACAGTATACTGATACATGTTCTGTAATAGACAACATACATTATACTGTATTATACAGTATACTGATATATGCACATAATATATACATAATAACTGATTCTTGTCATGTACTGCTCCAAGTGTTTTGCATAGCTTATCATGTAATCTTCACATAGTCTTGTTGAGCTAAATACTATTTGTATCAACATTTGATAGTGAGGATACTGAGGTGCAGCAAAGTTTAATGACTTGCTCAAGGTTACTGTACTGGCAAGCTGAGAGTTGGTATATAAACTCATATGACATAGATTTGAACCCACCCAATCTGACTCCAGAACTTGCCTCGTTAGCCAATATTCCATACTGTCTCTTTCATGAATAGATGAAAACATACCATCTCTGTAAACCCTATTTTTAATGGCTCAGAGGAAAGATTTATTTATTCATTTGAATACATTTGTTGAACTCCTTTCTAGTGCTACATGATGTGGAAGATGTAAGGTGGAGAACAAAACCTGATAATTCTTTACATCAAGTCAATGCACACTAATTCCCACAATGGTTTAGATCAGTGGTTCTCAACCAGGGCAATTTTATCCCCCAGGGAATATTTGGCCATGTTTGGAGATATTTTTGGGTGTGGAGACTGAAGAAGAATACTGCTAAATATTCCACAATGCACAGGGCAACCCTCTACAGGTACTTACCTGGCCCCAAATGTCAATAGTTCCCAGGCTTAGAAACTCTGATCTAGGCTCTATATTATTTCAGAGGAGCAAAGATGAAAAAGATATCTTACATTCTCTGCCTTCAATGAGCTCACTAATGTTTAGTTAACCTCGACCCTTCTAGCCCCCACCACTAAAGAAATTCTTTCTCAGCTATATAAGTTAGTGAGGGTCGCATGATGTGTACTCTACCTTTAATATTAGCCTAGAGGGAGGGAGTGACAAAGTAGGTTATGGACGGTCGGGGTGATTTCAAATAAAAAAGAACTTTTGGGCTGGGCTTGAAGAATAAGTAGATTTTCTAGGCTTTCTAATCAAAACTTACCTATAATCATAAAAGTTAATTCATAATAGAGGCACAGGGGTGACTGGGTGGCTCACTTAGTTAAGCGTTCGACTTCAGCTCAGGTCATGATCTCATGGCTTGTGGATTTGAGCTCTGCATCAGGCTCTGTGCTGACAGCTGGAGCCTGCTTTAGATTCTGTGTCTCTCTCCTTCTGCCCCTCCTTGCTCACACTCTGTCCCTCTCTCCATCTCTCTCTCAAAAATAAACACTAATAAAATTTAAAAAAAAATCCACAATAGAGGCACAAGCAAAACACACAAGAATCAGGATCATCTAATATTATTTGTGGAACCTCGACCAAGGTTAGCCTGGGATCTGAATCAGGTCCTGAAGGTTGAGTGGAATTTTGATGTGGGACATCTAATAAAAAACTAGACAGAATAGATAATTTTGTATATTTTATAACTGAATTCATGTTGACTGCCCATTTCAGGAAAATGCATACTCTGAAACAGTATTTTGTAGTGCAAGTTTAGTGCAATGGTACTTGATTTAATTGTGACTCGTTGTTGTGAGTTCTCCTAAGTATTTAAAATCTTAGAATGTTGCCAAATTGTGAATTACTTTTTATTGTGTCTGGTAATATCTAAGATAGAGCACATTTATTCTTCCTTTAAGAAGTTTAACAACAAAAAGACAACTATTTAACACCTATCCAACATAAGGTGAATATTTAAATCTCGACTAGACAGCCATATAAATAGACTATTTTTCTCACTCGTGTGGACAGCTTAGAGGAATACCCTTTTCTATAACTGAAGTCCTTAACCTCCATCTCTCCCTTCTTATCCCAGCCAAACTAGTACGATGGCATAAGGTGGTGCAGATCTAGGCTGCCTCCTTGGAAGAAACAAGTGGGAACGGCCAAACCACGTACTTTGACACAGGTCTGTGACAAAGGAAAAAAGGGCACATTTTTCTAACTTTCAAAGGTACTTTTTTTTTTTAAATGTTTATTTATTTTTGAGAGAGATAAGAGTGCGAGAGGGAGGAGAGACAGAGAGAGAGGGAGACACAGAATCTGAAGCAGGCTCCAGGCTCTGAGCTGTCAGCACAGAGCTTGATGTGGGGCTTGAACTCGTGAACTGTGAGATCATGACCTGAGCTGAAGTCGGACACTTAACTGACTGAGACACCCAGGTGCCCCTCAAAGGTATTTCTAATGGGCCAGTAGTGCCCCTGTTTCAGCTCCACTACAAACTCTTCTGAATTTGTTTCCTTGGCTATCTCTCTAAAACTGTAGCTTCTGCTGGCTCCAGCTAGTCTCCTGGGGTCTGAGGCTGCACTGCTGTCTTCCAGAAATCCATGGACCATGACTTCTCCTGGGCTACTGATCCAGCTTGTTTTAACCTCATTTCCATGCAAAACCGTCCTTCCCAATTTTGATAGAGGTTGCCATCTTTTTGTGTTTTTCTAGCCTTCTATTTTTAGAGTCATTTCTTATGCCCATTGACTTAGTTTTTCAATTTTCCTTAATGATACATTCCCGAATTACCATCATGGAATACAAACTACAGGGACTTGGGCAATATTCTTAACCTTTCTGAGTTTTTTTTTCCCCCCTTTACTTCACAAGCCTGAGAAAATACATGAGAATGAAATTATTCAGTACAGTACCTGATAGAAATGTTGCTTATCAGAATGTTGGGGTTCACCTTCCTTTTCCTTTAGGTTAAAGAAGTAATACTAACCCAGTTTTTTCTTTTGCTATCTTCCATATTCCCTTGGGCTTACTGTTTCAGTCCTGTGCAGACTTTAATGCAAAACTCAACATACACTACGGCTTTTACCACATTTCAAATGACACCAGGTTCACCATTAGTTTCCTAGTTGACTGAAGTGTTCTGGGATTACAGTGGACTGGAGTGTTGTTCAGCAAACATTCACCCTCTTCTCCCTGAAGTGACAAGTTGCTCTCCTCTAACAGAAGCCTATTACCCTCCTGCACTCTTACCATCCTCTGTGAGAACAGCATGCTTAGACAGGCTTGCTTCTGCAGCCTGAGTCTCAGCATGAAACACACATCGTGCAGCTCTGAACCCAAGTCTAGCTGCTACTGGGAACCCAGCTGGGCCCAACAGAACCACTGCCAAAACTCATGAGTGAGACATATTACTTACTGTTTAAGCCACTGAGACTATGAGATTGTTCATTACCCCAGCAAAAGGCTGATCAGTATAGAAATGGAGAAGGGGCCCTGCAGCTTCTGGCATTTCCTTCACCCAGTTCCCAGCACACATACTCTGGGTTCTATTCCTGGATTCTACATCCCTCCCCTCCCCTAGTTGACCCAGAGCAGCTCAGCCCAGCACTCCACCATCCATCTCTTTTATGATGCAGAATGTTTTTCCTCTTGCCCATGAAACTTGCAAGAAACTTGTCAGCTCCAGAGTGTATATCTCACTTAAAATGTACTTACCTAAGTACATTATCAAGAAATCAAGCCTTTCTCCACAAATAATTATCAGCTACAAGGAAAAGAATTTTCATTATGTGTTCCATAAGATGAGTGCTTTTTATCCTGCAGTATTTTCTGAGTTATTAAGCAAATCTTACTCAAGTTTAGGCAATCACTTTCTTACTTTAAAAGAAATATCTGATATTTCTTTGCTAAGGAATTACATTAGTTTCTTATTATTGCTGTCATAATTTACCACACAGTGGCTGAAAACAACACAAATTTTTTACCCCACGGTTCTGGAGATCAGAAGTCCCCAACGGGTTTCTCAGGGCTAAAATTGAGATGCCAGCTTTCTTTTCTGGAGGCTCTCTGGGAGAATCTGTCCCCTTGCCTTTTCTAGGTTTCTGCCTCCCTTTTTCACATGTAAGGAGACTATTTGCATTGGGTCCAAGATAATCTCCCATCTCAAGACCCTTACCCTAATCATATATTTTTTCCTTTTGTAAATTACAATGTTGTGGAAAGGCACTTTTTCATGGTGACCATCCTAACAGGTGTGAGGTGATACCCCATTATGGTTTTGATCTGCATTTCCTTGATGAGAAGTATGTCAAGCACCTATCCATGTACCTGTTGGCCATTTGTGTGTCTTCTTTGGAAAACTGTCTGTACAGTTAGTTCCTCTGGCCAGTTTTTAAGTGGATTGTTAGCTTTCTTTATCTTCAGTTGTATGAGTTCTTTATATACATTTGGATATTAACACCTTATCAGATATATGATTTGCAGATATGTTGAGCCATTCTGTAGGTTGCCTTCTCATTTTATTGTTTCTTTTGCTGTGCGGAAACTTTTTAGTTTGATGTAGTCCCACTTTTTTATTGAATTGTATGAATACCTGGAATATTAAGGCTACTGATGTATTACCTGTCATTTTTTATTGCATATGATAAATGTAGAGATGATTTTGATTTGGTTCAATAGATTTTAAATTGGTAATTCCTTGTAGAAATGAACTCCACCCTCATTAGTAATATATTTATCCTTCACTAAACTGTTATTTAAATATGTCCTCTATATATGATCATTCATATTTCCCCCCTAGACATAAGTTATAAGTGATTACAGTGTTTTAAAACCTAGACCATTTTACTGACAGAGCTGCTTATGGTACCTTTTCATTTTATTTATTTATATTTAAATGATGAATAATTGTGAACCATTTATTTAGTCCCTATAGCTAAGAAACATTTCCTCCTTATAAACTTACTTCTATTTTTTAATTTTTGCTTTGTTTCTGATTCATAAATAATTATAAATAGGAATCTGGAAGGATTTTGTCCTGGATAAAGATTTAAGGTGATTTTAGGATATTTTATTTGGTACTTACTGTACTTGTAAAAAAAAAAAATCTGACTTTTCTTTATAACAAATCTTTAATTCTATAAGATCTTTATTGTCAGTCTCCTTGAGTGATCATTTGCCATCTAGTGGACAATATAAGTACTGCTCAGCTTTGTAAGAGGGTTCTGTATAGGGTGTATATAGAGATGGAAACTGATTAGAGACATTCTGGTGCAATGTGTGATTTCTATTTGTGTATAAGAGTTCAGATTACATAAGATAAAATTTAATATTTCATTTTGTCCTTATATGCTGATATTAGAGATATGTATACTCATCATAGATAAAGCAACATATTGTTCTTATTACAGACTTAGTATTCAGAAACAGAAAATGAAAAGCTAATTTATAAAAAAGCAAGTAACAATTGTTTAAGAGAACAAGTACTAGTCAGGGAGAGGAGGTGAACCAGTAGATAGGATAGCGGTGAGAAGAACAAGGGATTTAATGAGAGAGAAGAGAAAGGGAGAGTGGAGAAGGATACATGGAGAGAAAGGATAATGAAGAGACTGAAAGCAGTAGCAAAGAAGAAACAGAGGGAGCTGGGAAAAGAGGCAACTAGACAAAGTGGAAATGGAAAAGGGTATTAAAAGTTTTCTCAGAAGAAAAGAAAGATGGGATTAAAAATGAGTTAAGAGACAACAGAAATGGTTGCAATGTGTCAGCTATCTAGAAACATCACCTCTCTGATTTCATCTGTCAGAAACCAAGAAAGTGCTCCATAGGTCCTACTTCCTGGTTACTATATTAATGTATAGACTTACATCACATATGCATGTGTGATGACTGATGCTTTCCTTTTGCATCTTTCATACTTACAGTTCTCACAATGCAGGGAAATAGTGATTAGGGTTGTGTTTCTTTTACTAGAAACTGATTTCACTTGGGATTTTGTTGGAGTATTCAACCAGTACGCCCCTACAAGTGTAATCTAGGACACCTGATTGACTTGAACAATTAAGGCAATTGAGATTGTTGGAGAATAATGTTAATCAACAGACACTTTAGACTTCTGTTATTTACAAAGAGAAGTCAGGGGTTCCATTCAACAAATACTTACTGAATTCCTATTATATGTCAGGCATGTGGTAGACATGACACTGTAAAACGAAAAACATCTTACTGTCCAGTAAGATTTTTAGTTAAATGGAGAGGTTATGGATTGAAAGTCTCGGGGAGCCTGGGTGGCTCAGTCGGTTGAGCGCCAACTTCGGCTCAGGTCACGATCTCGCGGTCCGTGAGTTCGAGCCCCGCATCGGGCCCCTGTGCTGACAGCTCAGAGCCCAGAGCCTGTTTCAATTCTGTGTCTCCCTCTCTCTGACCCTCCCCCATTCATGCTCTGTCTCTCTCTGTCTCAAAAATAAATAAACATTAAAAAAAAATTAAAAAAAAAAAAGAAAGTCTCTTATCTTTCTTCTCTAAGACTTATGTTTTACCTTATATGAGTCTCCATGCTTTGCGTGATAGGCAGAATTAATAAGATGACTCCAAGTGACCCCTGCCCTGAATGTGGATGGCATGTGTAAATATGATAAGCTAGCATTTCTTATGATTATGTTACCTTAAATGCAAAAGGGAGCTTATTCTTTTTGAGCTTGATCTAATCATATGAGTCATTTAAATCTAGATCTAGAGGTCAGACACAGAAGTCAGAGATGTAAGTATGAGAAATATTTGACGAGAGGGAAATCCTCTTATTGGCTTTAAAGATGAAGGGGGCCATGTGGCAAGAACATGAGAGTAGCCTCTAGGATCTGAGGGCATCCCCTAACCAAGAGCCAGCAAGAAATAGGGACCTTAGTCTTAAAGACACTAACCACTGAGTTCTTTCAGCATCTATATGAGCTTGGAAGAAACCCCTGAGCACCAGGTAAGAATACAGCTTGTGAATATCTTGATTTGAGACGCAAAGTAGAAAAGGATAGAGAAATATGGGGCGCCTGGGTGGCTCAGTCAGTTAAGCATCCCACTTCGGCTTGAGTCATGATTTCGCAGTTCATGGGTTTGAGCCCCACCCTGGTCTCTGTGCTGACAGCTCAGAGTCTGGAGTCTGCTTTGGATTCTGTGTTTCTCTCTCTCTCTCTCTGCCCCTCCCCACTCATGCTCTCTCTCTCTCAAAAATAAATAAGCATAAAAATTTTTGTTTAAAAAAATTAAAAATAAATACAAATAAAAAAAGAGGGGATATAGAATATACTATTATAAGATTTCTTATGCTACATGTGAAGCGGTATAACATTATTGAAAGACTGTGATGAGGTGTGTGTGTGTGTGTGTGTGTGTGTGTGTGTGTGTATTATATCTAGGAACAAACACAAAATTAAAAAAATAGATAATCTAACCAAAAAGTCAATAGTGGAGATAAGATGTCATAAAAATACATATGCAGTCATTCCAAAAGAAGGTAGGAAAAGAGGGAAAAGGCCCCAAAAAGTGAGGATAAGTAGAGAACAAGTAACATATGGCAGATTTAAATTTAAACATATCAATAATTCATTAAATATAAAGGTTCTAAACACCCAATCAAAAGGCAGAGAAAATCACTATCAGACAAAAAAGCAAAATCCAATTCTATACTATTTATGAAACACCTACTTTAAACTGAGGTTTGATGGGGGGTGAGAGGGAGGGAAGGGTGGGTGATGGGTACTGAGGGGGCACCTGTTGGGATGAGCACTGGGTGTTGTATGGAAACCAATTTGACAATAAATTTCATATATTGAAAAAAATAAAAAAAAAATAAAACACCTACTTTAAAACAAGGACAAAGAGGGATTAAAAATGAAACAAAATGATATGCCATATAAACACTAATTGAAATAAAATTAGATTAGCTATATCAATATTAGATGAAGTAGATTTAGAACAAGAAATATTACCAGGAATAAAGAAGGACATTGCATAATGACATGGGTTCATATAATGAAGAAAATATCCAACCCTAAACATGTATGTATATAGTAACAGAGCTTCAAAATACATTAAGTAAAATTGATATGATACAACTAAAAGGAGAGACAAATCTACAACTCTAGTTTCAAACTTAAACACTCTTCTTTCATTAATTTATAGAACAAATAGACAAAAACATCAGCAAGCATACGGAAAGACTATTACCCAATTTGACATAATTAACATTTATAGAACACTCCACTTTGCAACAGAAGAACACATTTGTATTGTCTTTTTTTGCAAGTGCACATAGAACATTTACCCACATTGAACATATTCTGGGAGCACAATACTGATCTCAACAGACTTACAAAGACTGAAATATTAAAATTATGTTCTATGACAAACATGAAATTTGAAATTAATAAAAATGTATCTGGAAAATCCCTCAATATTTTGAAATTAAACAACATATTTCTAATTAATCCTATCTCAAAGAAATCACAAGGTATATTAGAAAATATATTAAATTAAAAGAGAATGAAATGAGAACCTGTAAAAAGTGTAGAATGCTTCTGAAGTACCTTTAGCAAAATGACTAAAACAGTCCTTAGAAAGTTATAGCTATCAATGCTTATATTAAAAGAAGAATTGTCTCAAGTGAATGCTTTAAAATTTCACCTTAAACTAGGAAAAAACATAAAGCATGAAGAAAAAAATACATGAGCAGAAATTGATGAAATAGCAATACAATTCAGCAAAGCTAAAATTACTAAACCTAAAGCCAAAATGATCAGGAAAACAGAAGTTGCAAATTAAAATAAAAAATGAATAAGGCTAGGGTGCTTGGGTGGTTCAGTCGGTTAAGCTTTTGACAGTGGCTCAGGTCATGATCTTACGGCTCATGGGTTTGAGACTGGCATCAGGCTCTCTGCTGTCAGCTCAGCGCCCACTTTGGATCATTTGTCTCCCTCTCTCTCTGCCCCTCCCCCTTTCTCACTCTCTCTCAAAATAAATAAACACAGACACACACAAAAAGAAATGAATAAGACCATCAATATTGATTCTACAGACATTAAAAGGATTATAATGGAATAATGTTGCAGCTTCCAATAAATTTAATTGCACAGATGAAATATACAAATTTCTGAAAAGAAAAAGAAAATTTTTAAAGCTCACTAAAGGAGAAATATATGAGTAGACATCTATTAGATGTCTAACATAGCTAAACACATTCCCACAAAGAAAATTCTGATTCAGATGACTTAATTACTCAACACAGTACTAGAAGTTCTAGCCAGTGCAATAAAGGCAAGAAAAGAAAACAAAAAGCATAAAGATTAGAAAGGAAAAAATACAATTGTCTCTATTTTCAGATGAGAAGATTATATATGTATTAAATCTGAAGAAATCTGCAAAAGAACTGCTAAAATAAGTGAGTTTGTCAAGGTTGCAAGAATAAGATAAACATACAAAAATCAGTATTTCGGGGCGCCTGGGTGGCGCAGTCGGTTAAGCGTCCGACTTCAGCCAGGTCACGATCTCGCGGTCCGTGAGTTCGAGCCCCGCGTCAGGCTCTGGGCTGATGGCTCGGAGCCTGGAGCCTGTTTCCGATTCTGTGTCTCCCTCTCTCTCTGCCCCTCCCCTGTTCATGCTCTGTCTCTCTCTGTCCCAAAAATAAATAAAAAATGTTAAAAAAAAAAATCAGTATTTCCACATACTAACAAATGAAAAAATGAAATACTTAAGAAAACATGTATAGAACTTGTACAGTGAACATTACAAAATGTTGATGAAACATAAAAAAAATTCTCAAGAAATGGAAAGACACAATATGTTTGTAGATTAGAAGTCTTATAGTAAAGATGACAGTTCTCTTAAAGTAGATGTGGGTTTAATGCAATTTTCTCAACATCTCAGCAAGACTTTTTGTAGATATAGTCAAGATTCTAAAATTTATTTGCAAAGGTAATGGCACTAGAAAATTCTTGAAAAAGAATAAAGTGGGAAGAATCATTCTACCTGATTTAAAGACTTATTATTTCTACAGTAGTCAAGATTGTGTGGTATCGGTGGAGAGATCTACATACAGATCAATGGAATAGAAGACAGAACACAGAAATAGACTCACAAATATGCCTGGCTTTTGACGAAGCCTGGCTTTTCTTTTATTTTGTAAAAGAAATTCAATGGAGGAAAAATAACCTTTTCAAAAAATGGTGCTGGAGCAATTGGACATCCATAGACAAAAAATGAAACTTGACTTGAGTTTCACATCTGATATGTAAATAAACTCAGAACAGATCATGGGCTTAAATATAAGATATAAAACTATGAAACTTCTAAAGAAAACAAAAATAAGAGAAAATCTTCAGGCTCAATAGCTAGAGAGAGTTCTTAGACCTGACACCAAAAGGATGGTCTATAAAAGGAAAAACTGATAAAGTCGACTTGATAAAAATTTAAAACTTTGCTCCATGAAAGGCCCTGCTTTGTGCTCTGTTAAGAGGATAAAAATACAAGCCAAATTCTGGAAGAAAACATTTGCAAATTACATATCTGACAAAACACTAGAAGCTTCTACAATATATATAGAACTATCAAAACTGGAGAATAAAAAAATTATAAAAATAAAGCAATCCAGCTAGAAAAAGGGACAAAATACACGAAAACACCTTTTAGAGAGGATCTACAGATGGCAAATAAGCATATGCAAAGATTTCAACATCATTAGGAAAATGCAGATTAAAACTATAATGAGATACCACTACATATCTATCAGAATGGCTAAAATAAGAAACAGAGTCAGTGTCAAATTCTGGTTAGGATACAGAGAAACTGGACCCCTCACACATCATGATGGAATGTAAAATGGTACAGCCACTCTGGAAAATTATTTGGCAGTTTCTTTAAGTAATAAATATGTAACTACTGTACAAACCAACAGATGCACTCCCGGGAGTTTATCCCGGAGAAATGAAAACTTACGCTCACACAAAACTCAGTACACAAATGTTAATAGTATCCTTATTTGTAATAGCCACAAACTGGGAATACCCTAGATGGCCTTCAAGAAGTGAATGGTTAAACAAACCATGGTATATCCATAGCACGGAATACTATTACAATAAAACAAATAAATACAATAAAGTACTACTACAATAAAACAGAAATGGACTATTGATACATACCACAATCTGGGTGAATTTCCAGATAATTATGCTGAGTGAAAAAGCCAGTCCCCAAAGTTTACATATTGTATGGTAGATACTATTTATATAACATTCTTTAAATGCAAAATTATAGAAATGAAGAACAGATAGGTGATTGCAAGGGATTAAGGAGGTGGTGGGAGGTAATAAGGGAGCAGGTGTGGCTATAAAAAGGTCACAGAAGGTTTCCTTGTGATGATGAAAGTTATGTCCTGACCCTACCAATGTCAATATCCTGGTTATTTGTAGTTTAGTTTTTGTATGGGGGAAAACAGACTAAAGCATAAATAATATTTCTCTATTATTTTTTTACGATTGCATATGAAATGACATTGATCTAAAAGTAAAAACTATATACATATAAAAATAATTACTAGGGCAAAATGTACTCCTCTGAAGATATGGGTATTTAAGAATAGTTTACTTCTTCCCACCTAATAATAAATATCACAGCTTCACTTAATATTTTTATGTCCTTGAAACCGCCAATTATTCTGTACAGTTGGAGACCCAGCTTCTGTTCTAGGTGTACAGTGTTCATATTTCTCCAGAGACATGAAAATTGGTAGTAAAAATAGAATTTTAACAAAAATGATGTATTTATTTTTCTAAACAATAGGTGGCATCTGAGTTTCACAAATAAAATTGATGATTCATGCTCTTATATCAGGAAATGTAATTGTATTTTTCAAATGAATTTAAATTTAACTTACATACATAGTACTCCTCATAGTTTATAAGTATTTGTAAGTATTTGTTAACTGAGAAAATACACACTTTTTTCTAAAATTAACACTGGGAATGCTGCTACTTTTTGGGAAAAATATAAAAATAACCCATAGATTTCATAATGCAATTATGTGTTCTTTCAATGCATTCTAAGTTATACGTAACTAAAATCTAGTAAATTCTAGGGCATATTAAATATTAACTTTTATTATTTTAGATAATATTATTCAGATGTGTAGAAAAAGCTAACATAAGTATTCAGTATATGACTAACACATAACTTTATTTTCTAATAAAGTTTACATTATTTGGGAATATTACCCTTCCAACTCTATGAACTTTGACAATTCTTTTATATTCTTAGGCACCAGATGTTTCCTTGTTCCTCTTCTTTAGTATTTAAAACTTATTGTGGGGCTCTTTCAAACCTGAGGAACCACCTTAGGTGAGACTTATCACTTCCTGTTGCTTCCAGGTGTTTGATATTTGTTGGCTACCTCTACTCCATTAAAAAAACAAACAAACAAAACACACACACACACACACACACACACACACACACACAAAGCCTAGAGTTTTCTCTGTGTTATTTCTGTTTATAAACTCACAAACATATTCAGAGCTGTTGATTTTATTCTTCCCTAAGAACCAGTAGGCTCTATTATTCTGAACATATTTATATTTTACGTTGTCATTTTGTCATGGTAACTACCAGTATATAACCCTTCATAAGAGGCCATGAAGAAAATCACCTTCCAGCCTTGCTATGATTATATCTGGGTCTTCAGTCTCTATCCCCCCAGCATAACAGGATAAAATCATAAACCCTGACTCAATGAGTGGTAAAAAAAAATTCCATGTTTTCCACTGAGAGATTGGATTTGAATCTATGCCCAGTCATTTTTGACCTCTGAAACCATGAGTAGGTCTCCAAACCAAACCTCAGTTTCATCCACAACATGATCTGTTGGGAGAATTTAAGTTAAATAATATATGTGTAACCTATTCTATAACAGGGGCCTTATTCATTTTTGATCACTAAAATATAAAATTTTTAAAAATGAATTCAGTGTATAGATTCACACTATATATTAGCAGAGTATTAAAAATAAATTGTCAGTAATACCTAGCCAGCAGTTGTCAGCTATAGAAAATTTAAATTTAAAAAAAAGAGAGAGAGAGAAGTGCTTGGGTGGTTTAGTCAAGTGTCCAACTCTTGCTTTCAGCTCAGGTCATGATCTTGCAGTTTTGTGAGTTGGAGCCCTGTGTCAGACTCTGCACTGGCAGTGTGCACTCTGCTTGGGATTTTCTCTCCCTCTCTCTGCCCCTTCCCCCCCACCCCACACTGTCGCTGTCTCTCCCAAAATAAATGAATAAACTTTAAAAAAGAAGAATAAAAAATATAAAAAAGAGGAAAAAAGTTGGAAAAAAAACTTCTTTTTTTCTCTTTCCATTTTGGAATTTAGTGCTCAGGGTAGAAATACTCTACTATTGTCACAGTCTCACCTTGCTTGATCAAAACATTGCTATAAGATCTTTGAGCTGAGAACAGCAGAAGCTGTCATGCAGAGGGCTTACTTTCACTGGAGAAGGTAAGGACAGCCTTAAGGAGAGCTGAGCAGCATTTGAAGGGCTGTGACATTCTAGGAAGAGTTGTGGGAGAGGCTGATACCAATACTGAATCAACGGTGTGAACACACGGTTTAAAAACCTAAAGGAAGACATCATCTCACAGCAGTATACTATCACACATTGTCGTATACTGTCAGGCATTTAATCTTTGTGGGAATATATGAATATATCTTATCTCTATAAGCACAGCCTTCTGAGTGGTGGTGCTTTATAATCTTTGTGTCCCTTAGAGTGTCCAGCACTATTATGTATAATCTGATTATATAATAGATGACTTAAATTAGCCTCTACATCTATAAAAATAAATTCTTAAACTATGCATCCCAACTACAAAATGATTTTTATGTAACTCTGAAGTTACATTTTCTTTCAGGTTTTACTTTTATGTTCTTCAAGGATTTACTGTAGCCACTTTCTTAATCAAGTTATTTATTTTCTATAAATTTATTTCATTGTAGTAGAAAGATAGGGAGACCCCTAACTATATTTCTTCCCTGAGATGGCTGGTATCCTTAAAATAAATCTGTAGATGCTAGGTCTAGGTAATGAGGCAAATGTTTTGCCTAAGACCTTGCATACAATTAGCATAAGTGAAAAAAAAAGTCCTGAGAGCAGTGGAGGTAACGTAATGACTTATTTGAGCATTCTCTCAGAATTTACTGTGAATTTGACTCATGCAGGACACACAGAATAAATTTTCGGTGACTTAAGGAATCATGTCTCAACAATGGTTTTCCTTTTACTCCTTAGTTTATGCTGTCTATAAATTATCAAAGACATTTACAAATGATTTAATAGTACACCCAAATTTTCTTTTAAAGTAAACTACATTAACTTTTAAATTTGGACCCCATACCAAAGGAGTTGTGTAACTGGAGAGAACATGGTTGAAAATTAAATAGTTTATGGATTCCTTGTACTGTGGTTCTTTTTTACCTGATTTACCTTTGCAAGCACTATATTCATAATTAACTAGCCAAATCAAATTAAACATACTGAATTTAGAGCAAACATGACCTTTGTGTTCTATGCTGAAATGTTCATCCACTAACTGTCAGCAAATTCCATCAATATTCAATTCCCTGGCTTGGTGTGAAGCAGAACCTTCCCTACTGCACATACACTCATGGGGGGAAGAGTTAAAGAGGAGGGCAATGACATGGCCTGTCGCTTTTTATTTATGAAAACATGGTTCCCATCTTTTCTGCACCAGGTAGGAATGCAATAGCACATTGCAAACACATTCACTGTTCACTTACCTGTGGAAAATGGTTTCCATGAGCAAATTTAAATAAGGAAGAAATATGCTTGGATTTTTTGTTTAGAACAAATGCTGCCCTCATATAATATTTCTTTTTGCTTGGCAACTCTGCTGAGCTCAGCATAACCTGTTGGTGCTGTAAACTGTCTAGTAAATCTCCAGCCCTGCTATATATTGAAAATAACACAGTGATATGACAGGCACATCAGCAGTGGAAATGGCTGTCCATGCAAAATGATCTAGTGCTAAGATTAGTTTAATTTTATTGGCATTAGTGAACATTCTATATTGTAGGAAGTCTTAAGGAGATCTTGTTATTCATGTTCCCTATTAATCTCAGTAAAATGGAAGCTAATCCTTTAACTGCTAAGCCATAGCTATTGTAATGTTGTTGGTAGCAGGTGCCAGTGAGTTCCCCCCTTTTCTGATAAATGCTGTTTATGGCAAGTTTCATCTATTATTGTAGCTTGAGAAGAACTAAATTATAACATGAATATAGTGATTAAAAAAACATATAATACGTGTAACAAATAGAATAGCCATTGTAACAATCAGAGTCCTAGAAAGAAATAGAATCAAACTTGGATGATATGAGACTTTAATGAATATAGAAATTAAGGAATTATGGCAAGATTAAGTCAACCAACAAAGAAGCTGAGGAATTTAGAGACTAGAAATGCAGAGACATCATTACTAGTCCAATAATAGCGACAGTTCATAGACAAGGAGTGCAGGACAGAAACCGTAGTAGGGGAGGGGATGCAAAACACTGCCAAGAAACACATTTTAGACAAAATGAAGAATGTGTAATACACACACCTCTTTCTAGCACCCTCTAATTTACTGAGGTCTCCACTTGGCCAAATACAAATGGGAGCCAGCTGGCCACATGTAATCCACAGATGCCTTCCACAGTGTTCAGCATCTTGGATCATAGAGCAGAACATAAAGAAGGGCTAAGAACGAATCTGGGGCAAGGTATGTAGAAAAAAAGTTGAATAACCAGCAAATTGTGACAAAAATGAACTTTATTAAAATAATCTTCTGTAATGGCTGCTTCTTGTATGAATTTTTCTCTTTGGACACCAGTTAGAGCCTTAATTGTAAGGCATCTTGATTTAACACTACTCAGAAAGAGATTCTTTAAATCAGAACATAATGTGCTATGGCTCAGTAACTTCTGGTGGTGCTCCAATTCCAAATACCCATTTGCATCTCCTACCATACACAGAGGTCACAGAACTCAAAGAAAAAGAAAAAGTTTTAACCTCTGTTCATCAATGGGACTCAGACAATTTGATGGTTAAAGGGGCTCCAATAAATGCTAGTTTGCAGAGAAAAAGGGAAAATGGAGTCTGGTAATCCAGCAATAGAGGCTTGGTTAGCAGAGTTTAGGTCTACTTAAAACTACAGAGCTGATTTTTGACAATTTTACTACTCTTTATCTCCTTACTTGAGAAATTTTTGTTGAAATGCTGTTGCGGCATTGTTGGTGGTGCTGGAGCCAGAGGAAGTAGTCTACAATATGGGGCAGAGCCACTCCACGAAATTGTCCTATCCTGAGCTTTGAAATCTCAGTTTGGTTTGCTCTGGTGACTAATGGAAAAGTTGTTCTCATTAGTCACCAGAATATACTGTATTTCAAACAACAGGATAACTTCCCTACCTCTATTAAATATAACACAGAAGATTCATTCTTCTTCTCAAGAGCAATAAAATAGATTTTCTACTTAGTAACCACAGTCACAGTGATCTCAAAGGTAGCGCTACATTAGTCAACTTGGATGTAGTAGATTTCAAGCTTCTCTTGGCAACCGTTTCTGTAGTGTGGCAACAAGGAAGAGGACAGTGGAATTCCAGATCTGCTGTAGAGCTCAGTTATCATGACTGTGGGACAGCGAAGACAATTCTGATTTGTTAACACAGGTACACACAAGATTGGGTTTCTAATGACAAAGCCTGAATTTCCCATAGCCTAGCAGGTGGGTAATTGGAACACTGCGATTTGAATATTGATGTGACTAAATCTGCATTTAACACCTGGTGAAGCTCACATACTAAAGTTATAGCTCACATACTGAAGTCATAAATAAACTATGTGTAAAAGGACAATCTACTAAAATATTAATTTGAGTATGTAGTTTTCTTTCCTCTCCAGTTTAAGTATGCTTGCTAGTCTTGGTGATATCTTGCCTCAGGAGTTGGCAAGGATGTAAAGCAGAAGGGCCTGAACTCAAAGGCTCTTCTCTTCTTTGACAAAAGCAAAGAAGGATAGTCTCTTCAATGAATGGTGTATGACAAACTGGATATCAAATGCAAAAGAATGAAATTGGACCCCCACAGCCTAAGCCTTTTGAAGAAGAGATGCTAGAGGGAAGGCTGCTGAACATAGAGAGACAGGAAAACTGCCTATAGACTGGGAAGGGGTAGAGGTTTGTGGGTTTGGGAATGACTCATTTTCCCATATTGACATCTCAGAGAGGCAGTAGGTCCTTACAACCGGGATTCCCATCATCCCCGAAGGTTCTCATGCCCCATGTGTGCTGTGGATTCTGCAGAAGCCAGTGGAGCAGGCTGACTGGGAGAATGACTATCACTACTGTTTCATTACTAATGGCCAAGGGCTTACCAGGACCTCTGCAAAACCTTGCAGTGATTTCAAACTATATTACAAAGCAATAGTATTCCAAACAGTATGGTGTTGGCATAAAAACAGACACAGATCAATGGAACAGAATAGAGAACTTGGAAATAAACCCATGCATATACAGTCCATTAATTTTTGACAACAGCTCTAAAAATACACAGCAAGGAAAGGATACTCTCTTCCATAAAATGGTGCTCGGAGAACTGAATATTCACATGCAAAAGAATGAAATTGGACCCCTATCTTAAAGTCTAATTCAAATGGATTAAAATCTTGACTGTAAGAGCTGAAACTGTAAAACTCTTAAAGGAAACCATCAATAAAATGAAAAAGCAAGCTACGAAATGGGAGAAAATGTTTGCAAACCACATATCTGACAAGGGGCTAATATCCAAATATATGAAGAACTCATAGAACTCAATAGGAAAACAAACAAACAAACAAACAAACAAACAAACAAACAGAAAAACACCACACATACAAACACAAACACAAACACAAAAACAAACCAAATAACTCAATTAAAAACTGAGCAAAGGAACTGAATTCCAAAGAGGACACACAAATGACCAATAGTTATGAAAAGATGCTTGACATCATTAATCATCAAGGAAAGGCAAATCAAAACCACAATGAGATATTACCTTATACCTGTTAGAATGTCTATTATCAAAAAGACAAAAGAGGAATGCTGGTGAAGATGCAGAGAAAAGGGGACCCTTGTATACTGTTGGTGGGAATGTAAAATGGAACTGGTAGAATTTGAAACTGTAGACTGTTATGTATGCTACCACCTTCACCAATTGTTTTATTGTCTGCATTTAATGGACTACATGGGCTTTGGACTTTGACTTTTTTCCTTTTTTTAAATGTTTATATATTTTTGAGAGAGGGAGAGAGAGAGACAGAGAAAGAGACAGGTAGAGAGAGAGGGGGTCAGGATCTGAAGCGGGCTCTGTGTCGACAGCAGAGAGCCTGATGTGGGCCTCAAACTCATGAAATGTGAGATCATGACCTGAGCCAAAGTCGATGCTTAACCAACTGAGCCACTTAGGTGCCCTATTTTCTTTTTCAAGAGCAGGGTTTCTCAGCTGTGGCAACTAATAGCACTTTGGGATGGGTACTTCTCTGTTTTAGGAGACTGTCCTGTACACTGTAGGATGTTTAGCAGCATCCTTGGTTTCTACCCACTGTATGCCAGTAAGCATCCATTTGCCCCCGTCATGACAACCAAAAATGTTTCTAGACATTCGCCAAATGGGGGCAAACATTACCTCCAGTTGAGAACTACTGTTCTAGAAGAAGCTAATGTAACTCATAATTGAATTTCTTTTAGGATATGTTGTTAATGTGCACAACACGTACTGAAAGTTTTATATTCCCCTTTTTCCTTCTTTTGTTTGTATGAAGAATCATTTAGCATTGGAAAAATGCATTGATGGCATTCTGTATTACAGCAGTCTCTCTTAGCTGTACGGATAAAAACCTTGGAGGAGGATCTTTTAAGAAGACAACCTTTAGATTAACCAGAAATATATGCGAATGTAGCTTATTCTTGTACATTTTTACATGAACATGTTTATATATACATTTATTGTTCTATTACATCTGAGAACAGAAATTCAAATGAAAAGTGGAGCTTAGCTTAAAGAACAAAACTAGAGAAATGTTTTACTGTTTCAGCACCAAAGAGAAAGGAGAGATAAAAATTGTAATAAAATTCAAAATGTCAGCATTTTGAGGTAGTTTGTTTAAGATACAGAGAAATCGGGTTTACTCAAAAGGTAATATTTTAAAAGATGTATCCAAACAGAATTTTCCTGTGTTTTAAGACAATGAACTTTATATTCTCCATATTTAGTTTGCTAATCAAATCTCTTCATTATTAAAACATTCCTAAAAGTCATAGTATAAAAAAGTACTCCATTATTTCCCCTAAGGCTTCATTCCAAAAGATAAGCAATCTCAAATTTAAACCTTTTTTATGACTATGTTAAGTACATCTATTACACTACTTTTTGCTGTAAAATCCCTTCTGATAGAAAGCAGCAAAAATTAAATGTTTTCTCATGCCAAATCTTCAGTGTTTCCCAGCTGTGTTGGTGTTCCCGGGTAGGCTCTTTCTCTTTGGAGACTGTGTAAGGAGCTATAATTGATGGTGGCAATGACTGTGACAAAGGATAAAGGGAGCCCTTCTCATGTAAGCTCATTCAAGGAGTTTTGTGCCATCACTCCTGTGTCAGAGTCTTTTAAGTTTTTAGAATGAATGAACAAAATCATAAAAAAACCAAAACTCTCTATTCTAGACATGGTGGTTTTTGTTTTTTGTTTATTGTCTTTTGCTGGTCCATAAATCTCAAAGTTCTTTTCTTGTTTTGGAGGTTTAAAAGTGGTTTATTTTTCAGAACTTGAGTTTCCTATATTCTATCAAAGATTTCTTCTTTGTTCAAAGTGCTATGTTAGCTTAAACAATCTTGAGAAAAAAATTTTAAATCAAGCATTAGATTAAGAAATGTACTTCCTAGGTCTTTTTTGTGGGGGCTGCTACAATTTTGCTATGCATTTTCAAAGTGTTGTGTGACATGTTATCTTGTTAATGAGTGGAGGGGGTACACAGCAGTAAGTTGAATAATGTCCTGATTAATAAGTTGTGCACATATATAAAGAAAAATAAATGTAGAGAAGCCATTCATAAAAAATATTAAAAATTCAGTTGGGAATCATTGACTTGTCCAAACATGAAATCCTGGTTGAAAGAGACCTGTAGAGGTCCCTAAGTTCAAATACTGTAAGTCACTGCAAAAAAATCTTTTTTAAAAATATGATGATCCCTGGAATTATAACTTCAAGGAGTGGTGAGGCATTTGAAACTAAGGGCCAATGTCTTCCCTTGGCTAAACATCTTTACAACCCTGTTGTCCGAGTGTCAGAGTAACTTGTTCATGAATTCATAGATGTGTGGTGGCATTTAAACTTCAGTTTTTCTAAATTTAAGGCCAAAGCTCTGTGTAATCATATTCCTATAATTCCTTTTTTTTTTTACTCCAGAAAGAAAATTTCAAACATCAGAAAACTTGGATGAATTTATTTATGCTCTCTACCTGGATTCCTGTGTTTCATACTTGCATTATCACATACTATCTTTCTAGATCTCTATTCATCCATCAATCTATTTTTTCATTTATGCATTTTAAGGTGAGTCACAGACATCTGTACACTTCCCCTCAAATACTTCAGCATGCATATCAACTAGAGATTAATATTTATTTATATCTTAAGATAACATTTATATACAATGAAATGCTCAAATCGCAAGTATACCAAGGGATGAGCACCTACAAATGCATTTATCTGTGCAAGCCAAATCCCCATCAAGATACAGAACATTACTCAGGAAGATTCCTCATGTCTCTTGATGTGGGAAACAAAGGCAGAAGGAAATTGCAGATAGAGCCAAATTTCCTTATCACCTGCAGCCCACTGGCAAATATTTGAGGCTGGCCGAATAAAATATTTCTCCAGGAACTCTCTACTGTCTTAATGCTTTGCTAGAGGGGAAACAACCTTAGCTTGACAATAGCTAGGCCTCCAATATGCTGTGATCTTCTTTAGCATTGAAAATCTCATTGGAAACTTCCTCTGGACTTTCCTCCCCCAGCCCCATAGTATAAAACCAGTCTCTCCTCATGGTCCCAGAGCAGCTCTTCCTGCCTGTGGTCCTGTCCCCGTGTTTCAATAAAATCACCTTTTTGCACCAAAGACATCTTCAAGAATTCTTTCTTGGTCATTGGCTCCGCACCCCACAAACCCCACCGTCACCCCCAGAACCTCATCATCTGTTACCAGTAAATCCCTTTCCTCCATCAGAATGATTTCGATTTTTTTCTACCCTTGGTTAGCTTTGTTTATTCTAGAACTTTATATATACAGTATGTACATTTTTCAGTAAAGCTTTTTTTCAGTAAAGCTTCTTTCATTCAGCATACACAGATTCACCAATGCTATTGCATGTGTTATTATTTTTTTATCTTTTCTTTTTGAAGAGTATTCCATTTTAGAATATGACGCATCTTGTTTATCCATTTTCCTATTAATTGACATCTGAGTGAGAAGAAAAACCAGCAAAAACAAGATACAAGGGGTCAGCCAGATGTCCGAGGCTGGATACTCCCCTTGCATGCTTTTGGCTTCTATAATCTGGCTTGCCTCCTGTGTCCACCAACTGCCCACCAACTGTCCGCGGAGCACCACTGATAAGTGCCCCCTCCCTTTTTTCTTTTGTCACACAACTCCCTACCATCCCAACCATAAAAGGAGGCCTATGCCAAGGTTCTGGGCTCAGGCTTTGGAGGTGACTCTGCTGGGCCAGCACCGGTGTGCGATAAACAGTCTTTTCCTGATTCCCCGACTGTGTGTGGCTTGTCTCTTCCTGGGCACTGAGTATTTGCTGTAACATGAGCGCTTTCTAGTTTTTTAGGTATCCAGAATAAACTGCTGACTTCCAGTTTCTGGCATGTAAGGAACTTGGAAGTCACCACTGTGTCCTAACAAGCAGAATGCTGAACAGACTGAAAAATTAACAACTCTTCTTGGATCCTGAAGAGAGGGGAGGACACAGCACAAACCTCTTTCTTCAAGATTAGAGAGACAGTAGAATTCAGGAGTCAGGATTTACTAGGGATTCACAAGCAGAAACCGCCACTTGAACAAGCACTGGGTAGGAAAACTTGAACGTAATTGACAAACTGTGGAGGCTCAGTGTGGACATGTCAGAGAGTTAAAAACTCCAGGGGGACCCGGTCATAGGACCCCCACAATATGGTGAGACTTACCTCCAAAAAGTTGACCAGGTTCCCACAGTAAATAATGGAGTAAAATCCTCTTGTACTGGTGGCATAGGTAAGGGAAAAAGAACCATTCTGAAGTCTGAGCTCCGTTCTTCTTAACAAAGCCTGCCCTCAGGGTAAGCTAATTAACCTAGGTCTTACCAGCTGGGGTATTATTAGAGCCTAACTGACCACAGGGAGGGGAAATACCCAACTGCAGCCCCCACCATCCTCCTGTCCTACCAAGGGGAAAGAAAAAAACAAACAAACCTAATTTGTGTGCTCGACTAATTTAGTGAGCATAGATAGGCTCACTAAAAGGCTGAGATTTACTCACAGGACTTATAGACTGTTTCCCCTTCCCCCACCAGTTACCACCACCTTACCTTACTAATGTCCTCTTTAAGCAGTTCCTTTTACCTGGCACATTCTGTTCAGCTATCAAGAAAACATTGGGGCCCCTGGGTGTCTCAGTCAGGTGAGTGTCCGCCTTTGGCTCAAGTCTTATGATCGCACAGTTTGTGAGTTCCAGCTCCTCACTGGGCTCTGTGTTGACAGTTTAGAGCCTGGGGCCTGCTTCAGATTCTGTGTCTCCCTCTCTCTCACCCCTCCTCCACTCACACTCCTGTGCTCTCTTCCTCTCTCAGAAATAAATAAACATTGAAAAAAAATTTTTTTTAAGAAGAAAAATTACCAGGCATACCAAAAGGCAAACAACATGATTTGAAGAGACAGAAACAAGCATCAGAACAACGTGGCAGGGATGTTAGAATTATCAGATGGGCTGGGAGGTGGCCTTGGTTGAGCATCCAACTCTTGATTTCAGCTCAGGTCATAATCCCAGAGTGGTGGGATCAAGCCTCCCATGATGCTTGGAGCCTGCTTAAGATTCTCTCTCTTTCTTCCTCTGCCCCTTTTCCTTGTGCACTTGCTCTCTGTCTAAAATAAAATAAAATGTAAAAAATTTTTTAAAAAGTCATCACACTGGAAATTTAAAATAACCATGATGCATACGCTAAGGATTTTAATGGATAAAATAGTGGTAGGCAATGTAAGCAGACAGATGGCAATCCTAAGAAAGAGCCAAAAACAAATGATAGACTTTTTTTTTTTGTTATAAAGATAATTCCTCATAGTTGACAAAAGTAATAGACATTAAAATAATAACATAGGCAATAGGTCTTTTTGAAATTATGTTACTTAAGAAATCATTTAATATAGCAAAGATAAGCAGTTATATAAAGTTATTGGCACCCATTTTCTGACTTTGAAATCACATTCATTAGTTTTTCTACTCAATTTTAAAATCATGTCCTAAAACTTTGTTCTCTTTGACTAAAATCAACATTCTCAACTGGAAAAAAATATAGCTATTCCAACAACCAAATTTGGGGGAAAAAGTCATTATAAATATATGTATATTTAATTTATGTAACAAACTTAGCTTTATTAATTGATTCCTTCAAAATAGCTTTTTTGTTTGTTTGTTTTAATCATTAGAAAAATTTAAAAGTAACCATCAATTTTCTGAGAACTCTGCAGATTGCCTTATCAGGACAAAATTAGTTTATATATTTCATTAAGATAATATTCTAAATGGGGCGCCTGGGTGGCTCAGTCATTTAAGCGACCGACTTTGGCTCAGGTCATGATCTCACGGTTCATGAGTTTGAGCCCCGAGTCAGGTTCTGTGCTGACAGCTCAGAGCCTGGAGCCTGCCTCCGATTCTGTGTCTCCCCCTCTCTCTGCACCTCCCCTGTTCATGCTCTGTCTCTCTCTGTCTCTCAAAAAATAAATAAATGTTAAAAAAAAGATAATATTCTAAATATTCCCAATTATGGCCATCTGCCTTAATATTTATCCTGTTTTTATACACTACTACAGTAAAAACTCATTATTTTGGGGTGTGGCTGAAAGGATTAATTGTATAAAATGATGTTAAACGTGTACATTAAGGAATCATACAGAAAAGAACCTTTTTTGATTTCAAGCACATGCAGTAATTCTAGATAGAATTACTCAATGTTCTTGCTTTAATAAATAGACTGATGAACTACATTTGTAAATAGTTGCATCTACTTTGGTTTAAGCATTAAGCCTTCTAAAAGTCCATACAATTTATTTTTCTTAAAAATGTGGAATTGGATTTAGAATTTTAGAGCTAAAACAGCAAAGGAAACAACCAACAAAACTAAAAGGCAACCAACGGAATGGGAAAAGATATTTGCAAATGACATATCGGACAAAGGGCTAGTATCCAAAATCTATAAAGAGCTCACTAAACTCCACACCCGAAAAACAAATAACCCAGTGAAGAAATGGGCAGAAAACATGAATAGACACTTCTCTAAAGAAGACATCCGGATGGCCAACAGGCACATGAAAAGATGCTCAACGTCGCTCCTCATCAGGGAAATACAAATGAAAACCACACTCAGTTATCACCTCATGCCAGTCAGAGTGGCCAAAATGAACAAATCAGGAGATGCTGACGAGGATGTGGAGAAACGGAAACCCTCTTGCACTGGTGGTGGGAATGCAAATTGGTGCAGCCACTCTGGAAAACAGTGTGGAGGTTCCTCAAAAAATTAAAAATAGACCTACCCTATGACCCAGCAATAGCACTGCTAGGAATTTACCCAAGGGATACAGGAGTGCTGATGCATAGGGGCACTTTTACCCCAATGTTTATAGCAGCACTCTCAACAATAGCCAAATCATGGAAAGAGCCTACATGTCCATCAACTGATGAATGGATAAAGAAATTGTGGTTTATATACACAATGGAGTACTACGTGGCAATGAGAAAGAATGAAATATGGCCCTTTGTAGCAACATGGATGGAACTGGAGAGTGTGATGCTAAGTGAAATAAGCCACACAGAGAAAGACAGATATCATATGGTTTCACTCTTATGTGGATCCTGAGAAACTTAACAGAAACCTATGGGGGAGGGGAAGGAAAAAAAAAAAAAAAGAGGTTAGAGTGGGAGAGAGCCAAAGCATAAGAGACTCTTAAAAACTGAGAACAAACTGAGGGTTGATGGGGGGTGGGAGGGAGGGGAGGGTGGGTGATGGGTATTGAGGAGGGCACCTTTTGGGATGAGCACTGGGTGTTGTATGGAAACCAATTTGACAATAAACTTCATATATTGAAAAAAAATTAAAAAAAAGAATTTTAGTGCTAAAAATGACTTTGGAGATCATTTGTGATTTGGGGAAATCAATTTGTTTAGCAAAGCCATTCTTTATAGAGAGTGCATTGGTACATTTCAGCTCCATTTGAATGAATGATCAAACATCCAAGATTATATTGCATTACTCAAGATTCAAATATAGCAAATGTCTGATTTTGGCAAGGGCTTATGTATATACATTCATATTTTAACTCTTGACATGGAAAATTCACTATATCAGTGAAGAAGAATTTAACTTACAGTTTAAAAGATAATTTTAAAGTAGCAAAGTATTATTTTTGATCAAAATAAAAATGGGGGCACCTGGGTGGCTCAGTCAGTTAAGCGTCTGACATTGGCTCAGGTCATGATCTCACGGTTTGTGGGTTCAAGCCCTGCATCAGCTGTGCTGACAGCTCAGAGCCTGGAGCCTGCTTCCGATTCTGTGTACCCCGCCCTCTCTGCCCCACCCCTGCTTGTGCTCTGTCTCTCTCTGTCTTTCAAAAATGAATAAACATTAAAAAAAATTTTAAAAATACAATAAAAATGTATAGTTCCTCTTGTGACATTTAAGCATTCTTATTTACAGGACAAAAGGCATTTTTACATAATGACTGAGATTTACATTTTTTATATCAGTAAAAAGTCTTAGAAGACTTAGAAACTTTTGAGGTTTTAATATTTTCCTTGAAAATATTTTAGTTATGAGGTACTCTCTATATATTTAGTGACTACTGAAGTTAATTTTGGTTTTAGTACTTTGCACAATTTTTAGTATAATTATTAGTCAGCCAAAATTTACTTAACAGAATTCCAGATTTAAGCAATTTTAAACTTACTTTATAAATTAAGTTACAGATTTACTCCAAAGAACAACAGCTCTTCATTTATGTGTTTTCAGGCACACTGTCTAGTGGTGCACCAATAGAACTTTCTGCACTAAGGGAGACGTTCTGTATCTGTGTTCTCTGATAGGCAACCACTACCACATGTGGCTATTGAGTGTTTGAGATGTGGGTGGTGTGAATGGGAACTGAATTTTTTATGTTTAATTTTAGTTAATTTCAATTTAAACAGTCACATATTGTTAGTGGTTACTATATTTGATAGCACCAATTCCAGATTTTCATGTTACTAGGTAGTAATTCTTTTTCTATACCAAGTTCAGCTGAAATAGAGCCCTTGTCTAATTCATGACTCTTCCAAGATATTTTCAAGTTCAGCAGCAATTATTTTTATGTTTCAGTATCCCTTCATTATGATACTACCATGGGTTACATGAATAAATAGGTTAGAAACTGGATGATCAATATGAAATTTACTAATATACAATTACTATTGTTAAGTGTTTATCAACTGCTAGGCACTTAAATGTTCCAATAAACATTTCACAAAAATCATTGTTTATAAATGAGGACTGATGACCACTCCGTTAATTTCATGTGCTGTTTTTCATGTCATATAAGAAAAAAATGAATAAATGAAAGTATTAAAAGATGTCTGAGATGTGCATTTGAGTTCACATAATGGGGAAATGCAAAAACAAAAGCAAAGCTTAAAAAAAAAAAAAAAAGAGCTGAGCCCTGTATTCTAAATCTGTATCTATCTTTTCATGACCAGTGCCTTACTCAAAAGTCTATGCCAATTAATTACGATGCTTGGAAAGTTGCAAATGGGACCAATGACAGATTATTCTGTTCAGGTTTTTCCCATTAATAACTCAAATGTCCACCAGGATGACTGTCATCCCCTAAGAAAAGACTTCAGAAGGCAGCCAACAAGATGAAAGCGATAATGACTATAAAATGCTTACCACAATGTCAGACAAAGAATCATTGTTCAATAAATGCTAGCTAATGATAATAAGAATATTAAAATACCAGCTTTAGTAAGGACCCTGGTTCAAGTTTGGCGGATACACAATACTAAAAATTAAAGGGACTCCAACATACATCAATATGTAAATATCTAAATATGTTGTAGAACATCCAATCTAAATTTTGAAGAGAATCAGGTTCCAGTCTGGGAACAGGGTCCAGAAGTGCCCTGAGTCATCTAGTGACAGAGGAAATATACAGTAAATAATCAAATACTAGTATTTACTGAGCTCTTTGGTGTGCCCAGCATTGAATTAGGTGAAGTGGCAGATACAAAAGGAATGTTAAGATATTGTTTATCCTCTTAGTGAGTTTTCAATTTGATGGAAAGAAGGAAATAAAAATTATTGAATTTTGGAACAGGCACATGGGAAATGACAGTAAACCCAGAGGAAACAGGCTAAGGGAAATTAGTAAAAGATACACAGCTGTTAAGTCTGCAGGTGGAAGGCCAAAGACTTCAGAAAAAAAGATTCATGTGGATACCATCCTAAGTTAGTCAAACTGTCATATTGTTTCTAATATGAATAGTATAATAATTATATGATTGTGATGGTTGTAAGTATTTATTTTTCTTAAAAAATTTTTTTTAATGTTTATTTATTTTTGGCAGAGAGAGAGACAGAGCATGAGTGCGGGAGAAGCAGAGAGGGAGACACAGAATCTGAAGCAGGCTCCAGTCACTTGAGCTGTCAGCACAGAGCCCTAGGCGGGACTTGAACTCACAGACTGGGAGACCATGACCTGAGCTGAAGTCTGATGCTCAACGACTGAGCCACCCACACGCCCCATAAGTATTTATTTTTCAACTGGAATGACTTCCGGTAATTGATTTAAACATAATTGCAATTGTCAGTGTAAACTGTTTAGCTAGTGTAGACGCCAGTGCTTCCTTTCTTGGGTTTTATAACCATGTGGAGGAAACTACTAGATGGGGCTGATAGATGCCTATGCAGAGTCAAAGTTGATTTCCTTTCAGCGTTTAGTATCTTACTCTTAAAAAAAACCCACCACAGTAGTATTCACTGTTTTTGGCTTAGAGTTCTATGAATTTTAACACATGTATAGATTCTTGTAGCTACCATCCCACCTGATTATAGCACAATTGCAATATGCTAGATACTTCCCCATTGTTGACTTTTTAAATCAGAACCTCTTGGGGAACCTCAGTTGCTCAGTAGGTTAAGAGGTGGGCTCCTCTTGATTTCAGCTCAGGTCAGGATCTCACGGTTTGTGAGATCAAGCCCCACATGGAGCCCCATGTCAGGCTCTGCACTGACAGCGCAGTACCTATTTGGGATTGCCTCTCTCTCTCCCCCCCCCCCCCCCCCCCCCCCCCCCCCGCTAGCTCTTTCTCTCTCTGAAAATAAATAAACATTAAAACAAAATATAAGTCAGAACCTCTACCCTACCCTTAACCCGTAGAAACCACTGATTTGTACTTTGTTCCCAATTTTTTTTTCCAGGATGTCATATTAATAGAATCATATGGTATGTAGCCTTTTGGGATTTGACATTTTTTTCAATCAGCAAAATGCCTTTGAGGTTCAAGTTCTTGTGTAACTTGAATACACAGTAATTAATTCATTTTTATTGATGAATAGAATTGTTTTGTATGGATGTACCTCCATTTATTTATTCATTCACTCATTGGAGTATATTTGGGTGATTTCCAAGTTTAGGCAATTGTAAATAGTGCTGATATAAACATTCACGTATATGTTGAAATTTAAAGCATTTTCTCTGAAAAAAAAAAAAAACCCAGTTAAGAGAAGGAAAGGACAAGCCACAGACTAGGAGAAAATATTTGAAAATCACATTGCATCCAGAATATAGAAAGTTAAATCTTGAATTATATTAGAAAGGTTTTTCCCTGAAACAAGGAAGATAACATTAGAGAAAGTGAATGGTAATGTTGTTAAGCCAGCCGGGATTACATTTTGTTCTGAAATGAAACAATAATGGGAACATTATAATATGGCTATAACAATAATGTAAAATAATATGAAAACTGGAAAGATGCCTAAATACGGGAAGGCTAGATTTTGGTAGATGCAGATCTATGAACAAACCAAAAAGGAGTAAGATATTTAATGCAAAAATTTAGCTGAGGAAGAAAGAGGTCATTGCATTTATAGGGCTTCTGCACATATTTAAAATATGAGAGCATCTGAGCATGAGCTCTGGCATTTGGAGAGCTTTAGATGTAAGAAGCCAGGTCACAGAAGTGATCAACCAAAATGCCATTATTCACAAAATATGTAGGAAGGATGGGCACGTGATTTCCTGGTTGTCTTAAGGCTGAACATATTAATGGAGAACAGAGAATGGAATGGAAATTTGAGCAGAATTAAATCATAAATCACCTAGAGCTTATAAGGGCAGGTGATGTTAAAGGCTTTGGGAAACAAGCATAAAAGGATCTGTAGAGAGGACAGCGAATGAGAAGGCATTTATGAAGGAGGTGGAAAGAAAGGACAACTAGGTGGTAAAAAAGAAATATGAACAAGTGGCAGTTTGTGGCTGTGGGTGTTTCTAGAGATGGCAGTCCCATTTCTGAGTGCTCTCCTAAGGACAAAGATATATACTTCAAGGATAGCTGTGCACATAGAAGAAAGAAACTTACATTGCTTTCAGAAGGAACTGTCTTGGAGAAATTTAATGCTGGTTATCACATTTCTTTTCCAGATGTTTTCTGAAATGAAACTATGTTCAGTCCCTGCTTTTTTAACCCTGCTATACTCCTGGAAACCACAATTTGAAGCAGAAACTTCTAAAGGAGAACATTTCCTCCCAAGGATCTGTGTTATAATTAGTGATAGAAAATAACTCATTTAAGACAAACAATATATTATAAAAACAAAATTGTAGGAGGTGATAGGCAATGAAATTTCATAAACATCCATTATATGTTGTTATGGGGCTAAGTGCCTTGTAAACTCTAGTTATCATTTCAAATAGTAAAATATGTCACATTAGATGTTAGGGTAGAAGAAAGCAATGATATGAAATCTTATGTGCTTTAAGTTACAGAACACTTAACTTTTTTTATGAGTAGCAAATTCATTTTTATCTTCTTGTCCATATCAACACATATCTCTATCATTGTGTGTGTGTGTGTGTGTGTGTGTATATGCATATATATATGTATATATATATATATATATATATATATATACACACATATATATATATGCACTTTAAGGCAAAACAGGAGAAAAATACTTTGAATTAAGGGGCTCGGCTGCTAGGGGAAAAAAAAAGGACTGGTGGAAAAAGCATTAGCACTTTGAAAGAGCATCAGGGAGATCTGTGTCTGAATCCAAGCTTCAGGTCTTGGATCGGTTACATGATCTTACAGAGACTCGATTTCCTCATCTGTAAAATGAGGGTGAAAATACCTACTTCTTGTAGGTATTTGGGATAACTTGTTTGGGATATTAAATGAGATAACAGTGTAAAGCACCTAGCAGAGTATCTCACACATAGTAATTTCTTTTTTTTTTAATTTTTTTAACGTTTATTTATTTTTGAGACAGAGAGATACAGAGCATGAATGGGGGAGGGGCAGAGAGAGAGGGAGACACAGAATCTGAAACAGGCTCCAGGCTCTGAGCCATCAGCCCATCACACATAGTAATTTCTTAAAAAATAGCAGATCACATTCTCCTTCTTTGGACTGTGTAGTACCACTCTTGCTAAACATTTCCTCTTGACCTTAGAAAGTAAAAGTTCTTGACTTTATATTTCCATTCATTGAACCACCTTGTAAATCATCTGAACCCATACTTTTAGATTTAAGCTGGGATCTTTGTCAGATGTGCTCCTTCCAACTACCCATCCTCCATAAATTATGGGACATTCTCCCTTAAAGGGAGTTCCCACTAGAAGTCTCCAACTCCCACTGCAGTGAAAATCACTCATCTCAATATAAAGAAGATTTGAAGCTCAGAGAAGGGTGTTAGTGTCCCATGAAACTGTTATGGTTCTAGTCTCCTTGTTGAGTTCACTTGGAAAACCTTCTCCTCCTTCCATCTCTCCATGTATGATTTCATCTTTAGATCATGGATCAAGGACCCTTTCTCCATGAAGCATTTCAGTACTATTTGAGGCATACCTTGGAACTGCTGCCATATTTCTACCATACAGTCAGTACAACATAGTCCAGCATGTATATACATAAACACTATTTATTTGTGCAGCTAGATCCAACTGAAGTTTGCATAGACTTTGAAATTATCTGTGTGGCTCCTCTCAAGGGAAACTATAACACAGGTCTTCAAATAGATAAAGCAATAGCGATTCATTTAATTATCATATAGTCAGGTAGCTGGATAAGGTTAAAGAAGTTGCTTATTAGACAAAGTCCTTGAGGAAATGTCTGAGCAGTTTCAGATGCCAAGGTTGAAGGCAGCTGAACATCCCATTCCTATTTGCCTAAACTTGTGTTATCTTGCCCACCTCTCTGGTCTCTAACTAGACTTCTTCATTTCACTAATATGTTACCATCCTGAAATAAATCCAGAATACAGCTATATTTAACTCTCTCTACTGCTGTCACTCTGGTTCAACTCCCACCATCAGTCACCTGGATTATTATAACGTCCTCTCAATCAAACCTCCTGCCTTCAGTCTTGCCTTCAATTTATTCTCAACAGAACATCAGAGAGATCTTTTGCAAGGTAAGGCATATCTCCTACCTCTTCTGCTTTTGGATCTCCTCTGAAAAAAAGCCAAAAGCTTTATAATGACTGATAAAGCCTAGAAGTTGTTTTTTGTTTTTTGTTTTGTTTTGTTTTTGTTTTTTTTAATGGACTTTTAGCTCTGACCTTTCTTCTGTGCCATTCCTGAAGTGCTGGTTAAACAAGTAAGAGAATGGACTAGCTATATAAAAAAATTCAAGAAGAAAACACAATCATTCTACCAAACAGTTTATACATGGAGTGCTTGGTATTATTTTTTCCATTGTGTAATGCTGTATAATAATTTCCTTCCTTGTCCACACTAGTACCTTTTGTTTAAAGTTAACATTGTATCTGTTCACATAAAATGCAGTGAAAAAATTTACCACTTTATACGTAGACTTGCCTGCCTCCCATCCTTTTGTCATGTGTTTTACCTCTATATTCATTAAACAATCACAAGATAATTTATAGTTTTGTTTAAATCAGTCATATGTGTTTTAAGGGAATGCAAAAAAAAATATTTTATATTGAGTCAAATAGTTAACATTTTTGATATTCTTCATTCCTCCCTGAACATCCATTTTTCCTTCTGGAATCATCTCTCTTCAGCCTGAAGAATTTACTTTAGCATATAGTATAATAAAGTTCTGGTGAAAAATTCCCTTAGTCCTATTTTATCCGAAAATATCTTTATTTTCCTTTAATTATCAAGGGCTATTTTTGCTGGGTCTAATTCTTGATTGACAGTATTTTTGTTTCTGCACATAAAAAATGTTTTACTATATTCTCATCTCCATAGTTTCTGATGAGAAGTCAGTAAAAGTTCTAATCATTGTTTCCTTGTATATAATGTATTGTTTATCTCTGGAAGCTTTCAGTATTTCCCCTTTATCTTTGGTTTAAGCCATTCGACTGTGATGTGGCTAGTCATTATTTTCTTCATATTTATATCATTAAATCTCTTCAATCTATAAATTTGTGTCTTTCACTAAATTTTGGGAGTTTTGAGCCATTTACTATCTCCCTCTCCGTCTTCTTTTTCTGGGATTTGCGTTACATACATGCTAGACTTTAATCTTCTCATACAGGTACATAACACTCTATTAATTTTTTTTTCCACTTTTTCTTCTTTGTTCTTCAGAACAATTGTTCATTTATGGTTTAGGATTCAGCAAGTAATTTTGGCAGAGTATTTACCCCAACTTTGGGTTCACTCTCTGGCTTTCTCCTTTTTTGGATCCTCACTCACTTCATAGCAGTTTTGCTTTTCCCAAACTCTGTCTTTTGTCTCTTCAGGCCACAGAGAATGTAAGTTTTTGGCCAGGTGCCAATTGTTGGCTGTCCTCAGGTTAAAGTTATAAAAATGGAAAACTCACCCTGTGAAATTCCCTTCGTCCATGTGTTGACTCTCCTCCAAAATCTGTGAATGTTCACTCTCCAGTGCCTTCAAAGATTTTCCCCTCCAGTGTTCATAGTTATTTGCAGGAAGGTTGATCTGATAGGAGTTTAGTAATATTGGAAGCAGAAATCCTTTACCTGTTTCCTGAAAGAAACATTTTCTGTAAATGGATGAAAAAACCTTGTAGGAGATATAAAAAACATTAGGATCTGTCCTATTTTTCATTGCTTTAGAGTTTGTAAAAGTTTAGCACTTGAGATGTGCTATAACTTAACAAGGAGAGAAAGGATAAGTAGGGCAGGGATGGGGAAGCTCTTAAATCCTATAGTACCATCCTCTATAGAATGATCAGAAAATCCTTGTATCCCAGCATGAGATGCAATTTGTTTACAGGCTTGGGTAATGTCAGTGTCACAGTGGAGCTGGTCCAAGGCTATAGGGTGGTAAGAGGAATATTAGGAAAAAGTAGTGGCTATAGTTAGCTATATGATGATGATTTGAACTTGGAAGATATCTGAGTTAATAGCATTCCAGCTTGCAGAGATTGGGATGTAAGCCTGTGGAGCTGATAGGAGTGAGATAAGACACCAGTGTCCCAGACAAATGGACTGGGGTTTATATAGGCCTCTGGGCTTTTGTTTGTTTGTTTTGCTTTGATTTTCAGGGGAAACTGGAGGGCAACAAAATTTGTGAAGGCAAATCTGTCATAAGGAAGGAGGAAATAAAATCTCTGGGTGTTAAAGAGGATGCTAGGATACTTACCATATGTTGGGTGATTTACATATAGTAGCTCATTTTAACCTTTTGATAAAGTTGTTCAGAGGCTTTCTCTAGGTATACCAGGATTGGGACAGGAAAATAAAATTTAAACCTAACCAAGGAAATAATGCCGGACTATTCAGGCAGGATCACTCTAGGCCTTGGATAGACCTGAACCTACAGATTGTTGGCCTTAAATGCACACAGCTGGATGGAACCAGGATGGCGGGTTGGACATTTTCTAAATGCAGTGTCTCTCAAGTGTGACACAGGTTCACTGTGGGTGCAATAGCTATCTAGGCCTGCCTCTTCATCACCCTGTTGACTTTATAGGGGTGAAGGGAACCAATGCAACATGAAGCTCATGCTGTCTGTTGTGTCATAGGCAATAAACTATTTAAATCCATTTGGATGAGTAATTCCTTTGCCAGCCAAATCTATGGATGTGTTCTAGGCCAGCCTAGCAGCATCCCCTTTTCTGCTGCTCAGGGACTGCTTGCCTGCTTACCAGGCCAGAGGAAAAAGTGAAAATGTCATTAATTGTGCCCTTTTCTTCCTCCCTCAAGCCTATTAGTAGAATAAGACTTCTTCTCCAGATCTTGGGAAATTTGAAAGTATAAATGTTCCAGGAAATGCTCCTTAGGCAAATATAGAGGAAATATTAATTGCCTCCAATTATCTATATTTGGACAACTTGGCTAATACATTTATACATATATGAGTGTTTTCCTGTTCTTGGTTGTCCCTCCTCTCCTCCTACCACATTACCAAACAAAATTGGTTTCTGTTATTTAAAAAAAAAAAAAAAAAAAAAAATATATATATATATATATATATATATATATCCTTAAAGAAGACGTAGATTTTCTAGAGCTGAGCTATACACATTTATAAAAGAAAATATTTTGTCTTACATTTGACAAATTTTCTAATTGCTTATGCTTATGATTTGCTATGTTAGGCTAATTTTGTTAGGTGATATAACATGGGGACTGAGACTGCCATACACACGTCACATCTCTGAAGATTACCTGGGAAATTGAAAAAAAATTCTAGCATCTTCAAAAATCATTCTACCTATGGTAGAAATAACTCATTTTATGCTGAGGGATTTCAAATGCATTGGATTTATCTTTGAAGCATTAGAAAAGATATGGAGCACTACTTATGAACTTTTAAAACAAAGCTCTAATAGGGACAGAAAATAGTTTGAAACTGATGCCCTTGACAAATATTTTAATAGGGACAAAATATAATGTAAAGGTTACTGTGTGGACAGAAATAATACAGTTAGTATTCAAACTCAAAGAAAGTTTCACTAAAATCATAGTGAGTATTTCAGTTCTCTCGAATACAAGATAACTATGGTTGCCTGCTTCCTTGGGAATATTTTGCCAGTTTTCAATAGAAAAATATGTACTAATATTTAAAAGCAAGGCATAGCACATGAGGTGAGAAAACTAATAACTGAATATAATTACATGCACACTGGGTGAGAAGTAGACTATTTGGAGATTCATTATAAAATAACATATGCTAAGAGAAATAAGGAAAGTCATTTTTCATGATAAATAGCTGCTAAAATAATGTGAATATACATTGAGAGTAACTGTCAAAGTCAAGTAGCAGCTTGCAGAGCCCTCTCTGTGCTATTTGATAAGTAAGTGATATAATTCTACCCATAGCAATAAACAAAAGTAGTTCCAAATTTCTTTAGGGAGGAAAGCAAACAATCATTTTCAAATTTGAAGGAAAATTTCAGTTCAGATGAGTTAATGGCAATCATGCTTCATTCTCTGTTTGTTTAATATACTGGGGACTTCAAGGAATAGCCTGGTGGCTGGAAAGACCAGGATAATGACGCAAGAAGTCTGTGTTGGAATCACATCTCATAGGGATCGTTATTGCACATTACCTTAGGATGTCAAGGCTCTTGGTCCCTTTTGCCAACATCAAAAAGTGTTTACATTTGGCAACTGGATTGTCTCTTTTTAATGTAAACTCCAGTAAGCATCCAGCTTGCTGTGTGCCTTTTTAAAGACCTGGAAATATTCAGTACCTTTATTATTCATTCCTCAGGAGAAAAACAGTTTAGATTAATAGGAGAAAATGTCCCCTTATATTGCCAGTATATTCATTTCATAAACACATGAGTGCCCTAAAAAATTTTCAAGTAAGTCTTCCATTATTTAAATTTTATACATAAAGGCCTTTAGTGCCCTTTTTAGCTCCATTAAACATTAAGAGCCATGACTTCTCTGAGGATTGATAGACGTGGACTCAGAATTGCCCTATCTATTTTTCCATGGAAAAAAACCTTTTTTCCCCTTTATGAGGTTATGGAAAACAAGAATAAATATCTATATATTTAATAATAACAACCCTGCAGCTACCTTCCTGCTAAGTATCAAGCATCTTGTTGCAACAGGAGATTTGCTAATTTACAGCAAATAAATCAGTCACCCAGCTATTTTTCTACCAGTGTTCCTTAGTGGAATAATTGCAGGAAACCTTATCTCTTTTAAGAAAGATTAGGCAGACATCTCTTGATATCAAGGACATTCTATACTTAAAATATATAGCCAATTAATCATTGAAAATTACACCTGATTTGTGCCATCATATAGCTAACAAGACCTAATTATGGTAAGGGTTACTAGTAAGAAAATGATGGAACATAGGGGAGGGAGCAGGAACTAAGAAAGTTTTTTTCTAATCAAATTTCAGTTCCCTGTGGCCTAAAGATGTAATTCTGCACTTAAGTCTTAGATTACTGTAGGTTTTGAACTTTTATTTCTGACTGATGGAACATAAAATACAGACTTTTGAAAATAAATCTTCCTGCCTTCTTTTAAAAAATGTCTGGGAGGTAATAATACTCCTGTGATTTTTTTTCTAATAATGTTTTCAGTATGTAAAGTGCAGTCAGTAGCATACATTCAATTTGCTCAATAGAGATTTTACCACTTGCTGTTACCATATTGGTTTTTACCTACCTGGATAATAATTTTTGTTTGATGAACATTTACAATGTAGTTAGAGTTCTGAGTACTTAAACACTCAATAGCCTTAGTTGGAAAAATTATATCTCTAGCTAGAAAATTTGCACATTCTGGATACTTACTTATTTTTTATATTATTTGTCTAATTTTTTTAACACAATAGCTCAGAAGCAGGTATTGTTTTCATACCTAACAGTGGACAAAACCCAGATTCAAAGAGATGAAGTAACTTTATCAAGCTAAGTAACAGAGACTGGCTTCACGGTTACATATTCTGATTTTAGGTTCAGTGCTCTTTCCATGATTTTATAATATACCACAGTACATTGAAGTTTTGTGGTTGTCACAAGCTAGGTATCTGGGTTGTGGAATGTGTATCAAGGTCAAACAAGGACAAAGGAATTTCCCGAGAGCAAGAGGTAAAAGAATGTGGTAAAATATGACAAGGTAAAATGCTAGACCTTTGGATTGACCATGGAGAGTATCACGGTCTGGGAAGGTGGGAGCTATCGTTGTAGCTGAATGCTTTAGTTACAAAGAAGCATCTTCTGCTAAGCCATGATGGTCACCCTGACACAACTGATTAGGGTGCCCCTGATCTTGAGAGATATTTAGTAGGGGGAAATAGCAGATTTTCATCTAATTTTACCCAAAGCTGCCCCAGAACTTGGAACAGAAATCTCAGTGAATTCAGGGAGATCGTAGTTCTCTGTCAAATGGACTTCGTGACATCATCCCAGAATATACCACAGCAATTAAAAAAATCATTGTAGATGCACCTCCATGTCTCTGAGCTTATGAAAAATAGATTTTCTAAGACCATAGGGTGGTGTATAAATTACATATACCACGTTCCTCTGGTTTTCTAGTTCAGGGAGCTTCCTCTTGCTTCCCAGGCATCAGCTACAGTTTGTTAGGTAGGATCCTACCTGAATCCCCTCTGCAGACATAAGTTTATGGCTCTAATGGAATTGTCAATTCCCTACTGAAAAGGAACTGAAAAGCTAGTGGAAACTGCATCATTTTCAATCTTTTAAACAGCTTTTAGGTCTGTGCTAATAAATTTTGAAACTATAGTTCATAATTTTTGCTTCAAACACATAATTCTTCTTATTTTGTTTAGAGTCTCAAGAGCCTTAGCATAAAATGCTACTTGCATCATTCTAGACCCTTAAGAAAAATTACCTGCCAGTTTAAATTAAAGGTAGCCTCTTTTTAAAAATATTGTAAGAAAACTTTGCTCTTTGGAAGTGCAAGCCGATACTCTTGGTTCAGACACTTAACAAATGTACACAGGAAGATAAAGAACAAACAGCAGAGTTGTTGTATGTTTAACTACTTTGTTCTCAAATTCTTTATTAATATAAGAATGATTTTGTTATAAACTATTCTATAGATGGAGATTATAGAAAATATTCATGAAGGTAACATGGTATAGTGAAAAGTGCAGTGTACTAGATTCAGAGAATTTTTTTTTTTTTGACAGAGAGGGCATGTGAACAAGGGGCAGAGAGAGAGAGAGAGAGAGAGAGAGAGAGAGAGAGAGAGAGGTGGGGCTCGCCCAGGTTCATGTTTTTACCTGAAGAAAGGCTCAAGCTCACCTGGTGTGGGACTTGAACTCATGCGCTGTGAGATCATGACCTGAACTGAAGTCAGATGCTTAACCAACTGAGCCACCCAGGTGCCCTAGATTCAGAGAATTTTTTGACTCATTTCTGTTTCTTCTTGTCTGTGTGACCTTGGCTGAATCAGTCAGTCTCTGGGTTTCACATTTAATATCCGTGAATGGGTATAATATTTACCTTGTACACATGATTGACTGATTGGGCTGTACCCCATATGTTCCTGAAAATAATATGTAGAAATCTCATGGCACTATTTACACAACTCCTTGTCTCAATCAATACCACTGCTAGATAAGGTAGTGGTATCAATACCACTACTAGATAAGGTAGTGATTCATATTGGGTAGTGAAAGGTATTTGAGTTATAGTTGATAATAATAGGAGTTGATGATGCCTTCATCCATGATGAAGGCAGTGATACAGCTTCTCAACTCCATGCTGGGTGGACATCACCAGAGCACTGTGTTCTGTGCTCACTGCCTAACCATATGAACTCCTCAGTTTGACTCTAGGCACTCCTTTCATCAAATTGAGTAGTGTACATGGTAGGCAGCAAGCAAGGTTTGGGGTCACTCTCGGGACAAACGTGAAAGAACTGAAGATATTTTGCTTGGAGAATGAAATAATTAGGCACCTGATTAGGGACCAAGACCTGTTGTCTTATATTATTCGCAGGATGGTTATGTGTAGAGAGGTTTGAACTAATTTTATGAAGTTCTGGAGGACAGGAGCAGGATGAATAGGTAAAAATATGAGAAGTGAACATATGATTTTACATAAAATATTTTCTTTTTAATTTTTTTAACGTTTATCCATTTTTGAGAGACAGAGAGAGCATGAGCGGGGAAGGGGCAGAGAGAAGAGGGAGACACAGAATCTGAAGCAGGCTCCAGGGTCTGAGCCATCAGCGCAGAGCCCGATGTGGGGCTCAAACTCACGGACCGTGAGATCATGACCTGAGCTGAAGTCGGACACTCAACCGACTGAGCCACCCAGGCACCCTTATATAAAATAATTTCTATTAGGCCAGACCTCAAAATGGATTGAAGTAATGAATTTCTCCACACTGTCAGTGTTTAAACAGAGTTTAGACAGATGGTTTGGGGAACTTTTATAAAGAATTGGCTTAGATTATATCTTAACTGCTAAGGCCCCTTCGCTCATTAATGTTTCATAATTTTGTCATTTTTCTTACCATTTACATTTATTATAGGTTAACTGTTAAAGCATTAGAATAAAATGATTTTATTCTTATGTACTTATTTATAACTATATAACTTTGCTTCTAGAAAGCAACAGCTAAAAATCAAATATATTTACATCACTACATTCTAGCTCATCAAATTTCCTCAGATAAAAACATCAGGCTCATATTTTTGAAATATATATGACTTACGGATAACTGAGTTTGTCGTATTTTGTTTTATCTTTTCATGGTTCTTGTGAGCTGCAAGAACATTTTTTTCACCTCTGATATACTCTTATTTAGAAATCATTAAAAGAGTAAGCGCTAGTGGTCCTTAAAGATTTTAAGGCCGGTAATTTGTGCTGTTCTTAATCCTCACTCTAATATTTTGATTACTGGCTGTCCATCTTATTCTTGCATACGTCAAAATGCAGGAACTTCTCACTTCTTTTTGTTTTTGTTTTTGTTTTTTTAATCCAAGGCCTTTAATTCATTTTTCAGTAATGGTCATAAATGCCCTCATAAAACCTCTTTTTCACTGAAAACAGAAGGCACTAGCCATTACATAACACCCTCAAAGCAGCCGTTCCTTCTGATGCTGGTGGAGATAAACATTAAACGACAGGTTTTAGATCTTAACAATGTCTCCTCAAAAAAATAAAATAAAAAGACAACGCTGAAAATCACACACAAAAAATTGTTACTAGTCAGTCTTTCTCAGGTTCCCAATGCAATTTTAAGTTATTTTTACAAATACATAATTTGAAATTAATAGATAAACCAGGTAAGCATGATATGGTTTTCAACATGTGTTAGGTTTTAGTTAAATGTGAAGATACTGTTATTGTGCTACTTGGCATCCTTTGTTACTGAAAGGATGTGCAAAATATTTTTGCTGTGCAAAATAAACTTGAAATGATACATCCTGTAGTGGTATAATTTAAAAGATCTTTGATATGACACTAAAGACTTTCAAATTTTGGTCACAAACTGTATATAACTTATAAGATTATTAAAATACCCCTTTTTGAAAAATAATACGATGACCATTTATACCTAAATAAGGTTTCCCAGAAAGATATGAAATACTTCAGCATATAAAAGTAGTGGCCCCTTTTGCACAAAGACAATGTTGTTTCACAAAATAACTCATATGGATCCAAGGCAAATGATTTCTTTCAAATGCCATATTCTCTCTATGACTTTGAGGTATGCTTCAAGAGACTGTATCCATGAGAAAAGGGCACATTTGGGTATAAGACTACAGTTACAAACACAAGGAGGCTTTCTGGGTCAGAAGTGCCCTTAAGAGTTGCATTAACAGAAAACAAGATATGGCTTCTGAAGTCACTTCTATTACAAACACATAACAATTAAATTTGATTACTTAGAGGGTAATTCAAGACACAGCTATTTACATATGTGCTATGTCATGTGCGGCTATTTTAAATACTGGCTTCTGGAAGACACTCCTATTCAAAGGAACTTCTCACTTAAGGCATCTTTGGCATCTTTGGATAGGTCTTACGTCTAGAAGATCCTTCCTTCATATTGAGCTGAACTCTTTCTTCTTGTCGCTTGTTTTAGTCTTCCACATTGACACCATCCAGAATGGATTTAACCCCTCTTCTATATAAACAGCTTTTTGTACATTTAAAGACAGTGACCCTGATGATTCACCTCTTATTTCTGTAATTCCTGCTGGGTTTTGAGTATCATCATTATTCTGGCAACTTCCTTCTGAATAATCTGGCTTTACACATCCAATTTTAAGGTATGTTGTTCAGAAATGGACATGATCTTACTCCAGTTATGGTCTGGCTATGGAGTGCAAACAAGACTGTTCTCTCTTGTTCTATGGTCTGTCCATTTCTATTAAAGCAACCTAAGGCTTTAATGGCTTTTTGTGGTTGTTAGAATTTGCATGTGACTCATTCATTCAAATGGTATTTACTGAATGCCTACTATATACTGGAGTCTCTTTTAGGCAAATAAAACAGTGAACTGACAAAGAAAAATACACATTAGGGAAGTGTATTTAATGAAAACCCTCACTCTTTTCCATAAGGTCTTTCACTAAACCATAGTCTCCATCTTGAAGTATTGTAATTATTATTTATCTAAGTGTAGGACTGCATTTTTAAATTAAGTTCCATCTTGAAATATATATTATTTTAACATTCTAAGGTCTTTGTGAAATTTTGATGCCATAATCCAATGCATTTACAATGACTTGGCTATGTCAGAAAAAGTGATAAAATCTGTATCTTTATTCATATCAGGGATTAAAATGTTGAATGGGAAAAGGCTGAAGAAGGAGCCTTGTGGCACTGACTAAAAAAACTTTAGATTGACACATAGCATATTATTCAGTACCCTTTGGGTATGAACAATTATCTCTGTATTTGTCCATTTTTTCTTTTCTTTTTCTTTTCTTTTCTTTTCTTTTCTTTTTTCTTTTTTTTTTTTTTTGCTTGTGTGTGAATACATCATCAGCATGTCATGCCGAAGACAGACCTCTGCTCTCTTTAAATGCCTAGTTTCTTTAAGAGGCAGTTTTACACACTGGCTTCACTTATTACCCACCTCACTTTACTTTTCTTTTAGTGCCGATCAACTAGAACAGCACTCCATTAACTAAAACTGCTCCTATGAACAAATATTTAGTACATTCTTAAAAAATATTTGGAGGGTAGCCTGTTCTGAATCTGAAAGATCTGTCTTCAGTAAACACCTCTCAAATCATGATCTTGTCATTGTTTCTTTCCTTCCGTTTCTGTGGTCAGGGAAATGTCACCCTCCCACATCCACAAGTCCAATATTTCTAGGGCATAAATGAAAAAAGGAGATTCAGTTATAGTTCCACAGGTGAAAACAAGTCTTTCTACCCCAAACTGAGGAAGAAGTCAATACAGAGATATTTAAATGAACCATGTCTTATACTTGCCTCCCTGTTTTCAATTCTGGTATTATTCTAGTTGTATATATATTCTAAAGTGAGCTGGCAGAAAATAAGATCAAGGGAAGGGAATGGGAGTTGAGTATTAACAAGAAATCCAATGTCTCTTTTATATATGAGGGAGATAAATATGCATAAGAACATTGTATTATTTTATTTGAACCTTAAATTTTAAAAAATTATATTAAATTTTAAAAGACTGGCACTTCTGTCTATTAAAAATGAAGTACAGGCAGCCGGGTTCTTGTTCTGCAAGAAAAAAAAAAATGAAGTACATAGATACTAGTCCAGTTTAAAAAAATTCTGAGAAACAGGTTCTGAACAAAAGGATCTGGGGTTGCTTTTTAACAAACAGCGGCTGACTATTCTGATTAGATAAAGAAGCTATTTGTTCTGCCCGGGTGATATTTCAGATTTTGCAAGCCTTTTGCAATAAAAACCCTGCAAGCAGCTCACAGTGCTAATGTTAGAACTGCAGTACCTCAACCTGGACTTTGAAATTTTATGAACTGGAATATTAGAAATACTTAAAGACAAGTTACATATTTAATTTACATATTCTACTGATGTCATTTATTTATGTTATGTGCAAATATAGAATTCATTTTCAAAGTAGAGAGATGTTGTTACCTTTTTCCCTGACACTGTGAAAATTATATTTTATAATGTTATCACCTTGATTTGAAAGTGAGATGTGGGGCGCCTGGGTGGCTCAGGTGGTTGAATGACCAACTCCTGATTTCAGCTCAGGTCATGATCTCATGGTAGTGAGATGGAGCCCCGCATCAGGCTCTGCTCTGAGCCTGCAGCTTGCTTAAGATTCTCTCTCTCTCCCTAAGGTCCTCTTCCCTGTTCACATGTTCTCTCTCTCTAAAATAAAAAGTAAAAATAACAAAAATAAAAAAAAGAGAGTTTAAAATTTATTTTAAAAAAGAGAGATGTGACATAAAAATTGTGACTCTTTTAAAAAAATGTTTATTTTTGAGAGAGCACAAATGGGGGAGGGGCAGAGAGAGGGGGCCAGATGATCTGAAGCTGGCTCCTCGCTGACAGCAGTGAGCCCAATGTGGGTCTCAAACTCACCAAATGGTAGATCATGACCTATGCCGAAGTAGGATACTCACCGACTGAGCCACCCAGGTGCCCCAATATTGTGAAACTTTAAAAATACATATAACAGCTATTGTAATTTTGAAATTTGCTTTTGAAATGTGACTCCTGGAAACTTAGAGAAAAACAGCTGATTATTATAAAATCAGTTGGAGAACGTCCAAAACAAGTTACCATTGTGGCAATTTACTTAAGCTTATAAGAATCTGCTTTGAGGGAGGTTCCCCACAAGGATTCCTATTAGGGCTCTTATATCTGTCAGAATGGCAGAGGTAAAGGAATGAGGATGGATATATCTAAAGTTTCAAATAACTATAATGGAAGCTGTGTGCAATGACAAATCAGCAGATTTTCTGCTGAACAACCAACTGGGATTTTTAAAAGCAAAATTTCAGCAAAGTTAGAAAATGATTATGAGGAACTTCCAAATACCAAAACCAAATTTTAATTCTATAAATAAATATCTATATGGCTGATGGGTGGGGCCAGTTCCTTTCAAAGGAAACAGAATGAGTGTAAGATACTTTTCCTGGGGATCTGGAGATATCAGGCTGTTTGAATAGAGGGTGATTCATTATGATACTCCCCTTAAGTCTCTCTACCTTCAGTGAGCAGAGAAAATCTGGATGATAAGATAAAAGTGGGCAAAAAGAGAAAGATGAAGAAAATAAACTGATCCCCAATGAGGATTATATCAAAACACAGTGTAATGGGGGAGAAGAGAGGATTGTTATTTATGTAAATGAAGCATAACCTGGTTCCAGCCAGCTTCTATTAAAATTGTGGCTAATATCACTTTTGAAGAGTCAGGCTTAGGTAGAAATGGGCTGTAGGTCAATTAGCCAAAAACAATTTCACTAAAATGACCTGTCTCTTTTAACTATGTAGTTTCAGTCAAATAGTTTTGATTTTGTCTTTGTAACAGCTTTTTAAGTAATGATCAATTCATTTCTCCTCTAGTTTGCTACATAATGTCCCTTTTGTTTCTACTGGAGCTGCAGACCAAAGGCCAGAGACAGGAAAAGACTAGTAGGCATAGGGCATGTATTTTGTTGACTAGGATGTAGATTATATCTAGTTGAAAATGTGGACTATGGTGAGTTCTGGGTCCTCCTACTCAACCATCTTCCCAAGCTCCTTTAAGGACATGTTTTTTATTATAAAGAATTCTTAAAACATATTTTTTATGGTATATTCTTCATGTATACAGTTATTTGAATTTTTATGTTTAAGTAGAATTTATCTTTAGAAGTAGATTGTTATGAATATATTTTTCTTAGGAATATATATAACTGGTTTTGAATATTTTAGAATATCAGGAATCTCATATTTAATTTTTTTTTTTTGAGAGAGAGTGAGCACAAGTTGGGTAGAGGCAGAGGGAGAGGGAGAGAGAGAACCTTAAGCAAGTTCCATGCCCAGCATGGAGCCCAATTTGGGGCTTGATCTCACAACTGTGAGATCATGACCTGAGCTGAAATCAAGAGTGGGATGCTTAACCAACTGAGCCACCCAGGCACCCCAAATTTTATTCTTTTTAAAAAATTTTAAAATATTTATTTATTTTTGAGAGAAAGAGAGAAAGAGACAGAAAGAGATAGGGGCAGAGAGTGGGAAACACAGAATCAAAAGCAGGCTCCAGTCTCTGAGCTGTCAACACAAAGTCTGATGCAGGGCTTGAACTCACAAATCGCAAGATCATGACCTGAGCTAAAGTTGGCCGCTTAACCACCTGAGCCACCCAGGCGCCCCATTTTATTCTTAAATTCACTCTCTCCCATTCCTCAGTTACTCCTCTTTATTCCCCTCAATTGGTAACTCCTTAAAATAGTACCATGAAGACAAAATAAGAACCAGTGAATATAGTTAGAAGAAATACATGAATTATGTGAATTAGTAAATTGGTTGACTTCTGTGGGATGAAAACTTGTTGAAGGAAGGTTAATTTCTACCATTTCTTATGGGAAATATAAAGATGATAAGAAATTTGGTTATAATAGGAGCAGAATAAATTAAATCACCTAGCTTTTAGTGCAGATGCTTGGAATGAGCATTTCATAACAGTGTTGGGTCACTTCTACGGTGACTACATTGTTGTCAAGATTTATTATTTTTATGAAAGATTGATTTTAGAGTCTATGTTACTATTATGCAAGATTTGTAATCCTGAAATGGATTTGTCACTTCACACTGCATCAAATGTAGAGAAAAAAAAAAGATCTTACGCATTTTGATCTTTGAGAATACGTGTGTGCATTTTCTTCCCCAAATGTGATGGTATGCAGTAAGTAAAAGAGAAGAAAGGGGTAGAAATTATATCAAGATATTCATATGTGATATATGTCATTAATAGATATTCAGATGATGCTACATTAATAGATATTCAGATGATGCTATTAAATAAGCAATTGATGAATTTAAGGAAGGAGACAATTTTCTTTTAGTTTAGTTATTTTCTTCAAGAGATTTAAACAAGCCTACAGTAAATGTACATGCACAAAAAACAATGTGCTCCTTCAGTACTTTTAATAGAATGGCCCGACCAGAGACTCCTACCCATCAGCGCGCACTACCATGCTGTGAACGGAATAGTTGGGGCCTTCTCTGGTTACCCCAGTGTGCTGTACAAATATGATTATTTCCTGTTATATGTAGACAGTACTGGCTAGATAACACTAGTAACATTATTTTTTTTTTTTCAGGCTTCAGGAATTGTACGATTGTCCCTTTTATACTGATGGCCCTAGGAGAAACATAAAAGGACCAAAAGTCAATGAACCATCATTTTCTTTTGTTTTCTTAAAGAGTTAACTGAAAAAGCACTGAGCAATACTTTTTAAATTCGGTCAATTTTACAAGGAAAGCAAGTGACTGGACACCATTAGGAAACAAATCTGTCTACTTCCTTGCCATCTAGTTAGATGTGATGGGTGGGCAGCCCGAACACCAGGTATAAACACTATTATTCTGAGAGATTCATTTGGTTACTGAAGAAGGGAGCTCAAGGGTAACTTTCATGATGACTAAACAAGAAATGAATAGTCTTAGAAAGATAAGTAGGTAATAGTTTCTTGCTTTCTAGATCACTGAACTTAAGAGTTCACCTGAAAGTCAGGAGGCAAGAGTTGAAATGATAGATTATTTCACCAGGAAAAAAAAAGTTTCAAAACTGAAAATATTAATAGAACCTTATTAAGTAATTTATAGAATATAGGCCTGAATGACTGGAAAAACTGAGTCTCAAAATTGATTTAAAAAAAGGAAGGTTAGTTCATTTCAGATTCACAGTTACTTAAATAAACTTTATGTCCTTATTCAATGTCCTTAGTCATCCTCAGATGGAGATGATTTGTGATCAGTGTATTAGTTTTCTAGGTCCTGGTAACAAAGTACCACAAACTAGGTGTCTTAAAACAACAGAAGTATGTTCTCTCACAGTTCTGGAGTCTGGAAGTCTGAAATCAAAGTGTTGGCAGAGATGGTTCTTTCTGGAGGCTCTGTTCTGGAGGAGAATCTGTTCCTTACTTCCTTCTTAGCTTCTGGTTGCTGCTGGCAATCCTTGTTGTTCCTTGTCTTGTCAATGTATCTCCTTAATCTCTGCTTCCATCTTCATATGGCATTCTTCTGTGGGTCTCCGTGTGTCTACACATCTCTCTTCCTTCACCTTATATGGACACCGGTCATTGGATTGGGGCCAACCTTGTTCCAATGTGATCTCATCTTACCTAATTACATGTGCAAAGTCCTATTTTTAAGTAAGGTCACTTTCTGAGGACCCCAGTGGATAATTCTGGAAGGACACTATCGGCCCAGTAAAATCAGTATATTAAATCATCAGCTTCAATTCCCCCTGCAAGTGAGCTGTTTGCATTTGCAAAGACAGATATTATATATAAAATTGTTTAAGAAATAAAAATTGCTTTATCTACATATTTTATTACTAATTTCTTAGTGACTCTTTGACATTGATATGCAAATATAAACTTTACTTCATTCTATCTTTTAATTATCACACATTCCATATTTATTAAATGAAACAAATTTTTTTATGCCTGCAATTATACTTAGGATTCACTAGTATAGCCATCATTTACATAATGATTTGAAATTTTTTTGGAGATAATAATCTAGTAAAAAAGGAAATGTAGTAAAAATATATCAATATCTGAAGTGATTTTCTTCCATTAAACAGCTCATGGACATGATTTGTTCATATCAAAATGTTTTCTTAATTCCATGCAGATATTTGCAATAGTCACGGCTGACAGAGAAATGAACCATAAGCCATGGCTGAAAGGTATCACAGTGGCTCTCCTGATATCTCCCTGTCCTCTACTGTCTTCAGGCCACCTTATTTTAAAATCCCAAAAGAATATATTGACATCCATAGTGCTTACCTGGGAAAGTCCACTGGTGCTCTTATCATCATATCTTTAATGTTCCTGATTAATGGGGAGTAGAGGCTACCTTTCATCTTTGTCAATCAGTGACTTAGCTGTCACCCTGAGCACCTGTCACTGCAGTCCTTTTTCCTGTCTGGCTTCATCTCATGCTGGATGCCATCCCTCTTCCTTCACTTTTCCACAGAATCATCCCATGACTCTCACATCTGGCAGTTTTTTATTGACATTGTGGTGATTGCAGAGAGCCTAGACAAAAAACTTAACAATTAATCACTTATCACTGTTCCTAGAAACTTCCTGCTATTGTTAATTCTTGGTCTTTCTCACTTGCCATGTCCCTGTGGATACTCCTCTCCTCCTACCATATCGCTGGACCTAGTTTGGTTTTCCCACTATCTTCTTTCTCTTGGGCTATTCCCCCAAACTTCTCATTTTTCTCCCTCAGTTATACAGAACATTTTTGTTTTTCTTTGTTCTATACTCTCTTTCCAAATCATACCCTGGACAGTGGTAGAGGCATGAATACAGCAGTTATCTTTCATGCTCAAAGATGTCCATTAAAGTATTTTCCCAGACAAAGAAGACCAGAAAAAGGACCATCTCAGATTAGTATTGACATTTCCTTTAAAACCGAAGTCACTCCAGCCAGTGAACCTTGAACTTATCCTCAGACTCTACTCAGACAATGCCTATTTGGCAACCTAAGAAAGGATAAGGGCTCTCCCAAGCATTAATGCTAAAGGGAATGCTCTGAGACGTTTGTCTAAACTTAACGATCTGTGTGATTGATGGCAGGAAATTTAGGAAATTTACATTATAGACAACAGGAATAAAATGGATGTCTGATATTAATACAAGGAACTTGGGATGTAGGGATGAGTGATTTCTGGGACCACATGAGACATATAAAGAGATGCTTTTGAATGTTATGAGGTCCACTGTTTGGGAGCATCTCCCTTTAATTACACAGCTGCCATACTAATTTCTTGCCCCCTTATTTGAGGAACAATTTATGCAGAATCTGCAGTAAAATATCAACATTTGGTAAAAATATAATAATTTTTCTCCCATCATAACTGTGGGGTATCATTGCTCATATTTTACAATTAAACAAACAAGAATGCAGAGTAACGAAATTACTCTCAACTCAATATCATAGGATTGGTATAGTTGAAAAATTAGGTCAATGAACCCTGGTTTCAAGTTCACTGTTTTTCGTCTCTAGCTAAAGTTCATTCTCTTGAGTAAGGAGAGAGTAAGGAGCTATTTTTATGACAGCAAAGAAATTTATGTAGTAAGGGGAGACTGTTTGTAGTCGACTTACTAAACTTAAGTGGCTAAGGACAAGGGTCTTCTAACTTCACAGACAGAATATGTGATCTGGGTCACATAACTGGTAGGTGAAATTTCCTGTGTTTATATATCCTCTGTGGTATGAAACCTTGCAAACTGTACAGTGTTAAGTAGCTCCCTACTCTTGTTTTCAAAGTATTTAGGCTATCATTTCTTATCAGCTAAATGTAAAGTAGTCAGGCATATGTATATAATAAATTAGTTTAGGTTAGAGTAACTGGTCATGGATTGAGATGAATGATGTTACTTAGTCTTGCATCATCTTGCCAAAGCCGTGGGGAGTATTATAGCTAAACACAGCAAGAGAATAAGCTGTGACTTCAACTGATAATAAGTATGAGTTGTCTATCACCAAATAAAAGTGTCTATCATAATTATGACCTCGAGTCTTCTTGCACCATAAACTGCACCAAAATATCCTTTCCCAGCTTCAGTGGAGTGAGAGATATAGTCTCCTCATAGTTCTAATGTAAGAGCTCTTAAATGGGATAACAAATGTAAAGCATCTTAAACAGTTTCTGGCATTTAGTAGGGGCAAAATAAACTTGCATTTTCCTTTACCATTGCTGACACAGTTTTCAAAAAGGTAATAACAACAACAAAAAATTTTTCATGATGGCTGCAGAAAAAATAATAATGCCTATGCAAACTTTGAATAAATTTTTAGGATATTTTTAGCCTTTTTGGTAAGCATGTTTTGCTAAATTGGTTGGTTTTACTGTGCTTTTTATATTACTCAGCTGAGATAACACTAAATAAGTTATCTTTTGAGTTAGTATTTTCCACCTTTTAGACAACAATGTGGGTAAAATTTAAATTTGGTAAGCGCTTAAGAAAACTCTCCACAAGAACTTTCTGGAAGGGGTAGAGCAAGAAATCAAGAGCCTGAGCCCTCAGAATGTTTTGCCGTAGGTGCTGCCAGCTGGATTTAGTATTTGTCTCTATGTAGGCATTGCCCTTGTTAGCGTGTCTGACATTTTTTCACTTTCCTATCTGCCTGACATTTTCAGTTACTCTGTGTACCCTTGTTCCTAGGGAATTTTTCCAGTTATTTGATCGCTTTCCATGACTTCCTTCCTGCTCCTCTTCCTGGTCAATAACCCAGTTCCTTCTCCTGAATTTGAGTTGCTGTGTTTGCTGGGGATTTTGCTTGCTTTGTTTCTGATTCAGGTTGACTCTGAAGTGATATTTAGTGGTTTTTCAATTCTGAAATCTGGTCTTCCCTCATCCCAAATTCCCATGTACTTTGTGGTCTTATCAGGGTGCTGCACATGGTGGGTGTTTGATAAACAGTTGTAGATTTGATTTCCTGACACTTCAGGTCTTTGATTCTTACTGTTTTCCTATTGCTGCTTCCAGGGTTTGACAGGTCGTACTTATGTAATTAGTAATAAACACACAGAAAGAAGACAGAAAGATTTTATCTGGTGCTTCACTGATACCAGCCTATTTATTGATAATTACTCACTGGGACCACCCCTGGCCCTGGTTTGGAGCTTGTGGGTATGTTATACACACAGCGTAGAGTAACATTTTAACCAGAAAGTGAAAAACTCGGTCCATCAATTGATTGTTACATCTCAGAAGCAAAATATCTAGGCAGTTTCCAATATGGAGATGCTTTGATGTTGAGCTTTAGACATAATCTATATTGTTAACCATGTGGAAACATTAAGCTAGTAGATATTTACCTAGCATGGTTATTATCCAGTGACATAAAATATTAAAGAACCTTAGTAGAGAGAGTTACATATAGGAAGTAGGAGTAAGTATTTCAGATAAACAATAAAGATATACATTAAAATATCTACTTATCTAAAATGAAATAATTGTGGTAATTACCTTTTCTATTACCAATATTTTTAAAGTTATGAAAAACCCATCTACAGTTAGGGAAAATTATATTTATAATTATAGCTTCAAATAATTTTTATTCATCATATAAACAAATGAAAAAATTATACTTAGTTACTCTAGGCAAAGCTGACTTTTTTTAAAGCAAAACTATTTAGAAAGAATTCACTCTTGAGTATGCATTCTTATATTGCTAATGGGAACGTGGTTGTCATAAATGAAAGGAAACAAATACATGTATAAACGATAGCTTTTCTTTGCAAGTTTTATTTTAACTTTAATAGAGTCTTGAGATGCTATTAACATCTAAGCAGGTTTGGAATTTCAACAATAAAGGGATCCTCTCTTGTCACAGCACTTCCGTGTTTTTAATTCCAAGACCTCTGTTAGGGCTTCACACTAAAGACATTAGTGTTTTCATTTTTCTGCTAATCTTTTAAGCCACAGCACAAACGATCAAATAGAGATGGTAAATATAAATATTTAATATGCAGAATTTTATGTACTCATTTGTATTCATCCAGCACCTTACGTTTCCAACTCACTTTCACGTGGTTAGCCATCCATCCAGCATCCCTGGATGCTTATGAGCTTTGTTTCTGTAGAGGAGGCAGGAACTAGCATTGAGATAGTGGATTGGGCACATGGGTTTTCTTCTTTTCTCCCTCATCTAGAAATATAGTGGAAGACAAATCTAATGTATTTTATTTATATAGAAGAAGAAGAATCTCCTAATCTCTGGATTTAGGTTATGTCGGCTGATGGCAGAGGGAAGAAATACATGAGTAGTGGGTAATTTATTAAGGGCTGAGTTACTTGGGAGAAAAGTGTAATAGTCTAACACGTCCTCCACACTCATTATGTGTTAGGCTGCAGATGTGAGTTAACAACACTGTCCTCTGTTGCTGTTCACTGGACTCTCACTCACCCTTACCCCCACCCCTGGTTTTGCCCCCTTCAAAACCTTCCCCAGGCTCTAATACATAGCTCCTGAGCAGATCTCTCTTATTGCAAACCTGATATTTACTTCCCTGTTAGAAATCTTTTAAAGGCTCTTGGTAACCCAAAAGAAGTAGGTCAAGCATTCAAACAATCCCCTTTCCTTGACTCACCAGGGCCTCCAGTCTCGCTCGGTTCATGCTGTAGTCATGAGATACCTCTGGGACTATTTCATGCCTCCACACTCTTGCTGTCTGTTCCTATTTCTTGTAGCATCTTCCCAGGAAATCTTTCCTAGACCCTAGTGAGGCTATCTGCTTCTGCTCCAGGCTTCTGAGCAGACTCTGAACTTCCCTCTGGTTGGCATGACGACAGTATGATTGATAGTCCTGGCTCAGGATGGGTTTGATCTTGCAATCTGCCCTTTACTGTCTGGGTAACCTGAACCTCCCAGAGTCTCTCATCTCTAGTCAGTAAGATGGGATATGCATAATAGTAGTTCTTATCTTGTATGGGATTCAGTGAAGTAACATTTGTAAATCACTTTAGCATAGTGCTCTGCACATTATAAGTATGTAATAAATGTTACAGGTACAATGATATTTTAATATTATTTACCATTACCAGTAATTAATACTGTTATAGCATCTTCTGCATTATTTTGACTTTATTTCTCCCCTGTGTCTGTCTCCCTACTAGATTATTTGCTCCTATAAGACAGCCACCATCCATAGTCATCTCTGACTGCTCAGGGCTGTGCATGGATCTTAGTTCGTCATAGAAAGTCAATAAATATTAGACACTTACCAGATTCCCAACTTAATGTCTAAATTAACATTAAAGTGCCACACTTCGGATTTTGTAGAATGGCTAAGGAAGGTTTTTTGTCATAGACGGGAGGGCAAGAGGATATGTTCATGTCCCTTTCTTGTTCCTTCAGTGCAGCCTCTACTGAGCATTCCTGAGTCTCCTGCCCCTTTCTCTGTGCTTTCTGAAGGGACAGAGTGAGACTCAGGTTGTTTACATTCTTCAGGATTTAGAGGGTACTGAAATGCTTACCTCCTGTTTTTAGGTTTAGAATTAAATAATACAAATTATTCTATTGTGTGCAGAGTTGATGATGTTATTTATTTTATGTTTTTGTTTAAATTCTGAAAGCAGAATGGCCGGTGATAGCTTTAATGAATCAATTCTTCTGTGATGACTTCTGAATTTCTAATGTCAATAGAAGTGATTTTTTTCCTTGAATTTTCATTCTTGAGGATTTCAAAGTTTGTGCGTTTTCCACTTACTCAAGGGCAATATTGTTAGAGTAAATAGATTTCTTTAAACATAACTTTTAGTAGCTTGTCTATAATATTACCATGTTTGTGTAGCCAAGTTAAAAGTGGTCTTGAGGGACAATTAATTTCTCCTTTTAATCTTGGCAGGACTGGTCAGTTCTGTTGGCACAAACATGGGGTTTTAAATTTAAAACCAAGATTGTTTACTAGATATGGATGGAGATTTACCATAAAACTCTAGTATGTATGACTTCTAGGAGATGGATATATTTTTGGTTATCACTAATACACCCATGTCTCATTCTGTAGTTTTCTTTTTTCATTGCTTTAATGCTCCATTCCTCTTCTTTTCCTCTGGACAGCATTCAGAATACAATATTAGAATGCACAACCTTTGATGCATATTTACAGAATCTAATTTTTCATATGGTGATGAATGATTAGTTATAAAAGGTTTACCCTTCTCATCTTATGCAACATCTGAAGTATCTGTATGCTTTGAAGTTATTTAGAGAGGATATTTATTTGAAAACAGAAATGTTTATTATCTTATTATCCTTATTCTAGCTTTTTCTCTAGCTCAGCTCATGTATAGGAACCCTCCTCTCCTCTGTGCAAGACTCACAGGGACTTCAGAAGGAAGAGTGGAATGTGGATAGTTGCTATTCTGGAGAATTTATTCATACTGAATAGTCTCAATTATTGGCCCATATTTGGAATGTATACATACATAATACGAGCATGGATGCTCGTGTGTGTGTGTGTGTGTGTGTGTGTGTGTGTGTGTAAAACGTAGTGAGGCATCCAGACCAAGCCCAATACTTTAAAGTCAAGAAGAGCATCCTACAAAGTACTCAGTGGGGATTGCAGGAGAGGTAGAAATTTGTTCCCTCTCTATGTAGTCTCACCATATTCACAGCTGACTGTGGTGCTGAAGCTCAGGAGAGGGTTAGAGCATGAACTTTGGCATTAGGTTGCAAGGGCACCAGAGCCTCTTTCTTGCCATTTACTAAGAGTGTCCTGCTGGGCAGGTTATTTCAGTCTTTTCATCAGTGGACCTACCACACTGGATGGTTACGAGTAATATCTCAGAAGTTGTTGTCCTATGCAGTTCCTGCAATTTGGCTCAAGATTTAAGAGTTCTAGGAAAGATCTTATTTTAATCAACCCCATCTCATTTACATGGATTGATTTTAAAAGGTGGGAGAGGGATTTATTGGATGCTATGGAGAGAGAAGGGCTTACACTAATCCTTTTCTCCAACACAGCTTCTTGCCATAATTAAAAGCAGGATAGCTTCAGAGTCTGCTGTCCTCAGGACAGGAGTGGCTGGTATATTATTGACCCTTCTTGGGATCATGACTTTGCTGGGCTTGCTACCTTTCCAGAGCTGAACATTAGAACACTGAATGGTTTAGCTTGTACGATCTCAGAATTTCACACAAATGGGAAGGGTGTGCCAACAGTTGTGGTCTCAGTTCCTGACGAGTCTCCTACATTACCCCTTTCCCCTTGGTTTTGTGTATGTGAAAAAAGGTCCATCTACCCCAAAGTTATGTTAGAAGTAGAACTATTTATTTATTTATTTACTTTATTTATGTTTTATTTCATATTTGAGAGAGAGAGAGAGAGAGAGAGAGAGAGAGAGAGCGAACACGAGCAGGGGAAGGGCAGAGAAAGAGAGGGAGACACAGAATCCGAAGCAGGCTCCAGGCTGTGAGCTGTCAGCACAGAGCCAGATGCAGGGCTCAAACTCACCAACCATAAGATTATGACCTGAGCCGAAGTCTGATGCTTAGCTGACTGAGCCACCCAGGTGCCCCACAGAGCCTTTTATTGAGACATCTTTCCTTAAAGAAGAAGGAATCTGCTATTGGCTAAACTTGTTAATCTTATTTATGCTGACTAAACTTCGAAATATTCTGAACTGACACTTTTTTGTGTGTGGTTAGATCTTGTGGACAGCATAGATTTATCTCTAATTTACTAACCTCAGGTGGCACCAAAATATAACATCTAAACTTACATATATTAAGTATGACTCTCAATTTCTTTTTTTTTGAAGGAACAAGGTCACAATATTAATTTTGAAATTCCCCATACAGGTTGTTAAAAAGCCTATCAAATGTGTGCCATGTAACAGTTCAATCAATGTCATTTCCACTTTTCTCTTGGGGGAGTGTCTTCATTCATAGTGAATTGCTCTCAATTTCAAGGTCTAAGGAAAAGGCCATTTTCTTAGAGAGTAAATCATGTTACAGTCAAACTATCACTATCAAAATAAATTTTTGGGACAGCTGACAATTTATATTAATTTAACTTTATAAATATATATTAAAGCACTGCATTTTTATCCTCTTAATAATAGTGGAAGCAAAGATGGTTTATATAGTACATGACCTTATTAAAGAGACAGATGGGATCTATTTATTAGCGGATTGTAAAAAAAAAAAATCTTCACTCATCTCTTTGGAAACTAAAATTCAGTCCTGAATTCTAAATGAAAATATTAGCAAAATGTGATATCCATTAGGAGTTTTTAAACGTTGGCACTATGTAAGTCTATGTAGCATATATGGAATCTGGAATCTTATTACTACATGGAAAATTGAGAAAAGAAGCAAAACTTATGACTACATTAATGAGCTTTCACCTGTGATTAATAATAAAGCTGTTGTAAAATATTCATATATTAAAGTAAGGTAGACTTGGATATATAGATAGTCCTTCACTGGCACTAGTAATATGTTTTGAAGTAATATTAAAGATAAAACTTTTATGTTTAAGCCAAACATCATAAAATGTCATATACGTTATTTTTATTATAAACATTTTAACATCACAAGATTATACTAGAAGTTCCTTTTTTATTTCGCATTTCCATTCCTTTCCTAGTCTGAAGATCTCCTTTCCTATTTTTCACTACTTCTGTGTAAGAAACTTTCAGACTATTCATTCTTAGGAGATATAACCTAACAAGAAAAATGTTATGAATCAAATGCATAATGACCTCAGGCTGAAACCTGTCTTACATTACTGTCCTCTGAGGGAGGACAAATCCAAGCATCTTAACTAGATTTATAGATTTCTGTTGATTCACCGTAGGAATGTTTTAGAATGTCTCAGAGTATGGTGGTTTTGTGATAACCAGTACAAGTTATGGCCTGTCACATTTTGTACTTTAAGTCAACTCCAATTACTCTTGTAGTGTGTGTATCAGGAGTAAATGTTTTGATACTTGATAGTAGCATCAAAGATTGCAGGTATGTGCACGGCTTCTCTACTGCCTAGACTGGAGTATCGAATTTCTTCCAGTTTCTGGAACCCTCAAAAGACCATGTCATGAAGCCCTGATGTTTATACTGCACATGATGTGGTGGGTACAAAGAACACTGTCAGATACTTGAGGGGCCTATGATCTACTTGTAAAAATGTGCTAGGTTATTTTGGTGGCTATAAACAGAGATTCACTCAGGTTACATTTAATGGTAAGATTATGGTTATATTGCACATGAGAATGAGGACAGAGTAATCTAAAGAGAGTCCAGAAATAGACCAGAGATCATAGAGACAGGAATGTAGTTTAGAATGTAGGCAAATCCAATTAAGCTTTAGCCCTTATCAGTAGGAGATCCTCCTTCCCCTGCTGTGGAAATATACACTCTTCCTTGTTTCTACTTCTACTCTAATCATTTGCTTCACTTTTTTTAATTCACTTATTCACTTTTTTTATTCACTTCTAATTTTTTTATTTTGAGAAAGAGATAGAGAAAGAGAGGAGAGAGCCAAGGCAGGGTACATGAGCTGGGGGAGGGGAAGAGAGAATCCTAGGCAGGCTCCACACCATGGAGCCCAACGGTGGGGTGGGGGGGGGTCTCCATCTCCCAAACACTGAGATCATGACCTGAGGTGAAATCAAGAGTCAGATGCTTAACTGACTGAGCCACCCAGACACCCTGTGATTATTTGCTTCACTTTCTATTATGAACATCTTTTATCTATCTCAGTTTCAACCTACTTTTAACATAAATATAACCAAATTCTTATCTATAGCCCACTCTGACCCCTGATCCTTCATGACCTCTGCTCATGTGCATATTTTCAGCTCCTGCTCTTGCTACCAACTCATTAACTCTTTCCATAGTGCATGTTTAGATTCCTAAAGGAGGAATTTGATAACTTATCTAAATACTGTCATGCATTTTTGGTTAGTGCTTTAGTGCTAGCTAACCTATAGGTTTGTTTTATTTGGTTAGTTGCTATTTCCTGGTCTATTTCCCAAGTGGCAGGATGCTGTAGTACAGAATGGGGCCTCTTAGAGGTAATGAACTACTTAAAGTTGCTCCCTCATCCTCCATTAAATTGTTACACACAGGGAAAAATGTCTTAGAAAAGGACTATAGAAGTGAGAGGCATTATGGTGCTACTGTCCAGTATAGGAGGGCATGTACAATGCTCAGATAGTTAAAATTGTGTTTGCTATGTAAGTTAGGTGACAAAAAAAAATTGACAAATGAGGCTGAATTAATAGCTTCAAGGATCCAGAACCTCACTGAAGACAACAAAATAAGGAGATCAAAAGATTAGAACAATACATTTTGGAACTGAAAAGGACCTCAGTAATTATCCTAGCAAACTACTCAGTGTGGGAAGACTGAGATACAGACTGAGGTCGACATTAGAATGTAGGTCTACTGACTCCAAGACCATTGCTCTTTTCACTCTATCCCATTGCCTACTTATACAAACTTACGACAAGAAAAAAAAAGTATTTGCAACGTAACAATTTCCAAAGGAAACTTTATGCCCTGCTTCATATTTTAAAGTCCTTTGTATTATATATCTGTTTCTGGATGATTCCATTTACAGTAAAAACAAAAGAAAAAAAGGGCTAAGAACTTGTGAAATCTATTTTTTGATGAGGAAAAATCACACATTACTATATATATGATTAAAATTCATCCTTGAAAATATGTTTTTTATTAAATCAGAAATTAAACTTTTAGCCTTGGTTCAAGATGCCTGATTGATTGTTAATATTTAACACTTTCTTTTCCTAATAAATCATAAGTGATAAAAGATATTTTAGAAGACATACAAACCTCCAAAAATGTACATGTGTGGAACCAACAGATAACATATTTAAATACATTTCTGAAATAAAAAAGGGATTGAAGAGTGCAGACAACTGAAATAATACAAGAAAGCCACAACATATAATATGTTTAGGGATATGTTAAATAGGGGCCTGATCTTAGTCTGAGGCCTCTGAATTTGGGAGAGGTGATAATGTGGAGGTGGAAAACAGAGAGATTGAAGTCTATATGAAGAACATCCATCTTCCCAAGCCTCCCTCTAGCAAATGGGGGCAAAAGCCTTTTGATTTTCTCTACATAGGATTGCATCAGCATAGAGTATGTATGGCCTGGTGCCCCACACACTCATGCTGAAGTAGGGCCTGCCATATACAAGCCCTTTCTCCATAGACAGAGCTTGCAATAGACATTTGTTTCTTTAGTCTTAAATGTGTACAACCATACATTTAAATACAGTATGAAAATGAATGAGCCTAAAAATAATGAGAAGAAATATTAGAACTAGAGAACAAATTGCAGGAGAAATGTAATCTGCATCCTGTTGCATATTTTTTTTTCCTTCATGAACCCTCCAAGGCTCTTATAGCAAAGATTTAAGCCTGAGAAGTCTTTCTTGTGGGGGAAAAACTGGCTGGGGAAGAGTGCCACTATGGAAGGGGCACTGAACTCCATCAGGACCCCTTTCCTCTGTCTCCTATTTGGACAGGAGTCTTAATCTGTGGAAAGAAGGGGAATAAACACCTTTGCTTTTATAACACTAGTGAAAACAGATTGCAGTTGGAGAACAGAGCCAGATAAATCTATCCCTCATTGAAAAGCAGGGAAGTACTTGACTTACCAAGAGAGCCAACATATTGAGTTGAACGATATGGTTTCTAGATAAATTCTTTAAAAATTAGTTGGGCAAAAATTTAAAGAGAAATGAGATGTTTGCATAGCCTCAGGGTATTTCTACTAAATATTATTTATCAAGAGGTACAAAAGTAACTTTATAATTAAAAAAACAGGGCAGACATTACCTTAACTGAATGACCAAGTTTAACATCACCAGTAGTAATACATATTTACATCACATACTCCCTGAAATTGTGCACTGAGCAAGGCAAGTCACCTCTATGATATTCAACTCAAAATTATGTAACCTTATTTTAATTAAAAAGATAAATCACATAAATTAAAAAATGAGGAGCTTTCTACAAAATATTTGCAATTACTTTTAAAATGAGCCACAGTCATGAAAGACTAGGAAAGTCTCAGGCAATACTATAGATTGGAGGATTGTGACGATTAAAGCCTATGTAGGATCCTGGATTGGCTCCTGAAACAGAAAAAGGACACTTTGGAGAAAACTGGTGAAACCCAAATACAATCCCCAGTTTAGTAAATGGTATTATAACAATGTAAATTTCTTAACTTTGATCACTATATAAAGAAAGTATTAGAAGACTCTACATGAAGGGTAGGGGAACACTGTTCTATTTTTAGATCTCTTCTCTATATTTAAAATATTGAAATCTAAAATATTTCAAAATCAGAAGCTAATTGTATGTCAATTATACCTCAAAAGAGGTGTCAAAAATGTTAGAATTTGAAGAGGACTCTAAGGTACCTAGGAAATAATGAGATGAATTAATACTAAGTACCAAGAAAACCAGCAGAAGACCAGATTTTTGGAGAGAGTGGTCCAGTTATATAAAAGGAGATTCGATAGAATATATAATGATTGAGAGCTTAGAAAAGTATTTTGGATATGGTGAAGCCATTAAAAATGGATACTCCATTTAAATTTCATGATAAAAACTTCCCCTCTATGGGGCACAGGAGTCATAGCATTGTACCTATAGAGTAGGAAATGTAATTCCAGGACTCTTGGAAAGGCAAAGAACTTAAGTACATCTACATCTACCTGACCCTTGCAGGTGTCCTCACCTTACCAAATATGAAGTCAAGAGATATTGGCTATAGTCTGTGGGATAAGAAATGTACATTTAAGTATCTTATTTGAATTTGCATAGTTGACCAATCAGAGTAGTGATTAAACAATATTAGTAGAAGGAGTAGATGAGGACGTGGAAGGGAGATCATCCTTATTTATCATATTAGGAAGTCAATAGCTAATATATAAAGTTGATTGCACAGTAAAATTTAGATACAGCAACATTATTTGGAGAAGAGAAGTTAGCCACCCAGAGAACTAATAAAGGAAAAGTGTGAAAAAAGTTGATGGAGGTTGTGAATTGGATTATCAAGGAAAGGGGAAGTTTTACTTCAGACAGAGACTTATTATTAGTTTATTATAAACCTTTCTATGACCTTTACCCACATATTTGTGTATATTATTTGTTTTTGACTGAACTCTCAATATAGCTAATAATCTATTACAGCCATAAAACTATGACCAAAACAAATATGTATATATATATTTCTTTTTTTATGTTTATGTATATATGTATATATACATATTTACATGTATTTATTATGTTTATTTACATATATATACATATTTATATAAAATAGAATCTCATACATTCCATATTATAAGTTATCAAATGTAAATGTATATCACCAAGAATGATTTCTAGCAATGCACTCAGAGATTCAAGGGTCAGCAGTCAAGTTATTTAAGCAATGACATTTTTTTTCTAAAATGAAGGCAAGAAATGGTAGCACTTTTTTTATAGTATTCTTAAAAAATTTTCTTTTTCATTTATTTATTTGAGAGAGATAGAGTGTGTGAGCAGAGGGAGGTGCAGAGAGAGAGGAGAGAGAGAATCCCAAACAGGCTCTGTGCTGTCAGCATGCAGCCTGGCGGAGGGCTCAATCCGGTGACCACTGTGAGATCATGACCTTAGCCAAAATCAAGAGTTGGATGTTTAACTGACTGAGCCCCCAGGCACCCTCATAGCACATTTTCTTAAATTGAAAATCACCCAGCTACCATGTCTAGAGCTTATTTGAACACAACTAACAAGTTCATTTATTTAAAAGGCACTTGAAAATCACTTGTTTCAGTGAAATTCTTCAAGTTTATAATTGGAAAATAATCCAGATGAGTGATTCTTTTAGGAGTAGATGCCTAGTGAGTAAATGTTTGGGATAATTTGACTTGCAAGCTGACAAAATGATTCTTTAGGTATACTATAAGTTTATATCAACCATCTTAACAAAATTGAATGGGTTGAATGTTTTGAAGAAGTTAATTTACATCCTAGTGTTGAATAAGGGAATAAGAACGAAGTTTACATAACTGTTGTCCTAAGTAGGTTCAGGTCAAATGCTTATTCACATGTTCCTTGGTGGCTTAGCAAATGACATTCTTTGCAAGAAGTCATTGATGTTCAGAATTTAACCTGGATGGCACTTGACAGGATTGCATTGTGGACAGAAGGTCCTGACAAGTATTTTAGCTAACAGTAAGAAAAGAAGAATTTGGTACTAAAACCACATCTCATGTAAGTCCTTAGAGTAATATGGCTAGCCATAATTGAGCATTAAATAGATCTGCATAATTTACTGACTGATTCAACCTGTGAGGCCCAGCTGCTGCTGTCTCTGATATTTATTTAGAGGGACTCCTGTCCAGCTGTCCACATTTTCTTGGCTATTGGACCATTCACTAAGCTTCTGGTAGGAACCCTGTACTCCTTTGCTCTAATGGTCTTTTTTGGATAAACTTATCAGGTGATGATCCTCAGCAGTCTCTTTCAGAAATGGTCTGGTAAATGCCACTCTGTCTTCACCCAGCATTGCTGTGGGTCAGAGACCTTTCCCTTCCACCAGCCTCCCACTGGAAAGAGAAATGGAAATATTGCCCATGGGCTGGAAGCACCTATGGATATGCTCAACTACTCCCAACCATACATGTGCTTCTGGCCTCACTTTTTCCCTCACTTTTTTTTTCAAAGAGGAATGATAGCAGGGGCACTGAAGCCAGCATTTTTAAAATCCCAACTCCACTATTCACTAGCCACGTGTCTTTAGAAGCACATGTGCCTTTGGAAGTGTCTCCTTTCCAGGGCTCTGTTCCCTCATCTATAGCTTGTGGATAATTGCACTTCCCTATGAGATTCTTGTTATGAATAAATGAGATTTTGCACGCAATGCACTTGGTTAGAACATAGCTGGCCTTCCATGAATGCTAGTTATTATAATTTTGCCTTTTCTTTTTCTTTAGCTACAAAAAATACTTAGCAGCATGTGGTGTGTAGGCAATTGATAAATAAGTCTAAGAGGGAATACTGGCAATCTAAGCCTGAAAAACTTGTTCAAAATGAATTACTGGGATCAAACAGGTTGCTGGCCTACTCTACAACTAAAACAAAATGACTTTACCTTTGAGGTAGTCTATGCTGTTTATACTAAAATGCACATTTCTAAGTGCACACTTAAAGAATACCTATTATAATATAGATTATCATTTTTAGTACAATTATCTGGAAAAACCTATGAAGAGGGGGGTAATAATATTGCCTTTTACTTGAAGATAAAAGCAGGAGGTTCTGGATTCTGTCCTGGCTTCCTGAGACAGAAGAATTTCCTTTTCTGTATTTTTTGAGGAAGTCCTTCCCACTTAGGTTCACTTCCTCATCTGCCATTGATGCACAATCAACTGCTAATTAGCATACAATAGTTAAATTGTGTGTGTGTGTGTGTGTGTGTGTGTGTGTGTGTGTACTGTAATGGGTATGTTGAAGTCAAATCAGTAGTGTTTTTTTTTTCTTCCAAGTGAATATTATTAAAAATTCACTTTGATGGCAACTAAAATGCTATCACAATGCTCTGAAGATGCTGTCAATGCAATTTTATAGTAAATAACATTAAAATGTCAATGTGTGACCAAGAAGGTGAGATGATGTCAAGGATATGCTCTGAGTGGCTATATCATAAATTCAATGGAAAATGCATATTTATGCAGGCCTTCTTAAGATGTCAAAATTGAGTCATGCAAATGTTATATTACTGAGAAAAGAAATCATTCAGAAAACTTTGTTAAAGATTATGTAAATTTTACTGAATAAAGGTAATTTAAAGTTATGCCAGTCAAGGAGATGCCTTCCGATTCTAAGGTGCAATCAAATCTGCTGTGAACTCTGGGGGATTTCCCCCACTGACAACGTCTGATGTCCTTGGACTTGCGGGAGTTTTATGGAAGTAATTTTTCCACCGTGATTTGCTGATAGTGCTAGGGAACTTCTAATTTCATGAAGGGGATGAGGTAGTCAAATGCTCTAATTCCAAGGCCTGCCCCTGTAACGACTTCCTTCCTTCCAGCCTGCTGTCATGTTTTATTAATGGAAGAATGGAATTGAGATTTTGGAACTACCAAGGGTTTCTCTGGTGGCAAAGAGCAGAATCTACACTCATCTAATTTCTGGATTCCTTCTATTATAAACTTACTCCTTTGGGTTAAGATTTTAAAATGTCATTGCTATGAGAAAGACTAACACATTAGACCTAGCCCACATTTATTAAAATGTTTTTTAAAGTATGGTCCATGGATGGCATGCATCTGAATTTCCTGAGGTGTTTGTGCAAAAAATGAATTCCTTCCTGGACTCTCTCTCAGCCATCCTAAGTCAGGATATCTGGGGATTAATATTTTTTTTTCCCTCCCCTTCAGTGTGTCCTGAAAAAGCCTAGCCATCAAAAGGCATACCTTTCTTCTGGGCTAAGAAAAACCTAGCCATTAATCATCCTGATTCCAGGTCTGGCACTTATTTATTTCTATGCCTGGTTTTCAGAATGCTGTCTCTCGGTCTTAGGCAGTGTCTACTACTCAGTATTTTTCAAAGATCCTTTAGAAAGGGCATTAAATAGATAAAGATCTTTGTTTCTCCTTTTTTACCAGCTCATTCATTCTCTTGCTCAGATGGACTAAGAAGCAGCATCCCTCACAGCTTGTACACATTTTGTATTTCATTCTTATAAGTAAGCAAGGTGACCATATAATTTATTGTCCCAATTGGGGCACTCCTGAGAGAGAAAGGAAGTGCTATTAATTATTATGCTGAGCTATAGGAGAAAATCAAGACTCTCCCAGACATACCTAGACATATGGTCATCTTAAGTCTACTTGCTTAAAACAGTAATACCAATTAAACTTTACCAATCAATTCTAAGATACCAATTACAGCCTCTTAATCAGTTTTTCTGACAGAGAATTATACCTTGATGCCTCTTAATCTATGAAGCCAAATATAATTCTCCTCATGTCCTCTATCCTTTCCTCGATCTTTCCCCCACCTCCTATTCTCTTAATTAAGCCTGTGGTTTTCTACATAAGGAAGCATGAGCAGTATCTGGGAACTTACTGGAAATGAACATTCTTGGCTTCACCTCTGATCTACTGATTCAGAAACTTGGGGATATGGCCCAGTAACTACTATTTTATTTTTTTTATTAAAAAAATTTTTTTTAATGTTTATTTATTTTTGAGACAGAGAGAGAGACAAAGCATGAACGGGGGAGGGTCAGAGAGAGAGGGAGACACAGAATCTGAAGCAGGCTCCAGGCTCTGAGCTGTCAGCACGGAGCCCGACACGGGGCTCGAACTCAAGGACCATGAGATCATGACCTGAGCCAAAGTCGGACGCTTAACCGACTGAGCCACCCAGGCGCCCCCAGTAACTAGTATTTTAAAAGCCCTGTTAAAATTATTTTCCTTCTGTTCAGTTCTCCCCCTAACTCCCAATTGCCTCTCTTTTCCCCTTCAGCATGACTAACTTCTGATGTAATTAATTCTGTTCTTCTTCTGCTCTGATTGGTGAAGTTGAAAGGGTAGAAGGAGTTGGGGTCTTATTTTTAAATGAGATCTGTTTTTATTAATTTATTATATAATTGTAGAGCATTTAATATGTGCTAGGCATTGAGAATGTTAATGGAAATCAGATTCAGATTCTGCCCTCCTAGAACCAAAAGTGTCTGCTCGAGAGACAGAAACTAACAGTCACAAGGAGGTTAAGTACAATGGAACTGGGTATTGTAGGACCAAGGTTTCTTTACAGGGAAATCTGGTTGAATATTCATGGGAGAAGTTCACCTGGAATAGATTACTGGAGAGCCTTCAGACCTCTAGGCTCCCCATCCACCTTCCACCATGAGGTTGTCTGGTCTTTCTTCTGTTTATCTCTGTGAGTCTGTTCCCTCCTCTTCTCTCACTACCTTATTCTGATTCCTTCGCTCACATAAGATCCTTCCTTATCACCTCTCAGCCCTGGGGCCTACAAATCTCTTTATGATCCTCAACTGATTTTTGATGAACAGAAAGAGAGAGAGACACACACACAGACAGAGAGACAGAGAGACAGAGAGAGACAGAGAATGGATTTGATCTACCCCAGTTTTTTCTTTTTGAAAAATAACCCTCAACTCACCAGTCACTGGCCGACCTATGGTTTTTAACCTAAATGGGAAGTTGGATTTGGCAAAGAACTTACTCTGTGTTGCTCAAATTGTTAAAATCTCTCTTCACTTAAAGCGTAGACCTTGATACATAATACCAGAAATATATTCTTCATAAAAATTAGTTTCAAGATAAATTGTAAGTATTTTCTTTCATGGCCATGCAAACTATTTTTATTTTATTGTTCTAATATATCCTGATAATATTGTTCTTATACTTAAGTAGCTATCACTTTTGTATATTTCATACAAAGTTTCTTTTGATTTTTAAAAAACACTTTCTTTAAATGAAAATAATTTTTTTAAAAGAGAAATTGCCAAATTTAGCCTGTTTAGATTTTTTAAATAGATTTTGCTTGTATTATCAATAGTGTACAGTTCATATCAAATAGCTCTGGATATTGCAAATTCAAAATTAATTTTGTTTTATGTGAAAGACCACAATTTGTTCCTTGAAGATCTTCCATTATTTCACTTAATTCTTATAGGTCATCTTGTTCTGTGTCTAAATTCACTCTAATTCCTTTACCAGGATTTAGTCAACACTCCTATCATACGTCCAAAAGTTGTTGTAAGGTCAAATTTGATTTATGTTTACTCATGATTTTTCACCTTTGAGCAGATTCATAAAATATTATGTGTTATCTTTGAACTGCTCTGAGGATTGTGAGAGCTGTAGTTACCATTACGAACATTTTATGTAGTAACAAATTCACACTATATGTTGCGACATATGGCACAAAGTGCATCTGGATTTAAGGGAAAATTCTTGCTTTCAAACCTTTCCCTTCACCATTGAAACTAAGGCATTACCAAAATGGCTAAAATTAAACACACTCACAATAATAACTGTTGACAACAATGTGGAGCAATGGGAAGGCTCATCACTGGGAGGTATTCATTATCCATCTAGTCTGAAAAATAAAGAGTCAGTATTACATTCGTGCCTTTTCCTGTAGACTTCCATTTATACAACTTTAATAGTAATATGAATTGTTTAATATTGCAAAGTTTCTCCAGCTGCCTTGTGCAAGTGTTTCATACATTACCCTAATGTTTGAATGTCTCTGCAAACTCCATTTGGAACAAAATGAGAAGTGATAAAATGGCCACTTGGCACCACTTGGAAATATTAGTTACTCGTGGAAGAATCCACTTCATTCATGCTTTATGTGAAGAAAGAGTTGACAAGTTAACTGGTTTCTCTTTCCTCTTTCCTAAGTGTTTCTACCACTCAAATTTGTTTCTGACACCTATATCAGCAATAGCACAATCCTTAAATCTTTATGGTGCTTGGACTCAGTTGCCTTTGTTTTGAAGATACAGGTCAAGTGACATGGAGAATTTTCTGGGATTTAAACAAAGTTTGTCATATCAGAGCAGAGTAACTGGTTCCTCTAAATCAGTGAATCCTGGAGCGTGAGTGACTAAGAATTATAGATAATCATTGTCCAGTGTTCATTGTAGTACAAGAATCATTTGTGCTAAATATTTTAAATAGCAGCTAAAATCCCATTATGAAAAAATCTATGTCAATATCCAGAAACTTTATTTATTTTTTAATTAAAAAATTTTTTTAAAACATTTATTTATTTCCAAGAGACAGAGAGACACAGTGTGAGAGGGGTGGTGCAGAGAGAGAGGTAGACAGATTCTGAAGCAGGCTCCAGGTTCTGAGCTGTCAGCACAGAGCCCAAAGCGGGGCTCGAACTCACAAACCGTGAGATTATGACCTGAGCCAAAGTCGGTTGCTCAACCGACTGAGCCACCCAGGTGCCCCACAGAGACTTTATTTATATGTAAGTTTTATTGTAACTTTAGATTGCACTGAGTGTTGCTCTACAGAAATGGCCTGTCACTTGGGGCTTTGAGTAGTTAGAAAACAAAAACAAAGACCTAGATAGAGTATTGAAAAGCACAGAGAACTGATTTTGCCACACAGGGGTTGCTCAATATCTTTTAAGTTAGTCCAAATCTGAAACAGCAGTTTGTGTATAGTAACACTTCTAACTGGGGCCATTGTTGAATCAGCTCATTGTTCTGCAATGTTGAGGCAAACAGATGATGCTCAAGGAGCATAAACACAAAACAAAAACAAGTAAATATCTATAACATCCACAAATGTAGCATTCTCAGCCATTTTAAAATTATAACCCATGGGATAATTTTCCAAATAGATTAGAACTTTCAACAGGGAAAAATTACTACACTGTTTGCAAAATTCATTTTCTCGATGGTATGCTGCTATTTATTAATGAGGAAATGTGTCAAAGGTTAGACAGAGACCAGGCTGCCGTTGGTAAAAATGTTTCTCATCAAAATTATTAAAAACTTGTTTGGCATAAATTTAGTCTGATTTTCTTTCTGTTGGGGCAGAGGTCAGACAAAACCTGTGAAAAACAGTCCTTTCTGAGTATATGAGAGCAGTTAGAATTTGCCAGAACTACTTTACTTTGTTGGAAAAGTCCGCTGGGAGAGGGATGGCAGGTCAAGTGTACTGCAGGCTTCCTCAGGGTAAAAGCAGCCTGGGGTTAATTTTCAGAAAGCAGATAAAACATACCATGGTGAGGCCTCCACTTTTAAATTTGATTAGCTGTGGGATAACTACTATCTAATCTTCTTACAGCATTAACAGTTATCAATTTCTAGTCTGAGAGGATTTTTCTGTCAAAATAAATACTTCAAATACTTAAAAATCAAAATGCAATGAATAGATCTACTTGGCTTTTGAAATGACCTTACAAAAATGACCTTAGTCAAATGTCGTTTAGAGTTCCCTCCTCTCACTGTCCTCATTTGCAAAGTGTGCATTAAAATAACAGTGCCTTCTCTTCAGATTGATATGACAATCCAACAAGTTAGACATGTGCCAGGCACCTAGCAGTGAATAAGTAGTATTTTTATTAATAAATTATTTAACTTAAAATAATTCTGTACTTTTAAAGCAAGACCATGCATTTTGCTTTCTTTGTTTCTTTGCATAATGTTCTTTCAAATTTCAGAGGTGTGTTGGATGGGGAACTTATAATGTATATAGTTTTTGTTATAAATGCTGATTCACAGACAATGGTAAGAGGCTGGCTCAGACACACAGCAAGGCAGGTTGATTAGACTAAATGGGGTGAGATGAGATGAGAAAGTAACTATCTTGATTAGGAGGAAATCAAGAAAATGGTTACTTCTGCTTCAGAATCCATCAGTCTGGATGATTGACATGCAGACATAAAAAATGGTCAGGATATGACTTGTTCACTTTTCAACTAATTTAAGAATTATAAAAACTTAATGACCACATGCTGTTAAAACTCCATTTAGAAATTAGCAGTTGATTATGTGGCACTTTGCAATTCTTATAGTCTCTTCATTAGTACAGAGTATAATCTAATTACATCTGTAGAGCTTGAAGTATGCCTTTGGATGATGGAATAGTCTAGAGCCAGAACTGCTCCTCCCTTATTGTCAGAGTTAAATACTGAGCTCTATCCAGACTCTCTGGAGGGTCCTTCTTCAGTGATCTCAGTATTTTATCCAAGCCAAGGTGTTAATGGTTTAATAGTTCTTCCCAGGAGTCTTTTTGTTTGAAGTAGAAACCTATAAACATAATAGTGGCATGAATAGGAATTCAGGGAGAATTTCAACCAATATACAGGAGACTATTTTTTTAGAGGTTGGATTATCAAGTAGGTAACTGATTTCTCTCTCTTCTGTCTCTCTCAATACCTATCTCTATATCTAGATCTGTCTATAGATAGATACAGATCTATAATAGGTAGATATAGATATGGGTACAGATACAGATATAGATATATATATCTATGTATAGGCATATACATATATAATATATATACACACATATATCTGTATATATATGCACACATATATACAGAGTATATCATCATATATATAATGCATATATATAATATGTAATATAATGCGTATCTCGCTATATATGAATTATACATACATACATGTGTATGTATATATGTTATATAAATAATATATTTGTTCTTGGTCCTTCTGGGAATTCTGATGCCTGAATGTCCTGGAGAACTAACTGAAGACTCTCCTTTCTGGGTGGCCAGAGATAGAATATCTGGGAATTGTTCAGTTTACAGCTCCTTTGACTTTTTTGCCCAGCTCTTGGAGTTTCTCTGCATGTTTGCCCTGTCCTAATACTTAGGGGCAGCCCTATGTAATGCTTGAGACTTTCTGCATAGCTCTCCTCTCTCTGGAACTTTGCCTTGTATCTTCCAGCCTCACTAAACCCTATGGGATCTGATATTTATTATCATTTTGCTGGGTTGTGTAGCCTCTAGCATTGTTTCCTGCTGCCTAAGTGATTTTTTTTTCTGAAAATTAGACTCTGCAAGAGAAACAAATACAGTTATTTTCCTCAAAGAAGTACTTTGTAACCTATACAGTTTAGTGCAATCTCAGGATTTATAACATCTTTGTTGAAGAGAAACTCAATAACCTTTATTTGATTCGAATAATAGTTTGTTTTGATAAATAATAATAAAAAGGTTGACTTATTGTAGGTTCCAACAGAACCACATTACACATACTTTTTGCTCCAGGTTATATATAGGAGTCATTCTAAGTATTAACATCAGAAAAAAAAAAATGGATTCTGGAAGTTAGCCCAAGTACTGTCTAAAAACAGATTATTTGTGTTTATTTTTATAGTTTAGTTCAGCTGAATTTTTAAAAAATACAAAAAAAAACACCCCACCCTGATTAATGTTCAACTCTATTTTTTTTATCTCTTGGGCCTTTATTTATTTATTTTTAAGTTTATTAATTTTGAGAGAGAAGTCGAGAGAGAGAAAGAAAGAGAGAGAGAGAGAGAGAGAGAGAGAGAGAACACTAAGCAGGCACCATGCTGTCAACAGGACTAAGCATGGGGTTGATCTCAAGACCCTGGGATCATGACCTGAGCCAAAATCAAACACTGGACGCTTAACAGACTGAGCCATCCAAGCACCCCTCCTGGGTTTTAGATTAGAACGCTTTTACCCTTGGTACCTGAGCCCTTTCTCCTCTTTGTGCTTATGTGAGGGCAGGGAGTCCTTCCCTCATTCCCCACCACCCTGCACCCCCACATGTCACTCCCTTCCCATCCCTGCCCCCTAGGCAGATCATCTCTATTCCAGGAGCAGGACCTAGTCTGAGTCCAAGCCTTTGACATATCTCAGTTTGTAAGTCTTCTTAGACCTCCAGCAAGGTCAACTCTATAAGGGACTGAAGACCACTAAAGGCTATAGTTAGTAACCTAACTCACTGTATATATCAGGCCTTCCTTGGCCCTCAGCTTTTTATGTACTAGAAAATTTCTCTTTAATATTATAATCTTATATATTTTAAATGGCAAACAGCATTATAATGATAAAGGCTGCTTCTGTGTCCAATAACCTGTACCCGACACCAAAGCAACAGGTCCTGATGGACCTTCTGACACCATTCATTATAACATTTCCGAAAAGGTCCCCCAGGCCCAGGTGACTACCTGACTTAAGGATGGATCCTTGGAGAAGAATTATAGTTTCATACATAAAAACAGAGCACCTGGGAATTCTTTGGTGTTTAAGGTAATATTATTTCCTGAAAGAAAAATAAGGGCAGTCCCAAAAGTGATTCTCTGAGGAATTAAGAGATATTAAGGTTATGAAAATTTTTAAAAAGGTGTGTAGAAATAAATGAAAAAAACCCAAATGAGAACACAGGCTATTTGTTTGGAGCTTGCTATACAAAGGGAGGCAGTCACAGTTTGTATCTGTATTGCAGAGACTCAAAGGCAAGCAGAAAGTGGGAATACTGTAGAGTGAAAAAAGGGAAGGCTTCAGGTAGCTCCGACTGAAGGAGTTGGCCTGGAGAAGTGGAGGCAGGCTACCTAGAAGAGGACATCTTAGGTGATTGGCTTAGGAAGCATATTTATTAGACTTTCTCTGGTAAATTCTGAGTTGGAAGTGGGGGCAGAATAGGGAAGCCACAGTCATTGACCAAGTCCTTCCTATCAATTGCTGCAGGGGTTGTGGGTTGACTTCCCAGGCTGGTTGCTGCAGAAGGCGTTATTAGAGTTTTCTTGCCATATATGGTCTGACCATTGTCCATTTGTATATTCAATCTTTAAGATGTAATGACAGGGGATTTTCTAAAACATAGATTAAAAGACAAAATTATGAAAGCTGTTAAAATGGTATAAGGATAGTCAAAACAATAGAACAAAACATAATCCAGCAACTGACTTTGAATTGTATAGGAAATTAATATTGAGTGGACAAAGCCTCATAATTAAATAAGAAAGGAAGGGTTTTTTTTAAATTATTAACCAAATGACATTAGAAAAATTAGCAAATTATTTGGAACCCTACTTGTATACTCACAGAAAGTCCAGGTGAACTAAAGCATAAATGTAAACAATTTAACAAATCTATGTAGATGAATATTTGTTTAGTCTCCAGATAAGTATTATCTAAACATATAATCATTATAGCTCACAGAGAAAAGTATAGATCTGAACACATAAAATTACAAAATCTGTGTGTCAAAAAGGTAGTACTTTTTTTTTTAAGTTTATTTTGAGAGAGAGAAAGGGAGCAGGCACATGAGCAAAGGAGGGGCAGAGAGAGAGGGAGAGAGCAAGAATCCCAAGCAGACTCTGTACTGCCAGCACGGAGTCCGACATGGGGCTTGAACTCATGAACCATGAGATCATGACCTGAGCTGAAATCAAGAATTGGACGCCTACCTGACTGAGCGACCCAGGTGCCCCAAATAAGTAATATTTCTGATATATAAAGTTCATACAAATTAATGAGAGGCACCCTAAGGATGAACACAAAGATGAATAAAGACAAAGAAAAGACAAATTATAAAATTGAAATAAACATTACCAATAAATATAAAAAGTTTAACTCCAAAGGTAATCAAAGAAGAAGAAACATAGCAGTAATAGTAAGTCATTTTTCATGTAAGAGAAAAAAAAAGATTTAAAAACTTCGATACTCACTACCAAGGAGGTCATGGAGAGATGGATTCACATGTACAGCTGGTTGGAGTTTAAATTGGAACACTCAAAGGTACTTAGAAAACAATTTGGAAATGTGCTAAATATTCTTACTCTTTATTCTACAGGACCTTTTTGTAAAGAATTATGCAGAAAAAGATATTCACTGCAGCATTTTATGTTGATGAAATGTGGAAATAACTTGAATATTTAGTATTAGAGTGATAGTAAAAATTATAGTATGTCAATATAATGGGACATTATATATATATAGGATACAATAAATATGAAAATATATTTATAAAGGATTTTTATAGGAATAGGAAATGTTTGTGCTGCAATGTTAAGAAAAAAAGAAAATACAGAATGTTCTGCTAAATATTCACGAACATACACTTTTTTACACATTTGTGATTTTATTAACCACTATTATTTAGAAGAGAAAATACTTGATATCAAGTTTCCCCACATGCTGTATGAGTCAAGGTGCGGTGGAGGACCTTGAGTTTTTCTCATTGATTCAACATGTATTTATGAAATTACTACTATATAAGTCATGCTTCAAGATTCTGTTAGGACTAAAGAAATTGAATATAATATAGTTCTTAAGAAAGTTACAAGTAAAGTGGGGAGGTTAATGTGTACATAATGTGCCAAGGCTATCCTGAGTCATGGTGTTTAATTCTGAAATTGAGAATGAGGAACCATTTTTTAAAAGCTCTATCTTTAAACTGTGTCTTGAAGGACAGGCTGGGTTTGTGGTTAGTTGGACAAAGGCCACTGCAGACTGAAGGGAACACACCAGAAGACCATAGGAAGAACACCTGTGTAGAGGCCGAGCGTGTGTTGCCTGGAGAAGCCTGGCTCTTCAGCCCTTCAATCCATGTAGTTGTGTTCACCTTGTGAAGTCTTCACGGATAAGACACAAATTCTCAGGTACTGAGGGGCAGAAGCCCTATCTCTTAAGTGTTCTGAGAATAAAGTGTATTTAAGGAAGCTGACATATTATTAAATCTCAGAAGAACCTAATGTAGAAAATCAAGATTTCAGTTTAGTTACAGTAAAAATGTGGAAGTGGATTGGATATTTGTGTTAATCATACCAGGGCATTCATCCCCAGTGAGCATGATGCATGGATGCCTTCACTAATCCCAGAGTCAATGGAATCAGAACAAGGATATTATCTGTAAGATTCAAGTGTTTAATGGCATCATCTAATGGCCACAATAGGTATCCCTGACAGCTGACAGGATACTTACCATGTCAGGGGACACTTTTCTATGGGTTAACATTATCAGCATTTACCTCTGAGTTTCTCTTTTTCCCATGTTCTACTATTGTCCTTACCCAATTATGATGAATACAGTCTTTCATTTAATATTATTTCCAGTCAAATTACAAGGGAATACTGCAGGCTAGGAAGTCAGTCTCTTTAAGCATTGATTTTTAGCTTTTTCTTTCTCAATACTATCCTTCACGGGTAGGACAGTCTCCCATACACAACATCTCTCATGGGAATCACTGATTATGAACTGGTATTGGGGTGAGGGAAAAGGGCATGTGTGTAAAGTGAAAAGCCAGGTCAAATATTCTGATATACATCCTCCTTTGCCATGTTCGGGCACATAAATAAGACCATGTAGAGCATGTAGGCCTGAAGGGTTTTGGAGAAAAGCAAAGCCATTTTGGGGCAAATATCTCTCTTATCTGGGCTCTGATAAATATTTAACACCATACAATATATACCAAGATAAATTTTAGGAAGAATAAAGACCTGTAGTTTACTCATAAACTATTAGAGAACAATATAGCAGAATATTGTTTATACATTTAAAGTAAGTTAAGGATATTTTAAAGAAGACACAAATAGCTCATATCTTCAAGACTGATTTAGCAATATTACAATTAAAAACTGTTACATTAAAAAATCTATTAAAAAGTGAAAAGACAAAAGGAAGGTTGAATGTGTGTTTTTGAAAATAATATAAACAATTAGGATTAATATGTAGAACATATTTAATCATAGAAGTCAATAACTCAATCACAAAATAGTAAGACTTGATTTATAACAGAGGACAAATGTCCCACCCACAAATATGAAATGATACTTCACCTCATTAGCAATATGGAAACTGTGAATTACAAATTAAGATTATAATTTATAACCTTTTATTGTCATAAATTAAGAAGTATGACAATACGATTATTAGTGAGAACATGAAGCATTCAGCGCTTTTATAAACTACTAGTGGAGCTCCATATTAGTGTAAACATTTAGAAGAGCAACTTGTAAATACTGGTAAAGTTAAAGACATGCATATTCATTGACCAGGCATTCTGTTTCTGTAGAGGGAATGTTGTGATTATAAATAAGGCTTTAGGTTCAAATTGATCAATGCAACATTTTGTAGTAGTTGAAAACTGAGAAGCACCTCAATGTTCATTAACTAGAGAACTATTAATGTAAATTGAGGTATGTCCATGCAATATATATTTATCCACAAATACTATGGTTTCTATGAACAAAACAAATACTTATAAAATTAATAGATAGAAAAAGGAGCTTTGCAGAAGGATGCCTTAAATATAAAGTCATTTATATAAAGTTTAAAAACAAATGAAATATATTTTCATTTACATATAGATCATTAGTCAAGTATGGAAACATGCATTGGAATAATAAATAAAATACTTATGCTATTTTTTATTTGGGAGGAGGAGTGATTAGAACAGGACCACAGAGTGTTACCCAAGGATAATTTTAAAACGACTTGAAGCAAATATGGAAGAATATTAGGGTACGATAAGGAAGTGAGATACATCAACAAATGTTTTATATTATTCTTTCTACGTTTTTGTATGCTTGAAATACACCACAAATATCTGAACATATGTTCTTTTTATCTTAAAAGAGCCATAAATTAGTATTTCTTATATGTGTAACATTTACTATCATTCTTCTTTTATTTCTCATAATTAAAATTAGCTAAAGATGTATTTTGTCTAAAGCTTTTGAATTTAGCTCACTCCAACATGAAGTAATCAGCAAAAGATGAGATGCTTTTTATTTTTAATTTGAACACAGGTCCTGATTGCGTTTACTATGATGTTGGTGTTTCTGATGGGGAAGGACCACTAGCATTAGGAAATTTGAAGGGTGCCAATTTAACTTTACAATTTTGTTTAGGGCAAAGCTTGGTAAACCCCACACATGCTAACATCAGTTGTTTTGCTTCTAACAACTAGCTGAAGTTTGACCTGGGAGAGTAAGTTTTGATAGAACAGAAGAAAATATGAAGGATGGATTTTGGTTACATTATTTAGCATTAAGGAGTAAATGATTAATAGTGCCATTGAGGTACTGCCAAATAAATTTGTTTTTGAAATTACTGACCTTAATAATGCAAATAAATGCACGTTTTTTGATGATACCTTGTCGGAGTGCATCTTTAATCAATTTTATTTACCCATTTCCCTTCTGAATTTAATACACCCATTGATGAAAACTCTAAATGGTGTTAAACTGTTCAACTTTCTAGTAATGAAAACATAAAACAAAAGCTGCTGTAAACAGTAGAAATATATCCACATTAGGAATTATCATTATTAATATCTTTGTAAGCAATGATTGAGCTACTACTATGTGTCAGTCATAGTGAAGCTAGTTTGGGTCATTTCCCTCAAGAGAGCTTTAAAACTCTTGGAAACTAAGAATTTCTTTTTATTGACAAATGTTGAATATGTTCTCAGAGAGCTTGAAAATTCTTATTCATTATGCCTAACAGTGAAAAAAAAGTTGCTGGTACACTGGGTGTATCATTTGACTTGTCTAATGTAAAGATTATGTCTATAAATATTGCTGAGCTATCTGACTTATTCATGTCCAAAAGCACTTTTAATTATTGCATTCATTTTTGAAAAAGTGTTTTACATTCATGAAATCACATCCCCTGCTCATTCAAGATGGATATGTTCTTGTTCTTTTTCCTGTGACTTGATCATCAGCATTCAAAGCAGGCAGAAAGGACATCCAATGATATCATTGACAATTTCTTTCAAGCAAAAATCTTACTTTTAATTTCATCTCTATTTCAGAAAAAAATTAGTTATAAACCAATCATTTGCAGATAGAGGTTTAAAATTTCTCTAAGTAAAATATGTATTTATATTAATACCTATGGCTTTGTTGGATTTTAATACTCCATTGATCCAGTAATATATTATGATCTCATTTTTTTCTCATTGAGTGAATGAATTTTCATATGTCTACTGAAATGGGATTTTAAACCATATAAAGATTGTGATAATCATAGAAGGTATAGTTGTAAGCAGTCTATGTCATTTAGTAGGGGTGGGACTGAACTACAAAATTAAGGTCTTTATATTATTCACTATATTATTATTATATATTATTAATTAATAATATAATTATATATTAATTATATATTATATATATTATTATATTAATTATATATAATATATATTAATTAATTATATAAATTAATAATATAATTATATATATTATTAATATATTTATTAATCACTTTCACAGAGTATAAGATATGCCATGATTTATAGGACAGTTTATGTAGAAGAAATAAAGCATATATGTATATAACTATTAAACACAATTGGTTTTCCAAAAACAGGTTCTGAGAGAAAACTATGGGGATTAGAGCCATGAGAGTTTATGTCTTGCTTTGTGGTGCAGGTGGAATTTGATCCTGATTTTAAAAAGTAAACAGGATTTGGATGTAGTAAAATGATAGGAAGTGGAGAGAGCATTTTCAGGAAAGGAGAGAGGACAGCAAAGATAAAGAGACTGCAAACTATGAGATATTTATGGGGACCTGTGAGATGGAGTAGAAGCCAGTGTGCATATAAAGAAATAACTGAAATAAAGGCTAAAAGGAAAGTGGAGACAGACCACAAAATAGATTAAGAAGCTTGGTTTTTAATAATCCTAGTGGATAATATTACTTAACTTTTACTAAGTTATTACTATGTGCCAGTTCCTGTTCTGAGCACTTGCTATGGATTACCTCATTTAATTCTCATAACAACTCTGCGACTTGATTCTATCTTTTCCTCTGTATGTAGGTGAGAAAATTGAAATCCTGAGTAGTTTAGTAACTTGTCCCTGGTTAAACAGCTGCTTAATGATTGAGCCCAGTTAGTCTCACTCCGGAGCAACGCTATCCAATATGGTAGCCACTAGTCCCATGTGGCTGCTAAACCCTTGGAATGTGGCTAGTGTGACTAAGATTTTAAATTTTATTTAATGTTGATTAATTTAAATTTAAATAGTCACACTTGGCTAGTGGCCTACTGACTGAACAGCCAGGCTCTGGAGTGTGCTCTCTTTATCATTTCATTTTTGAGCACAGGAGAGAAGTTATCATGATGATGCTCTACAGCAGTACTTTCCAAAGCATATGTTGTAGAACAATGAAGAGGTGGTTTCACATAAACAAATTAAAATTCCAAGTCACAGAGGGGAAACCTGCACAGTATTTTCCCCTGTTGGAAACTCACATTCTCATTAGTATATTTCAGGCTGTAAAGTAAATATATCAATTTTACTTCTTAAAAAAATGTAGTTTTTCCCCAACTTATTTGGTCAGAGACTTTTATTCTCTTAACATATCGAGTCAGTGTTTTGCCTGAGATGCTTTGAGGTAATGCTGCTCTAGGATGATTGAAATGACAGCAAGAATTAGGAAGCTATGCAGTGAAGGGAGACTAGAGGCTTCTAAGCCATGAGGCTGATTACTGACTGTGGCGAGGTAAGAATTAATCAGGGTTTCAACTGTGCATATGACACTAAATGTGGAAAGGGGTGTGTGAGTGTGTGCACAAGTGTGTGCATATCTGATGTGGGAGACACGTATGAGGTTTACTAGGAATGACTAGGTTTACCTGAGTTGCTGGGAGGATGGTCTGATATTAACAGAAATGTGGAATAGACAACAAATATATTTATGGGGTCTTTGTTCAGGTTTGAATATTATTATTAGATTGAAGTGTTTACAGAACAGGTTTATGTAGCAGATATACTAGGTATGTGTACAGGTATATTCAGCAAAAAGTTCTATGCACTCATTGAGCATAGAAGGGAGGATATGACTATGTAAATATTTTAGAGTCATCCACATAGAGGAGCTAATTGAAACATTGAGAATAAGTAAAATTGCTAAACAGAAGTGGGCAGAGAAGAGGGCCAAATACAGACTTTATATTAAGAGTTTATATGTAATTAGTGTAGTTTATGTACCGTGTGTTAGTATGTATTTGTGTGTGTGTATATTCAAGTTGAGAACTCTGAGACATAAGAAATAACAAGAGGTTCAAATAAAACCTCCAGATTTAGTTTTATGTTAATTTTTATTTTATATTAATGAATTCCTATACCCCATTAACTCTTTCATTAAGAAAATCAATAAATATACACCCAATACCTACTATATATTGTTTTAGGTCCCGAGAATACATCCTTGAACCAAATAGAAAAAATCTTTTTGCCTTCATGGACCTTATACTCACTGAAGATTTTTAGTCCTTGACTTACTAAATTTCAGCGATCTCTAATTAATTACTTAGGCAACAATATTTTAATGAGTATCCAGTTTGGCATTATTTCTTGAGAAAGGATATAAAATATTAGTAATTTCATGACAGAGCAGTAAAAACCACCCACAACTTAAAATGGATAAAAGGATACAATGCATTTCTATATAATATTTCCATTGAATTACAAATGTGAAGAAATGAGTTAAATTTGGGCATAAGGGATGGCAGAACTCATAATAATGAACTTTCTAATAGAAAGTGTACACACAAAACTAAGCTTCTGAAGCTTTTGTCATTGGAAAACACTTTTGAAAGTAAGTACAGAAAAGTTACATATGGGAAAATGAGACCCTCAGTACAGGATTCTAATACCTTTCCCTCCAATCTTAAATCTTTTTACAAATTACATTGGTTAAAAGATTACATTGGCTTTCATGAGGCATGTATCCTACTGGCTTCAGCCTGGAAGTTAGCATCATAATATGAGACAACTCACACATATCCCTGTAAGTTTAGCACACATTTTAAAAATTAAAGCAACGTTATTCATTATGTAAATTGAGGGAAGGTACTAAAAAGTAAGAAAAATAACAGCTTTATATAGGTGAAAAGTCTAATCCTCCCATTTACTGTAGTTAAGAAATAATTATTTCCACTGGAGGGGAAGTCTATCGGCTTCTCCTCTCCTCTCCACTTACTATTTTAGTAAACACAGACTACGTATTAAGTATGGGGCTTTCTTGAAAGTTAAGCCTCCTCTTCAGGATCATTATACTTACCAGGAGGTGGCACTAATTCACTTTGTTCTGTAGTCCAGAAAGCAAATCTACAAGCCAAAGGTTACCTCAGCAATGCATTATGTAATATTGCGTGAAGGAAACATTTTGTTTCATTCCACTCAATACCCTTCAATTATTCTGTTGCATGCTAAGACTATTAGTTATCTCACCATGTCTGTATGAAAAGCCTGATTTGTTTTACCTCAGAAATAGAACATATGCTTTAAATAAATGACCTGTTTCATTTTGTGGCTTTTTTTTTTTTTTTTTTTTTTACAAAATGCTCTAGCCTTAAAAAGAAAAAATAAAAATATTTATGTATTAGAAGTACAGAGGTCACTAGGTTTATAAATAACGATAAACTGCAAGGGTGCTAATGGAGTTCAAACTCGACATAATTTGGGTGGTAATAATGTGAGAGCTGCTGTAGTATTAATTTCCTCCATCATCTGTATTCTTGCAGTGTTAGCGGATACATTATTTTCACTTATGAAGATATCTGACTTCATATCCAATAAGTTATGAGATGATCTCATTCAAGGATTCACTATGTAACACATTTTTATTTGTTAAAATATTTTAGAAAATTTTATTCTCATGTGTTATGGGAATTCATATACATGTTTGCCTGCTAAATCAAAATGAATAACTGGATTCTTATTTAGGAATATAACCCACAGATCTATTAGTGCGTTATATGCTTTGTACTTGGCATTGGGCCAAGTTGCTGGATTTAAGAAAAGAGTTTAATATCCCTGCCCTCAAGTAGCTCATAGTCTTATGTGTTATGCAGTTATCTGTACACTTTAAATTATTTTGATATTTTGATGCTCTAATACTGTCAGATTTAACTGATGCAGGGCTTGTGTTGCTATTAGGAATTAATTAATTAAAATTAGGAATTTGGGAGATACCTACATTTTGTGAATGTTAAATCCCTTTACCTCGTTTTAATATCATGCCTTCATTCAGTATCCACATTTGATACAGAAAATTGTTTGTTCAATAAAAGACAAAAGTAAAGTGCTTTGTGATAGGAAAGTTCCAGTTTCAATTTTGGAAAGAAGCTTTGGTAATACAGGTAGGAATAACTTTTTAAGTTATTTTCAGGGGCTATCAAATCAGAGTGCTATACCTAATCCTCAGAGAAATGTTGTTATAATCCAGAAAGAATATACTATATAGTGTTTAGAATCTTTATCCCATTAAGTAAACACTTAACAAATAAGTGAGAACAAAATGACAAGAGAGAAAGAAGCTTGCCAAGTATGTGTTTGACAGTTCAAGTCCTAAAAGTGTAGTCCACACAATAAGCAGAACTTATATGCATAAAATTTTGAGATTTTATACCCCTGGAGAGACAGAATAACATGGAAGAAGGCATGAAGTTTTGTCTGTGTTCAAGCTTTTGGAAAAATGCCCAATGAGTATATTTAGTTAAATCACCATGTTATAGTTATATATAGATATCCTGTTAAATTAAACAGTTTTTAATAGTGACAATGATTTCAAGTGAGGCAAAATAAGGCAAACTATAATTGTCATCGTTTCCAGATAGATGTACCTATTTGCAAACGAGTAGTTTTCCAGCATTATCAGTAACACAGGAAGAGGTGTGTGTGTGTGTGTGTGTGTGTGTGTGTGTGTGTGTGAGCATACATGCATGCACACATCTACACGCAATCTAGACAACAAGCAGAAAAATTTTGGTTTCAAATTTATTGATAATGTGCATTGTTATGATCAAATAAAGAAGTGATTTCCAATACTTTTTTAGTAGCAGAAACTTTTCATTAAATGGAATCTTAAATAAATGGCTAATGTGTAAAATATATAAGTTTCTCCTTCCGGTTGGAGAGATGTTGAGAGTCTTGGAGATCCACCTTGATCGTTTCTTTTAGACACTGAATCATAGTAACTTAACCTCATAGTATCTTAACCCCAAGTCTACAAATGCCATAATGAAAGATTTTTCCTTCAGAGCTCTTAAAAGTAACCTTTAATAAGGCCTTTATTTCCATCTCTTCCAGTAAGAAAAAAGTAAACATAAAGTTCCTATCCTTTCCTTACTTGCATCTGTGTGTGTGTGTGTGTGTGTGTGTGTGTGTGCATGTATCTGTTAAGAATTTAACACGAAGTCTATATTTTTTCATGGGTAACCAACTGTTCCTGCATCATTTGTTGGAAAGACTATCCTTTCATCATTTAGTTGCCTTTGCACATTTGACAAAAATCAACTGTCTATATATGTGTGGATGGTGCTTGAAATTTATTCTATTCTGTTGATCTATTTGTCTATGTCTATGTCAATATGACATTGTGGATTACGGTAACTTTATAAGTCTTGAAATCACATAGTATATAGTCTTCCAACTTTGTTATTGTTCAAATTTGTTTTGGGTATTCCAAGTCCTTTACATTTCTATATCAATTTTAGAATCAGCTCCTCAATTTCTTTTAAAAACCCCCAAAACAAAAGCAAACAAAAAAACAAGCAAACCCTACTGGGATTCTGATTGTGATTGCATTGATCAATGCAATTATAGATCAATGTGTTATGTTTTCTTTTTCAGTTTCATTAAGATCAAAATTTATAATTTCTCATTAGATTTCTTCTTTGGCCCAAGTGTTATTTGGTTTCCAAATGTTTGGGGATTTTCATGATATATTTCTATTACTGAGTTTTTTTTTTTTTTTTCCTAGTTTGTATGTGAGCAGGGTAGGGGCAGATAGATAGAGGGAGAGAAAGAATCTTAGGCAGGCTACACGCTGAGTGTGGAGCCCTATGATAAGGTTCAATCTTATGAACTGGGAGATCACAACCTGAGCTGAATCAAGAGGTGGAAGCATAACTTTCTGAAACACCCAGGAGCCCCTCTATTACTGAATTCTAATTTAATTCCATTGCATTCAGATAATATACATTATAGGACTCGAATCCTTTTTAATTTGTGTGGCTTGTGTATGGACCAGAATATATTTCTGTGTATATTTGCAAAGAATGTGCATCCTGCTGCTGCTGGGTGGAGTTTTCTAGAAATTAGGTGAACCTGATTGGTAATATTGTTCAAGTCTTTTGTATTCTTACTAATTTTGTACTTGTGCTATCAATTATTGAGATAGGCTATTTTTTATTAAAATTTTTTTAAAAATTTAAAGTTTATTTATTTTGAGACAGAAAGACATGGTGGGTGGGCAAGAAGGAGCAGAAAGAGAGGAAGAAAGAGAGAATCTTAAGCAGGCTCCACACTGCCAGCACAAAGCCTGATGGGACTCAAACTCACAGACTGCAAGACCATGACCTGAGCTGAAATTAAGAGTTGGCTGCATAACCTGGGGAGCCTGGATGGCTCTATCGGTTAAGCGTCTGACTTCAGCTCAGGTCATGATCTCAGGTTCATGAGTTTGAGCCCCGCATTGGGCTCTGTGCTGAAAGCTGGGACCCTGAAGCCTGCTTCAGATTCTGTGACTCCCTCTCTTTGCCCCTCCCCCACTCGCACTCTGTCTCTGTCTCTTTCAAAAATAAATAAAATGCTAAAAAAAAAAAGGTTGGTCGCATAACTGACTTGAGCCACCCCGGTGCCCTGAGATAGGTTATTAAAATATATGACTTATTGATGGATTTGTCTATTTCTTCTTGTTCTATCATGTTTTTCTTTCATGTATTTTGAAGCTCTGTTATTAGGTACGTAAATTTTTAAGAGTAAGCCATTTGAATAACTTGCCTATCATTATGAAATGAACTTCTTATGTTTTTGTTATAAAATAAAATCTGTCTAATATAGATGCAGTCAATCCTAATTATAAAAACTAGTGTTAGCATATGTCATTTTCTATCATTTTACTTTTTGCCTCTTTTATGGTTATATTTGAACTAAGTTCCTTATAAGCAACATAAAGTGGGTCTTTTGTTTGTTTAATATGAAAATCTGTCTTTAATGGGGGGGTCCAGATCTTTTGGTTTCCTTCCTTTTATCTTTTTTTTTTTTTTTTAGGTTGGATGTGGTTGTCTTGTCACCTAGTTTTATAATTTGGAAGTTAAAGGTGGGCTATTAGTCATATTTCTTGGAATAATTGGTATAACCAGGGAAAATCCTGACAAACACAGGTGATACATTCACCCTATTTATAATTTCTTTTTATATGTTTCTTTGTGTACCTATTTAAGCAGACCATTTGAGTGAACTTGAGATCTGAGGAGGCAGGCCTGGTCACCATATACTCAGCACCTCATGCCTCCTGTGTCAATAATAGATCAAATGGAAAAATCTAGAGAGCAAGATTACCGCACACCTGCAGCTTTAGCACTACATGCATATTAAGAGTCACTAAATAGAGAACTAAGTGATGCAATCAAACAGAACAATATCCATATCATAGGAATTCCAGAAGAAGAAGAAAGAGAGAGAAAGGGGCTGAAGGTGTACTTGAACAAATCAACTTCTCTGATCTGGGGAAGGAAAAAGGCATTGAAATGCAAGAGGCACAGAGAACTCCCTTCAGACGTAACTTGAATCAATCTTCTGCATGACATATCATAGTGAAACTGGCAAAATACAAGGATAAAGAGAAAATTCTGAAAGAAGCAAGGGATAAACAGGCTCTAACTTACAAAGGTAGATATATAAGACTAGTGGCAGACCTATCTACTGAAACTTGGCAGGCCAGAAAGGAATGGCAGGAAATCTTCAATGTGATGAACAGAAAAAATATGCAGCTGAGAATCCTTTATCCAGCAAATCTGTCATTCAGAATAGAAGGAGAGATAAAGGTCTTCCCAAACAAACAAAAACTGAAGGAATTCATCACCACTAAACCAGCTCTACAAAAGACTCTAAGGGGGATTCTGTGTCCTTACTTTGCAAGGACCACAAAGTACCAGAGACATCACTACAAGCATGAAACCTACAGACATCACAATGACTCTAAACCCATATCTTTCAATAATAACACTGAATGTAAATGGACTAAATGCTCCAACCAAAAGACATATGATATAAGATTGGATAAAAAAAACAAGACCCATCTATTTGCTGTCTACAAGAGACTCATTTTAGACCTGAGGACACATTCAGATTGAAAGTGATGGGATGGAGAACTATCTATCTTGCTACTGGAAGTCAAAAGAAAGCTAGAGTAGCCATACTTATGTCAGACAAACTAGACTTTATGTTAAAGGCTGTAACAAGAGATGAAGAAGGGCATTATATAACAATTATAAGGTCTATCCATGAGGAAGAGCTAACAATTATAAATGTCTATGTGCCAAATACGGGAGCCCCCAAATATATAAAACAATCACAAACATAAGCAACCTTATTGATAAGAATGTGGCAATTGCAGGGGACTTTAACACTCCACTTACAGAAATGGATGGATCATCTAGACACATGGTCAATAAAGAAATAAGGGCCCTGAATGATACATTGGATCAGATGAACTTGACATATTTAGAACTCTGCATCCCAAAGCAACAGAATATACTTTCTCCTTGAGTGCACATGGAACATTCTCCAAGATAGATCACATACTGGGTCACAAAACAGCCCTAATAAGTATAAAATAATTGAGATCATACCATGCATACTTTCAGACCACAATGCTATGAAACTTGAAATCAACCACAGGAAAAAGTCTGGAAAAGCTCCAAAAGCATGGAGGTTAAAGAACACCGTACTAAAGAATGAATGTGTCAACCAGGTAATTAGAGAAGAAATTAAAAATATATGGAAAAAAATGAAAATGAAAATACAACAAGCCAAACACTTTGGGATGCAGCAAAGGCAGTCCTGAGAGGAAAATACATTGCAATCCAGGCCTATCCCAAGAAACAAAAAAATCCCAAATACAAAATCTAACAGCACACCTAAAAGAACTAGAAGCAGAACAGCAAAGATACCCCAAACCCAGCAGAAGAAGAGAAATAATAAAGATCAGAGCAGAAATAACCCATATAGAATCTAAAAACACTGTAGAGCACATCAATGAAACCAAGAGTTGGTTTTTTGAAAACATAAACAAAATTGATAAACCTCTGCCAGGCTTCTCAAAAAGAAAAGGGAGAGGACCCAAATAGATAAAATCATGAATGAAAATGGATTGATTACAACCAGTCCCTCAGAAATACAAGCAATTATCAGGGAATACTATGAAAAATTACATGCCAACAAACTGGACAACCTGGAAGAAATGGACAAATTCCTAAGTACCCACACATTTCCAAAACTCAAACAGGAAGAAATAGAAAACTTGAACAGACCCATAACTAGTGAAGAAATTGAATCAGTTATCAAAAAATCTCCTAACAAAGGAGAGTCCAGGACCAGATGCCTTCCCTGGGGAATTCTACCAGAAATTTAAAGCAGAGATAATACCTATCCTTCTCAAGCTGTTCCAAAAAATAGAAAGGGAAGGAAAACTTCCAGACTCATTCTATGAAGCCAGTATTACTTCGATTCCTAAACCAGACAGAGACCCAGCAAAAACAAAAAAACAAACAAAAAAACCCCAAAAAACAAAAACAAAACTGTAGGCCAATATACTTGATGAATATGGATATAAAAATTCTCAATAAGATACCAGCAAATCGAATTCAACAGCATGTAAAAAGAATTATTCACCATGATCAAGTGGGATTCATTCCTGGGCTGCAGGGCTGGTTCAACATTCACAATCAATCAATGTGATACATCACATTAATAAAAGAAAAGAAAAGAACCGTATGATCCTGTCAATTGATGCAGAAAAAGCATTGGACAAAATTCAGCATCCTTTCTTAATAAAACCCTCAGGAGAGTTGGGATAGAAGGAACATACTTAAACATCATAAAAGCCATTAATGAAAAACCCACAGCTAATATCATCCTCAATGGGGAAGAACTGAGAGCTTCCCCCTGAGATCAGAAACATGACAGGGATGTCCACTCTCACCATTGTTGTTTAACATAGTGTTGGAAGTTCTAGCATCAGCAATCAGACAACAAAAGGAAATCAAAGGCATCAAAATTGGCAAAGATGAAGTCAAGCTTTCACTTTTTTTTTAATGTTTATTTATTTTTGAGAGAGATGGAGACAGAATGCAAGTGGGTTAGGGGCAAAGAGAGAGGGAGACACTGAATCCAAAGCAGGCTCCAGGCTCTGAGCTGTCAGCACAGAGCCTGACACAGGTCTTGAACTCCCAAGCTGTGTGATCATGACCTGAGCTGAAGTCCGACGCTTAACTGATGAGTCACCCAGGCACCCCACAAGCTTTCACTTTTTGCAGATGACATGATATTATACATGGAAAACTAGACAGACTCCACCAAAAGTCTGCTAGAACTGATACGTGAATTCAGCAAAGTTGCAGGATACAAAATCAATGTACAGAAATCAGTTGCATTCTTATACACTAATAAGGAAGCAACAGAAAGACAAATAAAGAAACTGATCCCATTCACAATTGCACCAAGAAGCATAAAATACCTAGGAATAAATCTAACCAAAGATGTAAAAGATCTGTATGCTGAAAACTATAGAAAGCTTATGAAGGAAATTGAAGAAGATATAAAGAAATGGAAAACCATTCAGTGCTCATAGACTGGAAGAATAAATATTGTTAAAATGTCAATACTACCCAAAGCTATCTACACATTCAATGCAATCCCAATCAAAATTGCACCAGCATTCTTCTAGAAGCTAGAACAAGCAATCCTAAAATTTGTATGGAACCACAAAAGACCCTGAATAGCCAAAGTAATATTGAAGAAGACCAAAGCGGGAGGCATCACAATCCCAGACTTTAGCTTCTACTACAAAGCTGTAATCATCAAGACAGCATGGTATTGGCACAAAAACAGACACATAGACCAATGGAATAGAATAGAGACTCCAGAATTGGACCCACAAAAGTATGGCCAACTCATCTTTGACAAAGCAGGAAAGAATATCCGATGGAAAAAAGAGAGTCTCTTTAACAAATGGTGCTGGGAGAACTGGACAGCAACATGCAGAAGGATGAAACTAGACCACTTTCTTACACCATTCACAAAAACAAACTCAAAATGGATAAAGGACCTGAATGTGAGACAGGAAACCATCAAAACCCTAGAGGAGAAAGCAGGAAAAAACCTCTCTGACCTCAGGGGCAGCAATTTCTTACTTGACACATCCCCAAAGGCAAGGGAAGTAAAAGCAAAAAGGAACTATTGGGACCTCATGAAGATAAAAAGCTTCTGTACAGCAAAGGAAACAATCAACAAAACTAAAAGGCAACCAACGGAATGGGAAAAGATATTTGCAAATGACATATCAGACAAAGAGCTAGTATCCAAAATCTAAAAGAGCTCACCAAACTCCACACCCAAAAAACAAATAATCCAGTGAAGAAATGGGCAGAAAACATGAAGAGACACTTCTCTAAAGAAGACATCCAGATGGCCAACAGGCACATGAAAAGATGCTCAACGTCGCTCCTCATCAGGGAAATACAAATCAAAACCACACTCAGATATCACCTCACGCCAGTCAGAGTGGCTAAAATGAACAAATCAGGAGACTATAGATGCTGGAGAGGATGTGGAGAAACAGGAACCCTCTTGCACTGTTGGTGGGAATGCAAACTGGTGCAGCCGCTCTGGAAAACAGTGTGGAGGTTCCTCAAAAAATTAAAAATAGATCTACCCTAGGACCCAGAAATAGCACTGCTAGGAATTTCCCAAGGGATACAGGAGTGCTGATGCATAGGGGCACTTGTACCCCGATGTTTATAGCAGCACTTTCAACAATAGCCAAATTATGGAAAGAGCCTAAATGTCCATCAACTGATGAACGGATAGAGAAATTGTGGTTTATGTACACAATGGAATACTACATGGCAATGAGAAGGAATGAAATATGGCCTTTTGTAGCAAAGTGGATGGAACTGGAGAGTGTTATGCTAAGTGAAATAAATAAGTCCTACAGAGAAAGACAGACACCATATGTTTTCACTCTTACGTGGATCCTGAGAAGCTTAACAGAAGACCATGGAGGAGGGGAAGGAAAAATAAAAGTTAGAGAGGGAGAGAGCCAAACCATAAGAGACTCTTAAAAACTGAGAATAAACTGAGGGTTGATGCGGAGTGGGAGGGAGGGGAAGGTGGGTGATGGGCACTGAGGAGGACACCTGTTGAGAGGAGCACTGGGTGTTGTATGGAAACCAATTTGACAATAAATTTCATAATAAAAAAAAAGAGTCACTAAATAATATATATTAAGACACGATGGCATTTTGTTTATCCCACATTAATCAGTGAGGTTATTGAATTTTGAAACTCTTAAAGATATATATCAATTTAAAAAACAAGTCAAACCAGTCTTTTTGTGTTATATAAACAAAATACCTGATTCATTGAAGCTCAAACTTTATAAAAAATTAGTTTAACAATGTATAGATATTTTAAAAGTAATTTTGTATATGAGTATAATAAGTAATGATATAGATGTATATGAAAGAAGAATAGATAAAATAAATATCTTGAAACTTGTGATATTGTCAATCATATTTCTGTGATACATAGCTATCTGGAGAAAACAGATTATAAATAAGTTTGGTTTTTGTTTGTTCACTTCAGGTTTATCTTGCTCTCATAAAATTGATACATCATGTAAATGAATTTCAGAACATTTTATAAAGAATAATTGTTAAATCTGAAAATTTCTCAGTATTTAAAATCTTTTTTACTAAAACATTTCTTAATTCTGTTTTCAAAATCCTATGTGTTAGAAATTCCCTAAAAGCCTCCTTTCTATCGGTATTAAACAGGCCTCAAAGAAGATTATATTTTCACAATTGTAATAACTGGGTTATTCTTACATTCATTTTAAAAAGTTTCTTTTCAAACCTTAAAGGGTGAAAATAATGATTGCTGATTATCCTTATTCTTCCTGTATACATCATTTTCATTGGAGATTAAGTGAACAATGACAAATTACTATAAAAAAAGACTTCATTGAAATTGCAGTTGTGAAAGTTGTATGTGAATAACAGCTGCCAGATAGAGTGCAAGGCTTAATTATATACAGTTTACAAAGACAGATTAATAGTCATAGATGCATTAGCATTAATGACAAGGAAAAAGAACTTTTGAGAAGCAATTGTTTCATTGTAAAAACAAAATTTTATCTTATTCCAGTTCTTTCAGGCACAACTTTGATAGATCTAATGTTGGCTACAATATAATTATACATTCTCTTACATGGTTTTGAAATGGCTCTTCGGTCCTGGGATTGATAATGTAGGACTATTCTATCACAAGGTGTCTCATTTTCCACTTGGAATGCTCCCTGCACAGCCTTCTTCCATCCCCACCCTCTGCCATGCCAACTTCTCATCCATCAGACATCAATAGCAGTTAATTAGTTCCAGGAATGCCCAAAGATCACCTTCCATGATTACTCAAATAGACAAAGTGCCTTGTTATCCATCTTATGGCAACATTAGTCTTTTATAGTAGTAATAATCACTATGACTAAAATAACTAATATTTAATTATTGTCTGCTTTGGGGGCTATGATGCAAATGACAAGATGGTAGGAATTATGACTTGCCACTGAGTTCCTAGTAGCTAATAGAGCCAGGTACAGAGTAGGTCCTCAGTGACTACAAATTGATTTTATTCTTTTATGATTGGAGAGAGGAAGGTACGTGTCTTTTTGTGCTCTAAAAACCTCTGAGTATATGAAAGAAGAGATATGAAAGCACTTAAAGTTGGGAGTATTATTTAAATACTTACGGTAATTATCTTCTTGCAGCAGTTTGTTAATAATTGATTTAGGAGTTTTAGGAGGTTAATCTGGTTTACTGGTCAGGATTTAGGGCACATGAACTTGAACATTCTTCTAGTTAATTAGATATTTTTCTAGTTAATTTCAATTAAGGTGGGGGGGGGGCTGTTTCTATGGATGCACTATATAAAACCCAACTGGTATAATAATACATGGTCCTGATTTTCATCAGTGGTATCAGCCAAAAGAGTGAGGGTGTCTGGCAGACAACTACATGTGGTGTGTAACTTCACTGAAAATTCAAGTTAACCAATATTTATGGAGCACCTGAGATTACTGAGAGAGTAACTGGAACAGTATCCAGCAGAAAATCAGTATGGAGTTCATCTTCTATAGAGTTATTGTCATTTTGTATGTGAAAGTTTACTAGTAGGAGATCTACTTTCCCTCTTTTACTTGAATTAAATAATGCCTAGCAATTCTGCCATGCCAAAAAAATACTAATTTATGTCAATACATATAACTTATGGTAATATTCTCAGTCATGCATATTTCAGCTGCAGATTTTTGATTCACTCAATTAGTCTCTCCAAGTTTACAATCATTTGAGGATAACTTTTTTCAAATGGAGCTGAATTTATATCATGACTGACAACTTGTTTGAAAAAGTTTCTTCACAAACCACACAGTAATAAAGCAGGCATTGTGGAACAAACCCCAATAAGTAATTTTTTATTGACTTTCACAGGAATGTTTGAAATGTAGGCAATTGCTTCAACTATATATTTCCTAAATTAGTCATATATGCAAATTGTTAGCAAGCCTAGAATTTTTAGCAATCTAGCTGCTCATTACCTGTTGCAGGCTAGTAATACTTCATATGCTCTATTCCAGTTTCCCATTGCCACTGGTTTTATACCACCACTGAGTACTGTTTTATAGACACTATATAATAAAGCAAATAATTTATCAGATAATTTAAATGTAAATCAGTAGATATTAAATTATACAGACAAATTACTATACCATTTACTGTACTAGTAACTTGATGAAATCTTTCCCACACTGAAACTTGAAGGGAAAAAGAAGACATTTTATTAAGACAAGTTCACAAAAGGAAAACTATGTGCATTGACTTAGAAATCTGAATATCATGTAATCAACAAGTGGAAGGGGGAAAGGAAGAAGAAAAACCAAATCAACTGGACTCTCACTCTTTTTAAAGGAAGTATTTGGATCCTTTTAATGACCAAAAAGTCCTTACTGAGTTAAAATGTTTTTACTAATGTACCTTTATCTGACTGTTTGTGAAAACAGTCCCAATCTTTCTGTCATAAGATTGATCAGATCAGGGAAAAAAGCAGATTACTAGGATAAATAAGATAGTCAAGCAATTTATTTAATTCAATGAACTATTATTTAATTCCATAATAAAAAGTCTGTATAAAATTGACCTGAGTTATTGCAAGAATATTCTAGCTATTTTCCACTTCTCCATTTGATCCTTGTCTCTAGAACTGTATTTCTGAAAATTTATCTGATCCTATAAACATTTAGTGCTCTTAATTACCAGGGAAGAAGTGCTCAAGCTTTAAAAGATGTCATTAATAATTACTTAATATTATTGCAATATTGCAATTATATCTTTTAGGGATTTATAAAGATTTTATCAATTATTTCATATAGTCACGGGTAAATTACTCAGCATGTAAGGTCTTTTTTTTGTATATAGAAATACTGAGAAAATTTATTACAAGATTAGATGGAAATAGAAGTATTTTGTTTTCTTTTTCTTAGCAATATCCTTCAATTTGGGATTGTATAGAGTCTTAGAATTACATGCCAAAAATCGTATGGTAATCTACTACCAAATATTATTTTTAATGATCTATCATGTGACAACACAGTTAGGTTACCTTTTAATATTTTGAAAGCAAGGAAATGAAAAGCATATGATTTTCTACCACTTTTATTATGCAATATTAGAGGTACTTTCTCAACAAAGAATTATATCAACTGTCACCTCTGTTTGATTCAGGGACAGCTTTACTCCTTAGGGCAATGCACTCTATTAAGATCTAGGTGGATACCTTTCTTTTAGAATAGGGGGAAAAGAGTAGAAAAACTATCACGAACTTTATTTAGTCTCTTTCTCAGATCACTTTTAGGAAAGAGTATATATGGCTTTGATTATTTTGTTTGTGTGCCCTTGGAAAGTCTTTGTGTAATCCAGGAGGTACACTGCTTAGTGTGAAGACTAATGGTCCAGACTAGAGCGTCGATTCTCAGTTCCCTGACCTGGCGTAGATCTCTCCTAATTTTGGTATAATCCACCTTTCTTGCCTTCTCCTCCAGCATAGCCTGCCTCACGTGCCCAGGGATGGGATCTCACTGACTTATTTGCTCATACTTAAAAGCTCTTTCCAGTCTCTGTGCCTTTGCAAATATGGTTTCCATATTTGCATATGGCTTCCTTCAATTAAGGAAACTGCTTGTTTTTCAAGATCCTGCTTATGTTCTATCTGCACAATGAAAACTCCCCTGACTTTAGGAAGCAGAACTATTCCCACCTGTATTGCTCATACTGATCTAATCTCTCTCATGTTGCATTGATACTATGTGTTAAGCTTTTTATTAAACTGTCGGTTGGGCGTCCGACTTCAGCCAGGTCACGATCTCGCGGTCCGTGAGTTCGAGCCCCGCGTCGGGCTCTGGGCTGATGGCTCGGAGCCTGGAGCCTGTTTCCGATTCTGTGTCTCCCTCTCTCTCTCTGCCCCTCCCCCGTTCATGCTCTGTCTCTCTCTGTCCCAAAAATAAATAAAAAACGTTGAAAAAAAAAAATAAACTGTCTTATTCTAGAGATTCTGGGCTATGCCTTATTATTTATATCCCTTTGTATAGGTTGGAGGTATTCAATAAATATTTGATGAATGAATATATTTGACTAAGGTAAACACATTAAGAATATGCATTAGAAACACGATATATATTCTATTGCTATATAAATTGTATTTTAAAAACTGTCAGTATTTCACTTTATAACTTTATTTATTTGTTATTTTCCATAATTTCTCTACATTATACAAACAAATTATGTTTCATACAGTTCAAGGTTGTATTTTTAAATAGTTACCATATATCGTAGCATTTTACCTGGACCATTGTGATATTTTCTTGATGCATAAGGATTTTTATTGTTTGAATTTATAAAATACAGTGGACTCCAAATTTATAAATGGGCATTGTTCTAAAAGTTCATTTAGAACTTTTAAGTTCTAAAAAAACTTAAGTCAGTTTTTTTGATTTTAGAATTTATATTCCCAAAGAAGGCTTTAAATGGTGCTTAAATTGTAAGACAGACAAGAAAAACCTGTTTAACTGATAATAACTTGAAATACGGTATAATGGTTCGATTCCAGGTTTATTTAAAGTAAAACTGTAACACTGGATGGAAGACAGCTGTTTATTTTCTCTAATGCATTCTGATTCCTAACTAAATAATGTCAGAAATACATTTCTAGGGCTATTGAAACTCACATGCGTTGGGAAAGGGCTAAAGAAAAAAAGAAAACTGGTATACTTCTTGCTCCTCAGTGTGGCCTATGGAGTAGTGGAATCACCACGATTAGAAAGGCAGAATCTCAGGGTCACTCCAGGCCTACTGAGTCACAATCTGCATTTTAACAAGATTCCCAGATGATTCATATGCACACTAAAGTTTGGGATGCCCTGGAGATCACAGTGGCTTTTCCCCCCACTTTTATACTTGCATTAGAAAAGAATATCTCTACTGTCAAATATCTACAGAAGAGGAAGAACTACTTGATATCACTAATTTCTGGGAATTATTAATTCAGGGCAAAAGAATATTTTTCCTGTAGGGTCAATGAAAGGACCTAGTCCAGCTTTCTATTGGATTATATGGCTCTTTGGTAAGAAGGAAGAATAAATGTTCAGGATAATTCAAAACCTGTTGGATTAAACATGTTTCCAAATTAGTGAGATTCTTTGTGTATATGTATGCATATATACACTACTATGATTAATCCAGAATAGAATATTAATAAAAATATAAAAATAAATAAAGCATAGCAAAATAAACATCCCAAATAACTAAATAAAATGAATTGAATATATATCAAAATCCTTAAAATTATGAATAAGTAATAGAATCCTGAAATTCAACAATTATATTAGGTAGTTTTTGAAAATAAATTAAACTGTATTAGAGGCATAGAAGTGAGGTATATTTGTTGTACACCAAACTAGGACAATACATTTGTGAAAAAAAAGAGTCCTTTACATCTCTTTCACTGTTTTCTGGATGATCATTTTAAAATTATTTTCAGGGGCGCCTGGGTGGCTCAGTCGGTTAAGCGGCCGGCTTGGGCTCAGGTCATGATCTCGCGGTCCGTGAGTTGCAGCCCCGCATCGGGCTCTGTGCTGACAGCTCAGAACTTGGAGCCTGTTTCACATTCTGTGTCTCCCTCTCTCTCTGACCCTCCCCCGTTCATGCTCTGTCTCTCTCTGTCTCAAAAATAAATAAACGTTAAAAAAATTTAAATTATTTTCATATATTCTACTCAAACCAAATTTGGTTGGCAGATGGCATCTGTAATTTAGGTTTTTAATCTAGCCTTCTTCCCTGTGCCTAATTATTATTAGCATTAGCTGACATGATAGATAATGCAGTATTGGAGAATATCTTCTCTGAATTTTATGAATGTTGACTATATATAGTAACTATTGGTTAACATAGTCAATGTTTACAGTAGTGTTTATCCTTAGTTTCCACTGAATAAGTTTCCATATGCTTTATTATTATTTTTTAAGTTTATTTATTTATTTTGAGAGAGAGAAAAAGAGAAAAAGAGCGAACAGGGGAGGGGCAGAGAGAAAGAGAGAATCCCAAGCAGGCTCTGTCAGCGCAGAGCACGATAGAGGGCTCAAACCCCTGAACTGTGAGGTCATGACCTGAGCCAAAATCAAGAGTCAGACATTTAATCAACTGAGCTACCCGGATACCCCCAATGTGTTATCTTTAAATATATATACATATATTTAAATACATATAATATGTACATATTATATACATATAATGTATCATCACGTGTCTTTTTACATTTAAAATTGCTTAAAACACTGCTTTTTAATTTTTTTAGACAAGAGATGTATTTTTATAACATAAGAAATTACAAGAGTAAAAAGTAGTAATAAGGTATTAACATTATCATTTCCTTCTAGATAATTTTTTAAATATCTAGCTTAACAATGAAAAATGTTCGGTTAATGAAAGAAACTAAAATTAAGTTCCTTCTTAATTCTGGGAGATATGATGATGTTGTGGAAATAATACTGTACTAGGAATAAAGAAACAATCTTGATTCTTCTTGTGCACCTCCTAACTTTGTGGCTTTGAAACAGTCATTTACTATCTCCTGGCTTGAAAGCAGATTTCGAACTAAAATCCTGTCTTAAAAACACTTCTAGTTTTAGATCCATAATTAAGGAGCAGTGTTTTAAAGTTTCCATAGTCTTATATATATATAACTTTCTGTTTATTTGTTTGTGCTAGTATAGACAGTATTAGGTATGGAATGTTAATCAGAATGATGTTTCAAATAGTAAATTCAACTGTCAATATTAATTAATTTTTTTAAACTAACCTAGATAACATAACAGTATTTTTACTGTTTAATATATGGGTTCAGAAACACAAAGAGAGATTCAAGAACTGGTTAGCTTTTATGGTATAGTTTATCTATAAAACGTTGGTATTAAACTTTTATAATATAAGCACTTCAATTTTATGATGTTGTATGTAGTAGGTATCTCAACATTCAGTTATTCCACAACAGTAATTTAACTTTATAAACTTGTTTTGGTATCAACTAAAATATTAGCAATAAATCTATCAGCAAATTCTGCTTTTTAAAACAGTCTGTCTGTGACAGGGAAAAGCAAATTAGTCCACCTTTTTAAAGATTATTAGCCTGCCAATAAATTAAAACACCTCTTCTAAAACATATTTCCTAAGATTGCAATTTCAATTATAGATATGCTCGTTGGGATCCTACAAATAGGATACTGTAAATCTTGAATAAATTCAAAATTCCATCTGTTGTATTCTAAAGAAAAATAGTATTCTAAAAGAAAAAAATCATTTTTTCTTTACCAATTTATATTGAGAACTAGACTTAAAATCACTTGTAAATAAGTCCCCCCCCACACAATAAACTAGCAATGTAACTAGCAATAAAGTTGAGTTATGTACTAATTTTAGCTCTAAGCTATAAGTAACTGATTTTTTTAATAGCATATGAAAATTATTCATTTAAAGTTGCTTAAAATGTTTTTTGATATTTTGTAGATCAGAGACCACTTGAGTAGAGTCCAATGAGGTTGACCTATTCAATTATATTTTCACAGATACTTTTTTGTGCTTTCACTAGGCAGTGTGCTCTTTGAAGGTGAAGATCATATTTAATTTACTTTTATGTTCCCATCGTTTTTTAAAGAAGAAGAATGTCTAAATAACATTAGTAGGTCTTAAGTTGCAGGGTTTTCTAAAAAAAATTCCTTAAAATTGTAATTTTATATTCATTTTATATTCATTTCTTTTTTACATCATTTTCCCTTCTGTATTTCTTATACATGTGTTTGTGCTGTGATCTGTGGTGTCAGGAAGTCATTATGTTTCATATGATGTAGTCTTGTAGGAAAGGAATGCCCTTCCATGATAATATAAGAGTGGTATAGATTATAATTTACTGAAATGTGGTTAGATGGATGGGGCTGGGTAGATAACTTCCTGAGGTGTAGGCGTAAGGGTTAAACCTGACCTCCTTCATGGTTCAAAGTATTATTTTCCTTTGCTTGAGCAACTAAAATTATTTTTACTGCTTTAAGAATGCAAGCAATAATGTGTTTACTGTCTTTGCACATAACTTATTTTCTGAATTTCTATCTCATTAGGATAGGGTCATTGAAGGGGAAATTACGAGCACAAGGATTTAAACAATTTAAGCCTCATGGTATGTAGTGCCTAAGGGCATCTTTAACCATTTTAGATCTTGCCATTTTTTGACATTTGATAATTTTAAAAGTGAAAGTGGAATTTATTGTTTTAATTTATTTCTGAAATTGAGCATTTTTCAAATTTGTTAGGCATTTATATTTTCTTTTCTAAAAATTCACCTCCACTTTCTGTAATGAAGAATTTTTAGAGGTGAGTTTCCACTCTTACTCTTCCTTTGAATCTCCTTTCTGGGCTGATGTTGTTTCTTCCACTTCAGAATTTTATTTATCTTTTAAAAGCATCATGTTATGGGGGCACCTGGGTGGCTCAGTCAGTTGAGCTTGGAACTCTTGATTTCAGCTCAGGTCATGATCTCACAGTTCATGGGATCAAGTCCCATGTTGGCTCTGCACTGACAGTGTGGAGACTGCTTGGGATTCGTTCTTTCCCTCTCTCCTCCCCACTCCCCCGCCACCCCCCCCTTTCTCTCAAAATAAATAAAACGTTTTAGAAAGCAGCATATTATTAAAAATATTCTGTAAAACATTTTTGGTTTGTTCTAATTTTTCTGTTTTCTGATTATCTCTTCTATATCCTTTTAATGCCCCAATTCCTTAATTCATTATTTTATGTATATCATTGTATATTATTTGTTTTGCTGACAGTTATTCTCAAGTTCAAAACCTTTCAGAAGCACCTTATTGTCATCAGGCAGAAACTTCTCTGCTTGTCAACAAAGGCCTTCAACAAAGAGGATCCAGCTCCCAGTTTTTCAGTTTACTCTCATGCATGTACACATGCATGGCTCACCCTAGCCAATCTGAATTTATTAAATATGTGCTTATTTTTAATTTGTGTCTTTGCTGATTTTGATCCCACTCTCTAAACAGTCTTGTCCTATTATTTCCAGTGGAAACTCTGTAAGGCATGTTTCAAATTTTACATTTCTTCATGAGAGCTCATTGGATCCTTGGTGAGAGTTTATTGGGACCACCACTAATGGCATTTCCTGTGTTGATTTGTATAGAAGTTTACCTAAAGAATATGTCCCTACGGTAATCATGTCAGCACTTAAAGGACTGGCTCTGTCCGCTCCTCCTCATGGTACTTTGGGACTTTGCACAAAATGATCCTCAATATACACTTGTTTAATTGAATTAAACCTAAGTGCTAGTTGGTTAAATCCAGCTTTATTGAAAAGCTTGAATTAAGGCCCACAGCAAAAGGTCTCAAAAGTTCTTATGGATTTTCATATTTGATTTACACACTGAGCCAGAAGCTTTGGAATTATTACTGCCCTGGCTTAGAGAACATATTTATAAATATTCCTTGGGGAAATGCCTTTCCTCTCTTTTGAATAAAGTAGACCTACTAAAAATAATTCTATAAGTAACCCTTCCTAAGGTAGCATGTGCTGTGGGCAGTAAAATATAAAAATATATTTAATATTTAAAGAGGACAGCTTGAATATAAGGGGTAGTGAAAATATCTCTTGATGTGTACCTAGAGAGATTTAATGTTTTCACTTTTCATCTTAAAGTAAAAGGCAGAACAGCTGATGATATTGTCAGGAAGTGATCTTTAGAGAGTTACTCTAACAAACGGATAACAGAAAATCTTTAAGACTACCAATTTAATTGGTAATTCATACTTACAGAGTATTTAAATGTGAGAAGACATCTGCTTCTGACCAAGATGGACTGGGTTTCTAGTACTCCCTGAAATAACAAACAAACAAAGGAAATATAAAATGGGAGTGATAAATGTAAACATGTATGTATGTATACATACACAATAGTTTCCAATAAAGGACAATAATCCTTGAAAAACAAGCAACAGATAAGTCATATAATTATCTCAGTATACTGCCTTGAGTTTTCAAGCTGGAGAACCCAGGCAAAAGCTGGCTGACTCCACTTAAGAAGGTGGAGCAGACAGTGTGGGGAGGCCAGAGTGGCTATAGTTTGCAGGACAGAATACGAGAGAGGAGAAAGCTGAGCAGAGAATTCCAGAGATCTTCAGAAAGCCCCTCAAGAATGTTCAGCTGAGTACAGATCAGCACCAGTGTATGAAGGAACTTCCCAGGGCCAGGGAAAGAACAATACTGAAAGAATAGAGGTAACTCTGCTTGGTGCTCAGATGGGGCTGGGAAGAGTGCCTGTTCTCAAAGGCCACATACAAAACGTCACGATTCATAGGGCATTGTGAATAGTATGCAGAAGAGCCTTGCCTCAGAACAGTCAGCCTATACTGACCACAGCTCAGTTCTACCTAACAAATATTAAAAGCAAGACCTTAAAGGATCACACCTGTCCTCATCCTGGTTAGATGCCCATCTTGTGTGGGATCAGGCATTCAGTAAACTCCAGAGTAGTGGTTTTGATTGATGCCTTGCAGGCAGAAAAGCCAAACCTATCACCAGAATAGTTATCTATGCCTGTGTTAACAAACTATTGCCCTTTCTAGAACAGAAAGGACCCAATGTAGCCATCTTTCCGCCAAGCGGTTGTTGATCCCTCAAGGACTAGTGCCATACTGAGAGCTGAGCATTGGTTCTTGGGAAGGCCATGTTCTATTAGCCATCTCTATATCTCTTTACTGGTTAGTACTCCTGGATGCCACTCTGATATTATTGTGTATTACAATAGTTGTAATCCTTTGCCTTCTGGAAGTTAAGTCACACACTCGACCTTTACTGCATCAGGGTCCTACTGCTATCAGCAAGCTCATTTCTATGACAGCCTCTATCATCAGCCCTGGCCTACAAAGAATCACCACTGAACATTTTATGATGCTAATGACATTCATACCAGCACATTCCTTATGGTCTTGGTAAACAGTGTGTTTTCTAGGCCTTCTCAAAGAACACCGTTTTCTCTTCGGTCTTATGGTCTCATTAACATAACTGTTCCAGCAGACCTAAATCACTGAGTTTTTAATCTCCTACTCTATTGTCTGCCACAGCAATTCAAATATTTCAACCTCACTCACTCTGGGTGACTTTTTTCTGGTTTCTGCTAGAAATCTTAACACTTACTATAAGTCTATTGGTCAGGAGTAGAGGTCAGGAAAACTGAGAGGGCAACTGTTTTGTTGTATGGAAGAAACCTCTGTATTATCTTTCCATGTGGGGGGAGAGCTAGTTCTTAATATGGAAGGGTGGGGACCATTCTGTACACTCAGAATGGTGGGGAATCAAAATCTTCAGGGGTACCTACTTAGATGTTCCTATACCATGTGACAGAATCCTAAGATCTGACATAAGTATGAGAACTCATGCTATATAGAACATTCAACCATCTTTGAAGCTCAGTAACTCTGACTGTTGAAGACTGACCTTGATTTTCATCTTTTTCTGCTTGCCAGCTGCATGAGTGGAAGGATGCTTTTTAGCTACCAGATAGACTCTCCTGCTCTTACACTTAGCTTTCAGTTATTTGTTAATTTCTCTGAGCTCTTCATTATCCACTTTTAGGGCAGTGATGAACTTAGTAAAAATTATTTAATTCTATTATCTTTACATTTATTAACTCCCCGTATAGTTCAAATGCCTAAATCCTCAACACTAAGGTATAGCCCTCCCTGGACACATTGCCAGGTGGCAACAGGTAAAGGTTTCAACAACTGGAATACTCCCTTGTGCCAAAGTCTGTCCATGCTCCACTCGCCACTCAGGGTGGAATCTACATTGCCAGCTGAGGAATGAGTGACAGTCTCAGACCCCATTTTACTGCCTGCCTTCTCACACCATTCCTGGTACCAGCTGTGACCACTGGGTGATCTGGACATCAGATGCTGGGACAAAAATTTTATTGGAGGGTAATACCATGAAGAACTAGGAATGTCTCTGCCAGCCTGGTAGGGCACTCAGGAGTAAAGATATGTCAGAGGAAAGCTGATTGGGTGCAGTCCTGTCCTTTACCTAGATTTAATCAGTCTTTGGCTGACAGCCAATGTAAAAATATTACATCAGAAGCTAAGGCAGACATTGAAGACGCTAAGAGGTGAAGGTCCGCAGCTAACCACATGCCTCACAGCTGGGCAGTGGGTCTTTTAAGGGGGATCTGCAGGCCACATCACGGTGTTTGCCAGATATCTCATACAATATCTGCTTCTGTACTCTGATTTCTGAATCTGTTTCTAATTGTAACAATAAATCCAAGAATTGGAAGCTTCAAATGTTGCCCTTGCTGGAGAAGCTCTTCACTTCTCCAAGGGAAAGGAAAGGTGGACACAGATGCAGATACCTGGCAGTGTTAAACTGAAGAGGAAGGGCCTCAAGGGGAAATGCACTCATTTGTGCTGATTAGGTCATTACCTTGATTTCAAGTGTGTGCCCTAATCTCTGTTTACCTCTCTTCATGTATTTAATTCTTAATTTCAGTGAGACTGCAGAGTTTGAAATGAAAGGATTGAGTACTGCTAACACATCTTACACAGGAGATATTAATTAACTAACAATTTGGGTATTTAAAAAAATACAATAGAGATTTTGGAGATGTTCAAATTAGAAATATATTACTTGTTTGAGGAAGTCCAATGGAGAAATACTAACAGACATCTAGAATATGTGTTTCCTATCTAGACTACTAACAGCTCAGGGAATGTGGTAGTTTGAGTTTGGATTGTTTGGATTTTAGTTTTTTATTCTCCATGAAAAATAGATTTACCCACAAAAGGAGTAGTTAGTGAATAATATTGCAGAAAATCTAACTCTTCTAAAGCCATCTAGAAGCACACAATTTAATTATGTCACTTCTATCTACTTAAACATTTATTATACTTGTTAATTAAAGCGTGTCTCCAAAGAGCTCTGCTTGCCTACATGTATAACCCTGGCTGGAAGTGCCCTATATATCTGAAGGTAAAGATATTTAATAAAATTATTGTATAAGACAGTCCACATTGGCCTTCCTCTTCAGGGGAACAATGCATACATGAAAGTAAAAAGCTTTGCTGAAATATTGTATAAATAAGATATTTTACTAATCCACATTGGTTGTTGCCAGTACATTATGCATTGATTTGTGAGTTTCAGACTCTTAAGTTTGACTTAGCACAAACAAAAAGACAAATTTATTATAGGAGTGATAGGGAAATTGCTAACTAAACTGCTGTGTAAGCAGGGTGGGCATTGTGAAGTTAATTTCTTTTCTATTGAATCCTTGGAAGGACTTGAATATGCAAATCTGGGCTTTGAGTTGAATTTCAAAGCCATGCTCTGACAATAATTTGTAGTGCTCCTGAAGATGTTGAGAAGAGGAAGATAGGCTAGAGGAAGAAAGGAATCCATATGATAATGAAAAGCTGGAATTCCAAATGGGGAAACAGGGCTACTGGGGAAAATCCTGGAATGGGGTGTTCAAAAATGTAATACTAAAAGTTCATTGTTTCCACCTTTTATTGTAAATCCTATTCTGGCTTCTTCAAATCTTCAGTAGAATCTGTCATGCCTACAAATGCTGTGTTTGAGAGGCAGAAAACTCTGTGGTTGTGTTGTTGCTTTGAAGTTTACTTGTTTTACAGAATTACAGAACGAGACTGAGGCTAAATTCCATGACAGGACTCATACGAATCAGAGAAGATCATCATCAATCAGAAAAAAATTAATAGAATTAATTCAGCAAAAGCCAAAAATGACCATGAAAATATAAGCCACTTCCACATTCCATCCCCCACCTCCCAATACCTAGGGATTAGCAGAAATCTGGGTAAGTTTTCTGAATTATCCACAAATCGTGGATTGGGGTTCAAGTCCATTAGCTAGCTCTTAAGGGGCAGGTGATCCAGTTAAAATCTGAGTTGCACAGGGATACTGGAATCCAAGAACAAGGATACACGTAGGCCTCAGTAATAATGGAACCAAGAACTCAAAGTTTCCTTAAAGGCTCAGCTCAGTTTCTTTAGGTATATTAGCTTTTCAAAATTTTAATTTAACTATGGGAAGAACACTTAACATGAGATTACTCTCTCAACAGATTTTTAAATGTGTAACACAAATTGTTAACTATTTGCAAAAGTCAGAACTATTTTCATAGGTGAACATCTCACCTGTTTTTTAAAAGCCTTCATAGGAAAGCACATTTTCAATATCCATTGGCACAATATTGTACAGGGGATCTCTAGAATGTACTTATCTTGTACAACTAAAACTTTATTTCTATTGCACTTGTTTGTCTTTATCTTACTGAAGACGTTTTTTTTTTCTCCACATAGTAGAAAACTTGCCTTTAAGAGCTACCAAATAACCAAAGTCTAGGGAGAGTTATGATTATGCTTGACTCAGATAATTTCCGATGATATCTTCTGTACTAGCCAACTGTGGTACTGTATAGTTTGCACTGTATACTAGAACAAGGATTTTGTTTTCAGAGTACCAGCATTTTTAGATCTATTATTCTTATGTTCCTATAGTCATCCATTTATTCTTTTGATGTATGCATTAGGAATTTTGCATCACCCAAAATGTAACAGGTGTTTTAATCCACTAGTTACAGAATATTATAAACTGTCTTTTGCAATCATAAATCATATCAACATTGAAGAGATAACATCTACTAAGAGAATTTAGGGACATGGCAGCAAATTATTAATAGAACAATTGAGACAAGGGAAAGGATGCACTTATTAGTCAGGAATAGATGATTAATGTTAGAGCAAATTTTTTTCATGAAGAATTTATGTTACACTCCCCAAAGACCATCTGGAAGGCCTTCTCTGGATGTTTACCTGTGTATTTTGAGTTTAATAACAGTTCTAGACATCTCTTAATTAATCACATCTGTCAAATGATGTTGGAGATAGACACCTAAACATAATGTCTTCAAGGACAGTTACACATTAGTGGATAAGACCTTCATTCACTCAGAAAAAGAGACTTGAAAATGTGATATATTCTGGTTTCAACTGCTCTATGTTAAATAATATACTTAGGGTATGTTCAAAAAATGTTTATATGTGTAGATGTGAAAGTGTATACATATGTAAATGTCTTTGGTGATATTTCTGACCTTCATCACCAACATTTTGCTCATATGTCATGCAAACATAATGACGTCAGACTGGCTGTTCTTTCTAAACTGTGTTCCTATAGGGGAGGGGCAGGTAGGAAAAACAACTCCCTTTTATTTGCAGTTCTTACATTATTCTTGAAGTTTTGTTGTAATATACAGAAGAAATGAATTAACCCAAAAATCTCAGTGGCTTAGCCTAACAATACTTTCCTCTTGTTCACAAAACAGATCCAGTGCAAAGCTGAGGTTGGGTAGTGCTTTGGATTCACAGTCACTCAGGGATTTTGGCTGACAGAGGCCCCTACTACCTTACACATGAACCATCTAGAACACATGGTTTTCCTCATCCAGGTGAAAGGCAAAGAAGGCTCCATAAAATCTTTCACTGGCAATTAAGCATTTTGCTCTGAAAAAGACATACATGTGTAATTCCACTGGCTGGAACTAGTCACATCCCCCCCCCACCCCCCCGCCGCCCCCAACTGCAAAAGGGCTGGGAAGTATAAGAGAGTACATGAAATAATCAGCAAGTTGTTTTTGCCACACTATATTCCAGACCTATATTTTGTTGGGCAAGAGAAATTTTAAAGAACCGAGTGAAAATTTTAGATACCAAACTCTCTTTGTTCCTTTCTCTTATTCCAATGACACAACACATATAAAACATGATGGCATATTTAGAGTCCTAACACTTTCCTTATGATTTTCATTTTTTTTAAGTTTATGTATTTATTTTGAAAGAGACAGAGAGAGAGAGAGAGAGAGAGAGAGAGAGAGAGAGAGAAAGCAGGGTAGGAGCAGAGAGAGAGGTGAGAAAGAATCCTAAGCAGACTCCATACTGTCATTACAGAGCTCAATGCGGGGCATGAACTCATGAACCACAAGATCATGACCTGGGCCGAAATCAAGAGTTGGATGCTTAGTCAACTGAGCCACCCAGGTTCCCCTGTTTCCTCCTGATTTTCATGCTGAGGACACTGTTCTTTCAACAGTCAGCTAGTTCTTGAGTTAGATGTGGATTACTCCATGTGACAGAGAAGTGCTGAGAGCTTTAAGGTGACTCTGCTTAGAGAAACTAAACATACAACCTGCCCCCCTGCCCCCAAACCAAATGGTTTATGTGAGGTAAATTTAATTTCCAGTTGAGAACTTATTTTTAGGGTCAAAAAATTAACCTTCGTTTTTCACCTCTTTGACACATTCTTCACTTTCTCTTTGGTTCTCTATCCCTAATCTTCTAATGAGTAACAGGTTGAGCGAACAGAACCAATTCCTATTTCCAGCTATTTACCGTAAACCACTGCCTCTTTATTCAACTTTTCCCCATAAGACCCTTTTTAGAATTGGAGTTGATGAAAACCAAATGAGATGCTGGTGAGCTACAATGCTAATCAGCGATAACCAGCAATATTCACATTGTAGAAAACATTAAGCGTTCTTTTTAAAAAGGATTAACATAACACCTTAAAGGCTATTCTTTTCATTTAATAACAACTTAAAGAGTAATCCAAAAGGAATATGCTGATTTTTAATAGCCACAAAACGTCTAGCTACTTAATAAAATATCACGAACCAGTCTTGAATTACATTCAGGAGCAATTCAAATTATATGCAGAGAGAGACATAATCTCTGGCGGAGAAACCTGTAGTGAGTCTTATTTATAAGATCAAAGTCATTTTTGCTTCATTCAAATACGAATATGTACTTATACATCAATTTAGAAGAAGATTGTGGAATATAGGTCTGGATGAATTTCTTGTGGTACCGATTTTTGCAAGTTTTTTTTAAAACATTGAAATCACTGTTATGGGTTCTTAGAGATGAACCATCTGTCACAAATCAGAATCAACATTTATTTTAGCTTATTAAGAGGAAAAGTTGCTAGCAAAAACCATTTGAAGTGTAAAATTGGATACTGAAAACCTTTTTTTTTTCCCCATAGAGGTTTTTAAAAAACAGATTAGATGTTCATCTGTGAAAATAGTTCTGACTTTTGTAAATAGATAATTATCTCATATGGTAAGATCACTAAAAAGGTGAGAAATGCACAGGGACAGAAGGAAGGCAGAGAAGCATGAGCACGTGTATGCAGCATGAGAGAGAGAGAGACAGAGAGAGGAGGCAGCTGCATTTCTCAGGAGAATTACATTTGTTTGTAGGTATCCTAACTGAAAATATGAAATTGCTTTTGAAGATAGCTCACAAACTAGAATGTACATTATGAAGTGGAGTGCTATTAAATAAGTTGTAACTTAATGTGGGTATTCCAACTTAAGATGTTATCACGGCTCAAATTTTGTTAATAAAAATGCCATCATAGGAGTGAGATCATCAAGATGTTGACATGTCATTCTCAACTTTGGTCTCCCTCACAAGAAGACCTACTGATAATTATCCATAGATAAGACACCATTGTGAAAATCCTAGAACCTGGGAGTGAGGCTGAATCACCCTCTTGGACCACAAAGACCAAAAAGGACCACAAGAGTAAGAGTAGTGGCTACCCTCTTAATACATTCCATCCCCCCCAAGAACAGCACAGCATTGCGCTGAGATTGACCCCCTGAACCTAGGTTTCTCCAGTGGAAAAAAGAGCCCAAGGTGAACATCCAGCTCCTTCAGCATTTGAGGCACTTCCCAGGAGGTCTACTGAAGTGTCACCTCATAGGAATCACTAAGGGAATCTGTAGGGCTTGACCACTGGAGATCAGATAGAAACAGAGGAGTGGGGCTTATACACCTGGCACTCAGATCTTCACAGACTACAGTCCTCCTCTGAAAGGAGGTGGAGCAGAGGCCCTAGCCAGTTGCTCTGTCCAACTACAGGGTCAAGCTGGTGGCCCTGTCTGGCCTAGAAATAAGCCCATACATATGTGCCCAACTAATATTTGACAAGGGAGCCAAGAATACTCAATAGATTAAAAAGATTCTCTTCAGTAAATGTTGCTGGGAAAACTGGATATTCACATGTAAAAAAATGAAAGTGGACTTTTATCAAACACCAATCACAAGAAGTAACTCAAATGGGTTAAAGATTAAATGTAAAATCTCAAACCATAAAGCTCCTAGAAGAAAACACAAGGAAAAACTCCTTGACATTGGTCTTGGCAATGATTTTATGGATAGGACAGTCAAAGCTTAAGAAACAAGAGCAAAAACAAACAAGTGGAACTAATTATATTGAACTTAAGTGCTCCTGCATAGTAAAAGAAATGACAAATGAAATGAAAAACCAAAGTATTATCCAAATAATGAAATTAAGTATTCATTCCCACTTGAGATTGTAAACTCTTTGCAGGAAGGTTACTTGTTACACTTTTGAATTCTCCATGATATCTGTTAAGACATATGTAAGTATATGATAAATATTTCTTATTTAATTCAGTCAACATTAAATATGATTTCTACATAAGGACACTATTCTACCTACCAATGCTTTGGAGGTTTGTTTCCAGAGCAGAGAAAAAGTAAAAGCTTCTTTATACAATGAAGGACCTAATGACCTACTTTTCTGAAAACACATTTCACAGATAGAAGAGTATTCTTTTGTACTTTGAAAAGCATGATTTATTTAATTTCAAAATAAATGCTTTGCTTGAATAATAGCTATAATAAAGTATTAGTAATAAAATAATTAAAATATTTTTCTTAGAAGGAAAAAAAAGGAAAACCAACATACAGAATGGGGGAAATATTTACAAGACATATATCTGATAAGGGGTTAATATATAAGAAATATAAGGAACTAATACAACTCAATATAAAAAACACAAGTAGTCCAATTAAAAAAAATGGGCAAAGAACCTAAATGGATATTTTTCCAAAGAAGACATACAAATGGCTAGCAGGTGCATGCTCAACATCACTAATCATCAGGGAAATTCAAATCCAAACTACAGTAAGTGAGTGAGTGAGTGAGAAGCTGAATATCAGGCAGGCCTGGGCAGGTCAGCTACAGAATGGAAAAGGACTATGTGGAGCAGTTAACCCTGTGACGCAGAGCCCAACAATCTGTAAAGTGAAACCCCCTGAAATCAGAAGAGTAAGAACCTTGGCAGTTTTTCAGTAGAAGTCTTGAGGAAATTTTCATTGGTTAAAAAATAGCTGTTCTCAAAAGTTGAGAAACCAAAGTCACCCTTACTTCAACCTCAGTCTGAGGAGCAGGAGATAGAACAGAAACTGAGGAGCCATCTAAATCTGTTGGACTTACCTCTGGAGTCCAACCCATGAAACATCACATCCTTCAGAATCCATGAAAGAAAGCTGTTCCATCAGAGAGTCCAGGACTTCTTCAGGTAAGGAAGATTCTCACTGAAAAAGCAGTGGAAGTCAATGCTGTAAGAATATTAGTTCCCAAAGCTGCTATAACCCATGATATCCCCAACAAAAAATGCAAAAGCTAAGTCTCTGGGTCATTGTAAAGGAGAATTACTTGGTCAGTCAGAGGGAGTTGCAGAACCCAAAAAAGAACTATCAGAGGTAAAGAATATATTGGAAAAGCTCAAGAACTATTAAAGTAGGTTACTACAGGACAAAGAAGGTCTTTAAAACCAGTTCAGGGTATAGACAGAGGTCAGTTGTGAGTTTAAAAAGTTGCTAGTGGCTTCTGTTGGGGATGATCTTCAGTGTTACTTTGAATGTCTAGCCAGAGAGAGGAAAATCAGCTTATTTTAGAAAATAAAGCCATAGGTCAAAACACAGGTCAACTTTCTGAACAGTTAGAACGTATGTCAATATAGTGTGATATATGACGAAGTAAATTCCTCACAAGCAGGTTTATGGCAGATGAGTTAACCAACTCCTAACCACATTTACAGCGTCAAAACCACAAGGCGCAGAGTGCTATTCAAGATATCCTGACTGAACGGGAACAGTTTTGTCAGGAAATGACAGTTACCCATAAATTATTGGAGGAGCTCTTAGTCTCCATGCAGTGGGGAAGAGAGCAAACCTACTACCCTAGTACACAACCTCATATCACAGCAGGACTGGCATCTACAAATCACAAGTTGGCAAAAGCAGTAAATGCTCATCTTCTGGGAAATGTCAGCACTAATAGTCAAAAGAAGATTCCACGAACAGTTGAGTTCTGCAGCACCCCAGCAGAAAAAAAAAATGGCTGAAATGGTTCTATGCATTCTATCCAGTTGCCTGTACAGAAAGCTCACCTGATAATCCATTTTTTGAGTCTTCACCAACCACCTTACTTGGTACAAAGAAAAATATTGGATGATTTATTTCATCCCTATACTAGATATGAAAATACAACTTTCAGTTGCTGCCATCACTTCCAGGGAGAACTTCTTGTCCTTTCACATTTGGTATGTTGGAAGTATGCTACAGGTGCTTGCTTTTTACCCAAGAGTCATTATTATTTGGAAGCGGGAGTACTTATAATCGTAGACATAGTATCACTTTCTATTTAAGTAATATATACCCCCCCAAAGATGTTTTTCATGTACTGGACCACAGATAACCCTTTCTTAATAAATGTTTCAGGGTAAGGAAAGAATGAAAGGCATATTTAAAGTAGATGATATTCGGGGCGCCTGGGTGGCTCAGTTGGTTAAGCGGCCAACTTCGGCTTAGGTCATGATCTCGCGGTCCGTGAGTTCGAGCCCCGCGTCGGGCTCTGTGCTGACCGCTCAGAGCCTGGAGCCTGTTTCAGATTCTGTGTCTCCCTCTCTCTCTGACCCTCCCCCGTTCATGCTCTGTCTCTCTCTGTCTCAAAAATAAATAAAAACGTTAAAAAAATAAAAAATAAATAAAGTAGATGATATTTTCCAGGCATTACATGATGCTTTTCCAAAGAAGGAATTATATGATGCTTTTCCTTTTTCTGAAAGAAAAAGATTTTACCTTCATTTTAGGCCCTAAGTTATATCTTGCTATGGATTTAATAGGAGCAGATTCAATTCTGATACTCTAATGCAAGGTGGGTCATATGCAGCCACATTCATTCACTTACTCTTGTCTATGATTGTTTTCGTTTGTTTTTTGCACTACAACAGTAGACTTGAATAGAAAGAGTTTTCTGGCCCCTACTCTAAAGGAATAGTAGCTGGTAGAGGATGGGTGGAGGGAGTGTCCATTTCCTTTTTGATGATTTTTTGGGTTACAAAAGGAGGCTTATGGAAATACTATGGGTAAAGGGACTAATATTTTAAAACTAAATGCTATACTTTAGGAAAATTAAAAATATTTTACAGCCACATTAGCAAGTGTATCAGCCTAACATATTCTCATGTTGGTTTTGTTTTGGGGAAAATCATAGCTTGAATGGATGCAACTTGACATATATAAAAGAAACAGATTCTACTGGGCTCATTTTGACAAATGCAACACAATAGGAATATCCAGTTTGATATAAAATGTGCTGGAGAAAAGTTGGATCTTCCTAGAACATTGTACAAACTCAAAAATGCAATCCATCAATTAATTTATATTAATATATATTATTATTTATTTATGATGGGTCATCATAAATATCCTTTTATAGGTCTTTAAAAATATCCACCATATGTTTATACCAAATTACACTGCATTAGGTGCAGAATTGCCTATCAGAAGAGAAATCTTCTAAAGATACATCTGGTCAAGTAACACATTTTAATGTCAACTTGATGATAGTTTGGTCTGATTCATCTGAGTTACATTTTGAAATGGTATTAAATTTATCTACATTCTTAAAAAAAACCCTACAATGTGATATCATCCAACCATTATTAGGATGTCTATTATCAAAAAGAGGAGCGATAAGGGTGTGGAGAAAAGGGAACCCTGTGCACTATCGGTGGCAACGTAAATTGGTGCAGTCATTTGTAAGAAACAGTATGGAGGCTCCTCAAGAAGCTACACTAGAATTATCATATGACCCAGCCCATTTCACTTGTGGGTGAAGGAAATGAAGAGAAATCTGCACCCCTTTGTTCACTGCAGCATTATTTACAATGTATTCATCAAACATACAGTATTCCTCTTCCTGTATCAGGCTTATTTCACTTAGCATAGCGTCCTCCTCCAGGTTCATCCATGTTGCCACAAATGGGAGGATTTCCTTCTTTTTTTTTTCTTATGGCTGAATAATATTGTATTATATATATGAAATATCTATCTGTATCTATCTATATCTAATCTCTATAGACTTTTCTTTGTTTAGTTGTTGCTGGACACTTAGGTAGTTTCCGTATCCTGGCTATTGTGAATAATAAGTTCTTTAGGCTGCCTTATTTTTTATTCATCTGTGGGTAAAAATTATTTAATTTGTTTTGGGGATTTTATAATATTATGCTATTATAATTCATAAATTTGATATTTAATGAATAATTGAATATAGCTTCTACCCAGAAACTTCTACCCAGAAACAGCCTATAATGAAAAGTTTGTTGCCAAGTGCCTGTGCTTCCCAGTATTCGTATTCATAATAGACACAGAGGCTTTTATTTTATCCTAAGCCAAGCACCATAAGGGATCCTGATGAGTGGTGTGCTGGGTTGCTTATTATTTGTAAACAAATAAAGAATATGCCATAAGGCTATCTTTTACTGTTTGTGCTTCACCCTACATAAAAAGATTTGAGGCCCTTGTGAAATTATAATGCAGGATCAGCCATTTTTCAGAATTTTAAATTTCAGGTAGATTATAAAAGAGTAGGATTTAATTTAACCTTGCAATTTTGCTCATTTCTTAAATGACAGTTTCCTGCATTGCTTTTTTAGGGAATTTGTACAATGAAGACTAAAAAAGTACACCTTGAATATGGCGATTCTGATGTTTATACCGGTCCAATAAAAGCCCTGATTTGGTGAGACTGCATCACAACATGTCTTAGAGATTAAAGGAGCAACTTCTATTGTAAGTGCTGTCCATAAAACATTCAAACATTGGGCTTTTTCCAAAAGGTCAGTAGATTGCAGTGAGTGATCCTCTAAAGCATTTTCATGTGTTCAGACCTTACCAACTGCTGCAGAGGTGTTATCCGCTGCTCTACTTAAATATTCAAGGTTGTGGTGTGAGGAGTCTATAAAAGGAGTCAGCACACTGAAGACCATGCCTTTTCAAAGAGCATTACTATTAAGAGATCATAGTGTACACCTGCTATAAAAATAAGCTGCATGTTAAATGTTTCAGAAAGTCTACCTACCTGCTTCCTATTTTTTACTGCTTCTTCTATAAATTTTATTTCAGAAATGCTTTTTATAAATGCAAAATTAGTAAATTCTACTTTGCATTTTGATGAGATTTGTACATTTAGCATTGCACTTGGCACTGAAACAATGTGGGGGTTAAGGGTCCCAATTCCTGAGCAATTGGAAATCTCCCCACAGCTTTTGGCTCCCCCAAAAACTTTACTAACAACCTACTGTTGACTGGAAGCCTTACCAATGATACAGTTGATTAACATATATTTTATATGTTATACATATTATATGGCCTATTCTTACAGTAAAGTAAGCTAATGTTATTAGATGTTATTAAGAAAATGTTATTAAGAAAATCATAAGGAAGAGAATACATCTATAGGACTGTACTATTAAAACATCCATATATAGGCAGTGCACCACAGAGTCATGTGGATCTCTCTGTTGCTTCAACAGTGTTTGGACAGCACCGACCCAGGTACGTCCCTTCTTTCAGCCTCTAACCCTCTCCGACCTCTTTTCCAGTGGTAACCTTCAGAACCATCATCTCAGGCATCCTCTACCTCCGGTCCAAGCCAACACCATTTTTTGAGCTTAGCTCCTTATTGCCCATCAAATACCAGCTCCCAGATTCCTCAGAATTATTCCACTGAGGTGGAGGCTGATGACAACCACCTGAGCAACATGCATCTGTGGGTCTCCTACATTTACCCCTATCTGGGCTTCTATTTTGACCAGGATGTTGTGACCCTGGAGGGCATGGGCCACTTCCTCAAGTTGGCCAAGGAGGATTGAGACGGCACCTAGCGTCTTGAATACACAAAACCAGTGTGGTGGCCGTGCCCTCTTCCAGGACCTGCAGAAGCCATCCCAAAACGAATAGGATAAAACCCTGGATTCTTACAGACTGCTATAGTCCTGGGGAAGAACCTGAACCAAAAGAATTCTTTTGGATCTGCATGCCCTAGGTCCTGGCTGTGCAGACTCCCATCTCTGTGACTTCCTGGAAAGCCACTTCCTAGATGAGGAGGTGGAATTCATCAAGAAGATGATGACCACCAGACTAACCTCCGCAGGCTGGCTGGCTGGCTCCTAAGTGGAGTTGGTAAGTATCTCTTTAAAAGGCTCACCCTCAAGTATGACTAGGAGTTTCTGGAGCCCCACAGCCCTTGAGGGGTTCCTCTGGCATCCCTCTAGTGTCAAGGCTCCTGCCTGAACCTCTTTCTGCAGCTACTAAACAGCTTTTCAGCCACCTTGGAGACCTCCTCCTTTGGTCTATTAGACCAAACAGAAATAATAAAGCTCTTGGCAGTCCCCACCCAAAATCTGTGTATAAGTGGACCCACATAGTTCAGCCCTGTGTTGTTCAAGGGTCAACTGTATAGGTATAAAATTTTTTTCTTTTCCAAAAACTAACACCTGAAATCAACAAAATACCTATTTTTAGTAAAACAGTATATATTGAAATACTTAAAGATTATTTTTAAAGAGCAATGCTCCAGCAAACTCCAAATAAAATATATTGGCTAAATATTAAGAATTTAATGTGAGGATGCTCTGCTCCCACAAAGGTGTATCAAAGAGGTAACAATATGATTTTTTAAATATTTTACAGTTTAAAATTATTCTAATTAAAATACTTTTAAAAGTTATTTTAATCACAAGTGCTGGGGGTTTTTATAGCCTGGAAACATACTGTCTGATGGTTGAAACATAAGCATTTGTTTGTATTATACTTTCTGAGACTTTAATTTACTAGTAATTGCCCAGAATAACATTGTTACTACTCTCAGCTCCAAATCCACTCCTCTTTACTCTGATTTGTGATATTGGAGATGGACCCTGTAGCCATCTCTATTCTTCCAGCTTGGATAATATTAGTTTATGGCAACAATAGTGGAGGGACTCTACCAATCTAGAGCAGGAAGAAGGGACACACTTCTTCATTCTTTCAATGTGCTCTTTTCTGGGAGGTAGGCTGGGTTGTAGAGTGATATGTGTATGTGTGGGGTGGGAGTGAGTTTGTGCATGGCCAATAATATCAACTCAGTGGCTCTCACAATTAAACTTCATCTGTGTCCTTGGCAAATTTATTTTCTCTTAAAGAGCTGCATATTTCCATGAAAGCCATGGCCTCTACTCGTATTTCTGAATCCTGGGCTTGGATATCCTCCCTGCCCTAAATTATTTCCTTATTATTTTCCTACAAACAAAGTAGCTGTGTTCTGTACCTCATAGAGTCCTTGTTTGCTCCTTTTAGTAATCACTTTTTATTAGTTAACAATTCCTTATATTAATCCTTGCTGTTCAAATTACAGGTGTGGTTTTTGCTTCCTGAATGAACTCTGACATGTTAAGTAATATGTACAGTGTAAAAGCCTACAGCTGGAATGCTATAAAGTTACACTGTGAAATTCGTTATAGTTTAAGGGACTTGTAAGAGATAATTTGAAAAGGGAATAATTGACACTTTTTAAAGTCAGGGAAATAAGGAAGACAATGTAAGTCAGAGACTGTTGGTTACAGATATTGGAATGATCAGAGAAAGAAGTTAAAATAACTATGATTAATATTTTAAATATTCCAATGGCAAATGTAGACAATATGCAACGTAGCATGGCTAGTGTAAACAGGGAAATGGAAACTAAAATCATCAAAGAGAAATGACAGATGCAACATAGCTAAGGACAGATCAGTGATGTTGAAGACAGGTGAATAGAAACTTCTCAAATGCAGTAAATATAATAATAATAGTAAAATAATGAAAGGAACAGAGCATCCAAGAACTTTAGGACAATATCCAAATATGTAACATATATATAATTGGAAGACAAAAATGAGAAGAGAATGGACAGAAGAAATATTTGAACTCATAATGGCCAATAACCTTCAAAAATTAATAACAGAGACCAAATCACAGATACAAGTAGCTCAGAAAACATAAAACAGGATTTTAAAAAGCTATAGGCACATAACCTTCAAATTGCAGAAAAATAAAGACAAAGAGAAAATCTTGAAGAAAGCTAGTCATGGAGTGGGACAAGTATAATAATTCATTATCAGACTCTTTCATCATACTCCATGCAAGCAAGGAGTACAGTGAAATCTTTAAAATGTTGAAAAAAAAAGCTATTAAATTAGAATTGTATATCTGGAAAAATTCGTAAGTGAAGAACAATGACTTTTGGGGAAAAAAAACCTAGGGAATTTGTTGTCAGTAGATCTGCTTTATAAAAAATATTAGAAGCTGATAATATCAACTGCTGGTGAGCATACAGAACAATGGGAACTTTCATTCATTGCTGGTGGAAATGCAAAATGGTACACCCATTTTGGAAGACAGTTTGGCAGTTTCTTACAAAGCTAAATGTATTTTTTACCAAACTATCTAGCAAAAGCACTTCTAGATTTGAAAACTTGTGTTTTCACAAAATTCTGCATGTGTGGTTTTATTCATGATTGCCAAAAGTTGGATACAATCAAGATGTCTTTCAACAGGTAGAGAAACTGTGGTACAACTATAAAAGGGAATACTCTCCAGAGATAGCATGGAATGAACTGTCAAGTCACCCTAAAACATGGATGAATCCTAAATGCAAATTGCCAAGTGAAAGAAGCCTGTAGGAAAAGACTCCATACTTTATTTTTCTACTAAATGACATCCTAGAAAAGTGAAACTATAGAGTAGGTAGCAGAGTGTTTTCAGGGAGTTAGGAAAAGGGGGATGGGTTGAACAGATAAGCTCAGGGTATTTATTAGGCGACACAACTCTGTATGGTACTGGAGACACGGTACTATACAGTTGTAAAAATCCATAGAATCTTAGACCACAGAAAATGAACCTTAATTATATGCAAATAATGAAAAAGTCAATTAGGAGACTGGAAGAGTCCCAGGAGGAATGCAGACTGTGATAAAATAATCCTTATTACAATGTGTGACATAACCTCTTTGAAGGGAATGGAAAAAGAAAGGTGCCGATGATATACGTACCTCTGGAAATGAGTGGGGACTCCAACTTTAGGAACTATACATAATCACTGTGCTGTATCTGGTAAAATTGTTTGTTACAAGGGTATGCATTAACCACTCTGAAATCACTATCCATGTATAAGGATTGAAAAAATTAGTAAATGGATGGCAGATGAGGAGAGGGAGATTTCTCACTGTTGTAAGGAGAAGTTACAGATAAACAAGGGGTGAGAAAGAGTCTAGATTCAACTATGTGGTACTTAGTGAAAATCAGAGATTTTAGTGTGAATTCATATTTACCTTAATATAGATATAGATGGATGTAGATACACATACGTGTATATACACAGGTTAGTATACACACATATGTGTCCTAGCTCTGCCTATTGAGAGACTAAAGGCAATGACACTCTTATAGCAACAAGTACAGCTAGCACCTAGATCTCAATTCCTACTATTGTACACTAATAAAAGGAACCAAGGCACTTTGGAGAAATGGCTGATTTTGAGGTTTAAGGCAGAGGACATACAAGATGAGCCTGGAGTATCTTGTAGTGTCTGAAAGTGAGTGCTAAAATCAATTCAAAACACGATGGGATGTATCATGGGGATATATGAGCCAACTGAAAGAGTTCCAGTGGCAAATGTGGAACAATTTGATCCTGGGGCTTCTTGAGTCAGAAAGTAAGGAGGTACTTAAAAAAGCAAAATGATATGGGTATATCAAAGGGACACAAGAGTCAATTGAAAAGCTCCCAATGCCAAAGCTAGAAAAATGAGCCACAAAAGTAATAACATACTATTGGATTATAACCCAAAGTATAAAATATTCATGAATCCATACAGATATAAACAAATTATTGAATAAATGAAGAAGGAATGAATGGGGAGAATAGATAAATCTCACAGAAGAATTCCAATTTATGTAGATATCACTCCTTGTCTTAGTCCATTTGGGATACTATAACAAAATGTCACAGGCTGGGTGGCTTTTAAATAACAGAAATTTATTTCTCATGGTTCTGGAGGCTTGAAGTCTAAGATCAGGGTGCCAGCATGGTCAGGTGAGGGCCCTCTTCTGGGTTATAGACTTCTTTTATCCTCACATGGTGGAGGGTGCTAGGAAGCCCTGTGTGGTCTCAAGAGCGTTAATCCCATTCATGAAGGCTTCTCCCTAATGACCTAAGAGAAGCACTTCCCAAAGGCACCACCTACTGATGACATCACCCTTGAGGGTTAAGATTTCAACATATGAAGTTTTGGGGGATACAAACATTTAGACTATAGCACCCCTCAACTCACTTCTTTTTTTTTTAATGTTTTTATTTATTTTTGAGACAGAGAGAGACAGAGCATGAGCAGGGGAAGGGCAGAGAGAGAGAGAGAGGGAGACACAGAATCGGAAGCAGGCTCCAGGCTCTGAGCTGTCAGCACAGAGCCTGACGTGGGCCTCGAACTCACGGACTGTGAGATCATGACCTGAGCTGAAGTCAGACACCTTACCAACTGAGCCACCCAGGTGCCCCTCAACTCACTTCTTAAATGTGGAGTACACATGGTGACTTTTTAAAAGTAAATACAGTATGGAAATGGAAAAAAAAGTAACACTGCAGTAGAGAAACCTGATAAACATTATGACAAGGTTAACATAATGAATAATAAATAATGTTAGTAGCACGCCTTTGATATAATGTGATGAGAATAGCACGTTACCTCTGTAGTCTTTTTCCCAAACTTTCATAACCACTATGTAACCATGAGAAAAACATTAGGCAAATCCAACCTGAAGAATATTCTACACATTGGCTGACCTGTACTTCAAATGCTTAAGGTCATCAAAAACAAGGACAGTCTGAAAAAGTGTCACAGTGAAGACGCAGCTTCAGCTAAGGAGATATGACACTGAATATGTTATCCTGGTTGGAATCCTGGGATGGAAAAAGAACATTGGGTATACAATAAGGAAGTCTGAATAAAGTATTGACCTCAGGTGTAATAACGTATTAACATTACACTATTAGTTGTGAAGACATATCATAGTAATGTTGACAATAGGGGAAAACTGGGTGTGGGGTATTGCAGAACTCTGTAACACTCTTTCAACACTTCTTCCAAAACTATTCTGAAATTAAGTTTTTTTAAAATTCTATTTTCAGTCTAATAGCCTCAGGTTTTCATTAAATAGCAAAATTCTAGATTGACCCTCTATTATAAATATTACATTACCAATTATTTCAATTATTGATAATGTTTTTGGGTCATATTTTGACTAAAGGACATTAATTCCGCTTTGTAACATTCAGCAGGGCAAAAGATTTTACTGGCATTCAGAAGACAGGTGTGCCTATCCACTGCCAATTTGAAAAATAAATTGGAATCTAACTGGTAGGATTGCTGTTTAGGTGAGAATGTTACATGTAAAAATATCAGTAAAACAGGATGTCAAAAATGACTTACTTTTAATTTGAAAGTTGTCATTTAACAAATTAAAATACAGGAGGCACACTTAAATTTGAATTTCAGATAAACAATGACTACATTTTTAGAATACACATATCCCAAATATCAAACGAGATACATGTACTCATAGTAAATTTTTTTTCATTTTTCTTAAATTCAGATATGATTGGGTCAGCTATGTTTTTTTAAATGTTTATTTATTATTTGAGAGAGAGAGAAAGAGAGAGAGAGAGAGCACAAGCAGGGGAGGGGCAGAGAAAGGGAACACAGAATCTGAAGCAAGCTCCAGGCTCCAAGTTGTCAGCACAGAGTCCGACGCAGGGCTCGAACTCACGAGCTGTGAGATCATGACCTGAGCCGAAGTTGGTTGCTTAACTGACTCACCCAGTCGCCCCTCTCAGAAACTTTAGAAGATCATTATATTTGAAGTCTCCCCTCATTATTCTGCATTTAGATATTAAGTATACATTTTCTGATGAAAACTATTTCCAGGAAAAAAAAAGACACATTCTTTATGGGGACTCATAGACAATGGCTTATTTTTGTTTTGAACCACATGATACTGTCATTTTTGTAGGTAATATATGGCAATTTCACATGGTTACCACTCATGTCATTAAGTACATCTATATCTTTTATTTTTGTGGTATATCATAATTATTTGGTATATCATAACTACATTAGAGTGCTGAAGAAGAATGTTATTTTTATTGGTTGTCATATGTTTATATTATTTGAAAATAATTTAATATAATTTTGTAGCTAAATAGGCTTCCAGGGAGTCCTGCTATTTAATTTTTTGTCATGATATTATTATTATTATTATTATTGTTATTATTATTATCACTTTTGTCATACTCAATTTTTTCTTTGGGTTTAATTTATTAAGAATTTATTAATCTTTTTGGAAATCATAGTTGACAAAAGTAGAAAATTAAGGCAAAAATGGTAATGTGTAATCAAGATGTGAACCCTAGCTGGATTGTAATAATTAATACCAATAACTTTTCATTTTACATAGCAATGCACATATTGACTGTACTGAACCCATCAACCCACAGGGTACCTAGTGAGGCAGATAATAGAATTTGTGTTCCATAGCTATGGCACAGAGATAAAACAACTTATCATAGGATGCCTTTACTTAGGGCAGAGATGGAATCTGAATTAAGTAGTTTGGTCAACTTGAACTTAAATTTATTTCAAATACATCAATAATGCACTGTAATTTAAGATAGCCTTCAAAAAGAAACTGACAGCGGTGTGGTCAATAGATTTTTGCAGTTAAAAGATCCACATCCACTTGGATGTGGAGTGTATAATTTGCATATGAAATATTCACTCTCCAGGTCTAGTTATATCTGTATGCAAATTTTATCAAAATGTACTGCTTAATAAGAAACGGACAAGAAAAAATTTAACAAATGCAAGGATAAGTCCAGAACTCATCTGGCATCCATCCTATGCTCAAATGATAAGGTCTGGAAACATGCTTCCTGAAGTTTCCTGTACCAATCATGCTTCTAGAAGCCTTTTTTTTTTTTCTCATATTGAGCTGAAATCTGTGTCTTCATACTTTTAGGATTGCTAGATAAAATACAAGGTGTTCTTGCATTATTTGGTTCTTGCATCATTATTATCTATAAAAATGATTTAATGTTTATCTGACGTTCAGATTTAACAGGGCTTTTTAAATTTTTATTTGCTCAATCTGGCCACATTATCTTTCTACCCACTGGTTGAAGAACAGGAGAGCAACAGAGAACAAGTCTACTTTTCCTTCCTTATGCTATTCATTCATCATTTATTCATCTATTCATTCATCTACCACATATCTAGTGACCACAGTCTGACTCAGATCCTAATTGCAGAAATAGATATTAAAAATCTCTACCTTATAGTTATCAGGTTAAGTAGTCATTGGCCAGTATTACCAGTGCTCTGATAAAAGTACATCCAGAATTCTTAAACGAGTTCCATGAAGAGCCACTTGACTCTCATGGGTGAGATTAGATGTCAAGAGGATGTCAAAGAGGCAAAAAACGTCTCTGACTAGGACAGCTGTTGCCAATGTAGACTGGCCTGTGAAGGCTTAAGACGAAAGGCGAGCTTGAACATCAAAGGGAGTAATTAAAAATAGAGCCACGCTATGACCCAGCAACTACACTCCTAGGTATTTATCCAGAGGACAAAAAAGTGCTGATTCAAAGGGCCACATGCACCCCAATGTTTATAGCAGGATTATCAACAATAGTCAAATTATGGAAAGATCCAAATGTCCATTGATTGATGAATGGATAAAGAAGCTGTGGTATATACATATATACAACGGAATACTACTACCCAGCGATGAAAATGAATGAGATCTTGCTATTTGCAACAACGTGGATAAAGCTAGAATGTATTATGCTAAGCAAAATAAGTCAGTCAGAGAAAGATAAATATTATATGTTTTCCCTCATATGTGGAATTTAAGAAGCACAAAAGATGAACCTAGAGGAAGGGAAGGAAAGTAAGATAAAAATAGAATGGGAGAAAAGCAATAAGAGACTCTTAAATACAGAGAACAAATGAGGGTTGCTGGAGGGGTGTTGGGTCGGGGGATGGGCTAAATAGGTGATGGGCATTAAGGCATTAAGGACGGCACTTTCTGGGATGAGCACTGGGTGTTATGTGTTATGTGTAAGCACTGGGTGTTATGTGTAAGTGAAGAATCGCTAAATTCTACTCCTGAGACCATTATTACACCATATGTTAACTAATTGGGGTTTAAATAAAAATTTTAAAAAATATTAGTTGCAATGTGGAAACTAAAACCCTATCACCAAACATTTCATATTTTGTTATATTAAAATCCATTCATCTTCACAAAAAAATACATTGTGTAAAGGTGTTTAGTTTCAACAGCAATGAACTTACTTCCTGGTTACCTTGTGTAAGGAGTAAAATATAGATCCAGCATCTGTCTTGTTTGAAAACTGGTCCTACCAATTGGACAACTTACATGCTACTGATGTATCTCAATTTATTCATCTTTAAAATGGTAATAAGTATAAAACTTACTTTAAAAAAAAAAAAGAGTAGTTTGCATGGGGATTGAAGTGAATGAAAGTGATATGCGAGTGTTTAAAGAAAGCTTCTCCCACCCATATTTTTTCTTTTCCAGACTAATCAGTATTTAATTTCTTTTATAATTTATTATATAATCCCAGAACCTTTCCTATTCTTCTAAAAGTACCCTCATTTGTCAAAAGTGCAGTTTTTAACTGGATGAAGGATTTCACAAATCTGAAGTGCCTTTAAATACATCTTTGAAATAGTATTATTAAAGACAGTTTCTTAACCACCCTCCCTCTTCCCCTGCCCCCGGATAATGCTATTGAGCTAAAGCACTAAGACCAACACTACGTAGGGCACAGACATCCCACTTTGTATTCTAGACACGCTGCTGCTCTCATAATTTAGTTTTGTTTATTATTGGGTTTCAAAAGCATAAACTGTAATTGGTGGGATTAAAACTTCTTCCTCTTTAATTTAATACAATGTAAATTATGACCAGTTTTGAGATGGAACTCTCAAGGTCATTCTGTGGGGCAAGATTAAGCAGATATCTAGCAGCATGCATCCATTGATTTACTGGATTTCTCAAACCTGGCACACATCAACCATCTGGAGTGCAGAGGCGAACTTCATGAATTTGTTCGCGTTTGCTGTGTTTCTCTCATGGTGGAGCACAAAGCTATAAAGAAATAGTTGGTGGTGGATTATAAGAAAGGGAGTGGGGTGAGTAAACCCAGTATATAGTGACAAGCAGCTTGCAAATAGCTCAGTAGTGGCTGCAAATTTATGATATCATTAGTTATACACCATTAACTTTATCCTTGCTCACACTGGGAAGTAAAAGAAGGTAAAGTCATTGAATCCAGGGGTTCACAGTAGACCCAAAATTGACCACCAGCTTCAGGCTGTTCAATACATCATCTGTGCTGGCAATATGTGTTCCAGAAAAAGCAAAGTCAGAAAAGACCAGTGAAGATCCTCTAGCATATGTGTCAGGGTTATTTCTTTTCTTATTTAACGCATCATTTTCACATTCTTTAATAACTCCCTTCCCCCCACACACCACACAGAAACTCTCACACACCACAATCCCTCTATCTCTTACTTTCTATGTAACTTGCTGTCTATGAACAAGGGCATAGCCTGCTTCTTAGACTCACAGACCAGGTTTGCCAATTAGTGCCTGTATGGATATGGCAGGTTGCATAATTCTCTTGGCTCAGTTTACTTATAAGCATAACAACACAAATCTCATTGAACTGAGTTGCTGTATGTTTGAACATGTTGTAAGCAGCTAACACTCCTCCTAGCACATGGTAGATGCTTGATGAATTCTGTTAACATATAGTTAGATGCTTGTTGTTTCACTTTATCTGTCTGTCTTTTCTTCCTTATCAGATTTAAGGCTTCAAGAGAGGAGATGGGACTATAGCAGTACTATCTCACAGATGTTCAATGAACTCTCATAATCCATTGACTGGTTTGAACTTCGTATTGCAATTGACATATATAAAGTATTTATTTGCTCCCCACATGAGAAGTGGGACTTGTAATGCAATTTCATGGACAGTATCACATGACAGCTTCTCCATGCGCCTCTATGGAGCCCAACCTGCTGGCTTCTAGCATCTCGTACGTTCCAGAAAATCTTCCATCCTTCACCCTGTCTGCACTGCCATCAACAGATGGCACCGGCAACAGCCTGTGTTCTACCTCCTATTCCTTTCTTACCAATCTCGTTTTGTAAGAGATTTCTTCCCAGATGGAATGGCACAGGACTTCCTGTGGACATATTGTCCTTGACTTATGACCCTTGGCTACCTCCCTTGCTTCACTTCTTTACCTGAAGTGTTTCACATTTTGACTACTTTTGCAAACTGTCCACTTCCTACCCCCACATTGGTTTGGTTCAGTCTTCCTTCCCTTTCTGCCTTCTTTGCCTTCCAGCATTCAGAGGATTCATCTCAGTATCTCCAAAATGGATATGTAATTGGAGGTAAAAGAATATATCAGAGCTTGGATATATACTTATTTTTATTTTATTTTATATTTTAATGCTTGTTTATTTTTGAGAGAGAGAGAGAGAGAGAGAGAGAGAGAGGGAGGTGGGGAGGAGCAGAGAGAGAGGGAGACAGAATCGGAAGCAGGCTCCAGGCTCTGAGCAGTCAGCACAGAGCCCAACATGGGGCTTTTACCCACGAAGTGTGAGATCATGAACCAAAGTCGGATGCTCAACTGACGGAGCCATGCAGGCGCCCTAATACTTGGGTACCCCGATAAAATGAAAATTCAGTAGGTCTGGATGGAGCCTGGGATTCTGCACTTATAATAAGATATCAGTTGATGCTAATACTGAAGGTCCCCAGGGCACACATTATGTGGCAGGACTGTAGAGGCCATGGAGGTAACCTCTAGTGAATATTCCCCGTTTTGCCATTTCATTGACTCAGACAGTCTATGGCAGCAATGATTCCAGGCTTTGCTAATAAATACCCTTTAGTTCAGGGAATATGTTTCTTCATTGGATCTGACTGTGAGAAAGACAAATTCACAGTCATATTAACAAACTGCTTCTTCTAGTTAGTAGGTTTTTATTTAGTTACATTGGGATAGCCTCAGCTTAAGGATTTAGGATCCTACACAGGAGGAGGATAAAAGAATTATAAAAGCACAGTACCAGAGCCAAGTTGCTAGGGTTTTCAGGTTGTTATTTGAAAAGACTGCTGTGGTGGGACAGTACACAGCAATGTAATTAAGGATATTTTAGCAATGGAAAGAAGATTCCTTTTTTAAAGGACCACAATAGCTGTGTATTTGATATATTTAAAATATACTGGGATGCATTGACTCTCAGGCAGTCTGGCAAGGTAGTTTGTCACTTGATGCCTGAATGATATATGGCAAGTTACTTAAAAGTCTCAGTTTTCCCATCTGCAATAATAGTAGTATTTACCTCACAGGATAGTTGTGAAGATTAATGGGGAAATACACATGAAACATGTAGAAAAGAGTCTGGCATATAATCAGTACTCAATAAATGTCAGCATTATTCTGTGTATATTAGGAAAATTTATCCATGAAGCTAGCTGGTTATTAATTTTCAAAGAAGGTATGAAAGTAACCTAGTCTCAGATGACAAAAAAGTTTGGAAGTGTTGAAAGAAAAAAACTACTATTCTAGAATTCTAGTAGAATTGTCCCTAAAAAGTGAAGGAGAAATAAAAACTTTTCAGAAAAACAAAAATATGAGGGAGCTGTAGTCAATAAACCTGCCTTGCAAGAAATGTTAAAGAAGTTGTTCAGAGAGAAGGAAAATTATATAGATCAGAAACAAATTCACATAAATGGTGTTAAAAAAGTAATGTGAAGGTAAAATATAGCCTTTTGTCTTTCTTATGTTCCATCTAGCAGGAACAATTTGTCCAAAATAATAATAATAGCAACAATGATTATTGCAGTGATTATTACTTATGGATAGATGAAATAAATGACACCAATGTCATACCATACAGGAGAAAGGAACTGGCAATGATCTGTTATAAAGCACCTTAACTACCTATGAAGTGGTATAGTGTTATTTGAAAATTGGGGCACCTGGGTGGCTCATTGGTTAAGCGTCTGAATTTGGCTCAAGTGATGATCTCACAGTTTGTGAGTTGGAGCCCTGTGTTGGGCTTTGTGCTGACAGTTCGGAGTCTGGAGCCTGCTTCAGATTCTGTCTCCATCTCTCTGCCCCTCCCCGGATCACTCTCTCTCTCTCTCTCTCTCTCTCTCTCCTTTTCTCTCTCTCTCTCTCTCTCTCTCTCTCTCAAATATAAAATAAAACTTGAAAATAGACTTAGATTGGTTATAAATGTATATTGGAAACTCTAAGACAACCACAAACATTTATTAAAGAAGGATAATTGACAGACTAAGAAAGGAGGAGAAAATGGAATCATATAAAATTCTCAATTAAAACCATAAAGGCAGAAAGAGTAGAAGACACAAAAAGAAAGAGGGCAAGGGTAACAAACAGAAAATAGTTACAAATATGGTCGCTGTTAAAGCATGTATGTAAATAATCACTTTAAATGTGAATTATCTAAACATACTAATTAAAAGGCAGAGTCAATTTAAAAAATTAGACCTAACTTGTTTGTATGTAAGAGATCTATTTTAAATATAGAATCACAGTTAGGTTAGAAATACAGGGTTTGACAAAGATTTATCTGCAAGCACTAATTTATACTGCAGATAGGTATGTGTAAGTATTTTGGAAAAAGTTTGATAGTATCTATTAAATTTGAATATATACAGAAACCTATGATGCAATAATTTCTCTCTTAGGAATAGTTCCAACAGACTATTTTCCACATATTTTCACTTCAAAGTGGAAACAACTTAAATGTCTATCAATGATAGAATGGATAAATATGATTACTATATTCATACAATGGAATACTATACCACAATGCAAATGAATGAATTATTATACAGCATTATGAACAAATCTTACAAACAGGCTGAGCAAAAGAAGCCAGACACAAAAGAGAACATAGTGTATAATCTACTTATGTAAAGCACAAAACACAGAAAATTAATCTAAGGTATTAGAAGTCAGGATAGTGGTTACTTTACTTGGGAAGAAGGATAGGTAGTAACTGAATAAAGGCATTTTGGGTCTTGTAAATGTTCTACTTCCTAAACTGGGAATTGGTGATGTGGATATATTCACTTTGTGAGAATTCACTGAGTCACACATTTATGATTTGTGCACTTCTGTATCTAGTTATATTTCAATAAACAATTAAAAATTCCTAAATATTTATGTAAAATGATATGATTTGCTTTTCTAGAAGGAAATGGAGCTGAAGAATAAGGAGAGTTGTTAACATACAACACAAATTTTGCAGTAATAAAAAATTTTAGGGATAGAAAGAAAGTCATCTAACAATACTGTGTTAGAGATCATTTTGTTAAGTTCAAATTGTGAAAGAAAATGTCCACATTTTGCAAAGGGAGCATATGTACATGTAGACAAATACTTTATATTTTTGTGATCTCTATGAATAGCCTCAGGAAATTTTAAGAAAAAATTAGGGATTTTGAAAAATGCTAAAGCAACAAGCTTGTGTTTGCAGGCTGAGGCGTAATAATATGAAAAAAGGAAGGGCAGGGCACATGATTGGGGAACATAAACTGATATTAGAAAAAAAGATAGCAGGCAGAACTGTACTATTACTTTTATTTTGTTCCTTTCTTTTAAATAGATCACTCCTCAAACTTGATGGGCTAGATTGTGTATGAAAGACAGGAATGAAAATATGAAGGCTATTCACTGTTGTACAGTAGATTCAGAATCCCAGATAAAGACAAAATATTTTTGTGGTGCTGAAAACCTTGTTCAAATTTTATCTATGTTTGTAATTTTTCAGGAATCAAAGAAGGTGGGAGAAGAATCAGGAGTCTGGAGGGGGTGATGTTTTTTAATTTTTAAAATAGGTGTTTCTAGAAATTACAGGATGGTAATTTTAACATTGATATTTTAAAAATTTCCAGGGCAAATTTTAAAGTCAAGTATTTTGTTAATACTGATTTTGGGAAGGGAGGTGGTGGAGGTAGTGGAAGCTATCAACATTTTATTTAATTCCTATAATCATCTACAAAAATGTTTTGGTAATTTTTTCCTTATAGATTAAGAAATCATAGTAACTATTCCAAGATTATGTAGCTAGTAAAAGTATAACTGGACCCGAAATTTATGTTCTTTTTACTATGTCCCTTACCATAGATTCATGTGTTTTCAAGCAGTACTACTAAAAAAAATATGGCAGATATAGTACACTGTAATTTTATGATGACTTTTGGCAAAGTGTGTTATGAAATCCATCTAGAGAAAGTAGAACAAATAAGATTCATAGCATAACTATAATATTATCTAAAAATATTAATTAATGAAATGCTCTAGAACACCCTTGCTCTTTCCTGTTTGAAACTTTATTACCTTAATGGTTATTAAAAAGATGGATGAATGATAGTAGATAGAGATTGCTGACACACTACATAGTTAAAAAAAATTCACACTGACTCTTATTCAATAATTACTTACTGAGAACCTTCTAATTGTCATCTCTTCTGCTGACTGCCTGGACTGCAACCAGGGAGAAGACAAACACTGCACTTGTATTCACAGAGTTCTAGGCTTAGTGGGGGACACAGATGTTAAGACTGTTACAATTGAGTGCTTCAGTGTATGAGAGCATATAATCATTCTGAGTGTTGGCTGGGGTATACTCCCCCTGGAGTATCTTTAATGTCAGAGCTGAAGAATAAGTAGAAGTTAAAAAGCTAGTTGAAGGGAGTGTGGCAAATGTCCGGGGTGGGGTGATGGGGTGGTGTTGGAAAGGGTCTTTCAGACAGAGGGAGCAGTAAACTCGAAAGCCTTGGGGTAGAGGAGACCATTGTGTGTTTCCTATGTGAAGACGTCTAATATGCTGGGAGTGTGGAGGTCAGGACAGCTGTCATGACCAGCTGAAACCAAGGGACTGCAGTGCAGGATGACTGTACCTGACATCATGTATTACTATTTTCAAAATATATATAATTTCAGAATGATGTGAGATTGGGATTGGTAGGAGGAGGATTTATTTGGCTACTATTTCTGATGAAAGTGAGAAAGTAAACACATATGTTGCTCAAAAAAAAAAAAATTCAGTTGCATTTGCATTTGTAGTGATTTAGTGTCCAGATCTAGGAAACTTACTCTTCTACTGTGACTTTGTGTTTATCATTCTGGAGATGGTACATTAAATGTGGTTGTAGGTGCTCCTTTGGAAGAGATGATTGAAAACCATTATTCACCCAGGAGATTTGGAGGATCCATGTGGGGAACAAGTTAAAGAAGCTGTGAAGGTTCAGCTTGCAGAAGAAGAGTCAAACAGAGACATCACTACATCTTTAAATATCTGAAGAATTGTCAAGTAGAAGCAGCAATTGAAGTATTTTGTGTTTTTTGACAATAATAGCTTTCCAAGTAAAGGAATTCTCTTTACAACACACTCTCTGATGTGGACACATTTAAGGGGAGACTGATGATCTTTTAAGAAGGCTACCATTCCTTCACTGAGCTAGAAATTGGACTACATGACTTTTCTATTGCTAAGAGGCTAGGCTTATGTGTTTCTTGTACTATCTTTTATTTTTACTGTGTTATGAGATTAAAAATGGCAGAGGCTCCCAATTAACTTGCAAAATGGCTAATTTCTAATATTAATATTTTGCTAGAACACTGGCTGCTGTCTTATGGATGATAACTTTGTTATTTGTTCCAATAGAAGTCTTGAATTGAAAGACTTGAAGACCCCTAAATATGAGGCAAACACAAAGATGTTAAATGGTGTTTTGTGAGGAAAAGTGCCAGGGAAATCACCATTTAAAAAGCTATTTCAAGCAATATGTCCCATACAATTCATTATCCCTGGTTTATGTCTCCTTTCCAAATGGCTAGGGGAAACATTTTGTTTAATCTTGTTGAACTATCTGATGTTGCCATAAGAAGAGTTGTCTTACTTGATAACTGTCTTTTTATTTAAAAATATTTTTCTTTCCTTCCCTCTTTATTCATGTCATGTGGAATTCACTGTTTACAACATGATCTGAGTCATATGACTTGTGAATTCTATTTATCGTCACTTGTTTTCACATTAATCTTCTCAAATGTCTTAACATGTAGTCTACCTAATGATTCTACATACTCTATTGTATCCGGGATCGAACTATGAAATACAATTCCCCACTTTGCAATACAATTTTTAAAAATGTTTACTTATTTTTTAGAGAGAGTAACCGGGAGGGGCAGAGAGAAAGGGAGAGAGAACCATAAGCAGGGTCCACGCTGTCAGTCCAGAGCCTGACATGGGGCTTGAACCCGCAGACCATGAGATCATGACTTGAGCAGAAATCAAGAATCTGACGCTAAATTTATTGGACTTATTACTGAGGATGACGAGATTATACACAATGCTTGGCTAGCTAAAATGTGACATGGAGATTTCTAGTGGCTGCAGTTAAGCTTGGGAGGGTAGTGTTTCTCTTGGAATGCCTGAGGTCTGTCTAACTGCCCTGACTGAGGAGTGCCTTGGGGGGCTGGCCTGGCCCTTCCAGGTGTTTCTTCAGTCCTTGGGGAACTCCTATACAAAGTTTAGCAAAACAACAGGACACATAGGTTCTTAATGTATGTCTCTGATTTGATTAGTCTCTTGTGATTGTTCATCTTTAAGTCATGCACCCTTTGTTTCTGCATGCCAGAAATGTTATTTGCCCTCTGCACACAACAAGCCAACTGAGATTTGTGATTGGACTGACACTGCGATAAATGAGAATACAAATGAGGGGAATGGGCGGTCTTCTTCTGCTAATGTTGACCCCCATGCCCTCTCCTCTCTTTCTTAGCAGGGTTCGCTGGCCATTTCTGGCAAAACTGACTGGGCCTCCCAGGCACCCCTGAAATACAATTTTTATTAAGTAGAATCCAATAAGGTTTCTCACATTTCTACTATTTTGCAATAGTATTCTTAGAATCATGAGTTAAAAAAATTTTTTTTAATGTTTTTATTTATTTTTGAGACAGAGAGAGACAGTGCATGAACGGGGGAGGGTCAGAGAGAGGGAGACACAGACTCGAAGCAGGCTCCAGGCTCCAAGCTGTCAGCACAGAGCCCGACGCGGAGCTAGAACTCATGGACCGTGAGATCATGACCTGAGCCGAAGTCGGACGTTCAACCAACTGAGCCACCCAGGCGCCCCAAGAATCATGAGTTTTTAAGTAAAATTAAGTATTCTACTACCCTCTAAATAGGAATATAAATTTTAAAATTAGTCTTCATATTAATCAAGGCATTAAGACATTATCTTAAACATCAATGTTACTGGTCATCTTTGGCAATAATGAACATGGAAATCCTGCACACAGGATGAGTGTGGGTAGGAACCTATTTGAGACCTGGAGTTGTTGATACATTCTGCCTGAAAGCAACTCCAAATCTTGGATGGCCATTGATGGTTACTGGTTATTGCTGCAAGTAATTATCTTATTTTCTCTATTGGAAGGAACTGATATCTATGAAAAATAACCTTATACTTGAGAATGACCAAATTGACTTAGGTCAATTTATAGTATCCATTAACATCGTAAGAGGGTATTTCCAATCTAAAATTGGTGGTGAGCTTTTAATAAGATAATAAAATAATATAGTACATCTGAGATACTTCATTGTCAGCAACCATCCTCAAATCATTAAAAGGTAGTTAAGAAAAAGTAACACTCATAATTATTTTAAGAGTGTCATTTAAATAGTTTGATGTAAAATTTCACAGTTTGGGAATGCAATTATGTTCATCTTGACTTGGCATATTAAGAAAAGGAGTTTGTATTAGGGAGAAAAACAAAATAAAACCAAACACATCCCTCTCCAGGACAACACAGAAAACAAAACCAACAACAATCTAGATCCTTAAATTATTATAACCTACATCTATTAACAACAAAAAAATCGAGAACTATTATTTATTTATACAAGTAAATATATCTCATTGGTATGTATACCCAGTTTCATAAATGGTGTCTTTTTTGAGACTTCTTTTTCTGACTATGAAACTTCATCTCAGAGTCTGCCTCCTGGAAAATCCCTCGTGACACTGTTTTTTGTTGTTGTTGTTTTGTTGTTTTACTTCTAATATTTGTTTTAAAAAGAGCAAGTATGGTACTCCTCAGCACTCAGAGATATGATGAGTCTCAGTATCTTGATATTAATGGATTTCCTGTGCACTATAAATTTATTAGGACATTTATAAAACTATTTGGCTTTAAGTGACAAATGTTAAGATATAATATATGGAATATTTTATTTTTAAAACTACCAAAGAAATAAACATAATTTTTTTTTTTTTTTACAGAAAGGGCATGGAAATCTTACAGCCTACTTTCTAAACAGAAAGACATTGTTTTTTAGAATTTGTAATGGTCTAGTAGGCAAAGAAAAAAAAAATCCTTGAAATTTAATCATTGAAATGTGTATGGGTGTTGTACCAGTTCTCGACCTTCAATTATTTAAATTGTTTACACATGTCATATGAGTATCAAGAGTATTTTATGACTTTTCCTTATTATTAAATTTTCACTCACAGATATTAAAATATAATTATATATTATGTGGTATATATTTTTCCCCATGGTATTGATTATTATGACTTTTTGCCACTATAATTGTCATTCCTTTTTTTCCTTTTCTTTTCCTATCGATTGCTATTTCTTGTGTCATACCAAATACCAGAAATTTGGGCAAATTCTCAGATAACTAAGGAAGGAATTATTTTTGCCTTATTAAATTTCTCAATTTATCTGCTTTTTTATTATTCATTACTTTTTTAAAATGTTTATTTATTAGAGAGAGAGAAAGAGAGACAGAGCTGGGGAATGGCAGGGAGAGGGAGACACAGAATATGAAGCAGGCTCCAGGCTGGCTCAGAGCTGTCAGCACAGAGCCAGTCGTGGGCCTGAACTCACGAACTGCGAGATCATGACCTGAGCTGAAGTCAGATGCTTAACTGACTAAGCCACCCAGGTGTCCCAATTATTCATTACTAATAAAAGAATATGGAATAGTATGGTATAAAAAAACCCACAAATTGAAAGGAAGACATTAGACTTGGGTTTGTATCTTTGAGAAAGTCAATCATTGGGGCTCCTGGGTGGCTCAGTCAGTTAAGTGTCCAACTCTTGCTTTTGGCTCAGGTCATGATCTCACAGTTCACTCAGGGTCATGAGATCCAGCTCAGCATTGGGCTCTGTACTCAGCCTGGAGCCTGCTTGAGATTCTCTCTCTCCTCTCTCTCTCTCTCTCTCTCTCTCTCTCTCTCTGCCCCTTCCCTGCTCCTGCATGCATGTGCACATTTTCTCTCACATGTGCTCTCTCTCTCAAAAAAAGGAAAAGTAAATCATTTATTCCCAAAAGGCATATGACTCTTGGTACACATATAAGATAATGGGACATAGTTTTTGAATTACTGAGTCAAAATGAAAATGAAATAGAATAATTTTCCCTGTAAGAATCTACTAAGAAAAACAAGAGAAATTATGGAATAAGGGCAGAAAAAGGAAATTAAAAGGCATGGAGACATGGATTTGAAATTAAATTTTGCCACTATGTTGGGTGAATGATATGCAGAAAGCCAACTAGCTTTCCAAAGCTCTTTGTGTGTGTATTTGTGTGTGTGTGTATGTGTGTGTGTGTGTGTATGTGTGTGCGTTTAAATCTATGTAAGTTGTGGAGGAAGGGAGAGGTCGACGTGAAATCAAATGCACCATGAAGTAGTAATATTGTAGGAGTTTAAGTTGCTCTAATGATCTTTAAAAACATTAAAAAAAGAACCAATTACCTTTCTTGTGCAATTCTTTATAATAAAGATGAATACAATAAATCAACGACAATGTGAATCATTGCTTGTATAGCATCCTCTAGTCAGGCATTTATTCCAAACTTGGATTTTTTTTAGGTCAAAATTAATTGCTGAAATTTCTCTGTTGGGAATTGTTTTCTTTTATCCATTTAAGTTCTTCCTAATAATATATACTTCTTGCCTTTGGAGAATTGCACAGGAGACAGTTACATCAACAGAATTTGCACCATTCTTGAAGATTTTGAATTTGCCTCAAGGCAAAGCCTAATTATTTTGCAAATGTGAAGACAAAATGAAAAGTTAGCGTCTTTAATGAAGATATAAATTTGATGATGGAGGAATCCTTTTCAATATTTTTGCAGCATTTAAATGGTAATTACGTAGTTTTGCTTTTAACAAAAATCGGACTTTTTATGACTTTAAGAGGTTTCGCCTATTAACTACCTGGTTTTAATGTACAAAAACAAAAAAAATGAAATCCATAGAACAACTGCTATCTTCATGTAAAATTAATTAGCTGTTTAACCACTTTAGAACTTTAGAAGCTAAGTTTTTAAAACCCTTGGATTAATTTCTGTGAGAAAACAATATGAACAGATGCGTGATTAAAAATGATTTTAAAAATAATAATGGCCAAAATAATTGTGCTTAATGTAGAGAATCAGAAGGAATGTTACTGTAAAAAACAACTCCATCTGGGACATGAATGGGCAAATCCTAATTTTGCCCCCTCTTCCTTGGGTAGTCAATAGATGTAATTTGTTTTGCTTTGCTGTATGGGCAAAGTCTCTATTTAAATTTTTTTTTAATGTTTATTTATTTTTGAGACAGAGAGAGACAGAGCATGGGAGGGTCAGAGAGAGAGGGAGACACAGAATCTGAAGCAGGCTCCAGGCTCTGAGCTGTCAGCACAGAGCCTGATGCGGGGCTCGAACTCACAGACTGTGAGATCATGACCTGAGCCGAAGTCGGCCGCTTAACCAACTGAGCCACCCAGGCGCCCCGGGGCAAAGTCTCTATTAAAAAATTCAAGGAACAATGTGCTGATTCTCAAAATTAGCTTAGGCCTGGACCTGGGGATTTGACAGACATAAATATTTAATCTAAGTATCATGATTAACATCACATTTAGAAGTATTCTCATTATGTAGGCCACCATAATTTCTTTCCTTCCTTTCTTCCTTCTTCCTTCCTTCTCTCCTTTCTTATATCCTTTATTTGAATGATCAGAAAGATACTAAGGATTGTATACTTTATAACAACTTATTGTCATGGTGATATGTGTGTTGGTTTGTTACATATGCACTAATATTAATTTTAAAACTAAAACTTTGTTTATAGTTGGGTTCTTGAAATAATTTTGCTATTTATTGGAATATGAATAAATTAAAAGATATCCTTATGGAAGTTTACCAGTAACCATAAATAACATTTCACTGGCATTTTTCTTTGACTTTATTAAATGGAAATATTAATCACAAATGTCTTAGGATAGGATAGTCAAGAGGACAGAAGAACTGCCTAAGAGTACTCAAGCTCAGAGAAGTATTTCAATGGGTTACTTGCATACCTAATCAGATATATACCTCAGCAAGAATACTGAAAAAAAATGCAGCAACCTGAATCAATTAAATGCACTTTTGAACTTAGAAATTTTCTTTAACAGAGAGACAGCCCCCAGTCATTCAGCTTTTTCATGTAAATTTTCAGCCAAAGCAAATATTCTAACCAAAAAATCAAGAGTATCTGTCTTTCCTGTGTAAACCTCTTCCATTTCTGATTATCTATCTATCTATCTATCTATCTATCTATCTATCTATTTATATTTTAGAGAAAGGGAAAATGAGTGAGCGAGTGGGAGACAGAGAGAGAGAGTCTTAGGCTCCATGCTCAGCATGTGGAGGCAGATGCGGGGCTTGATCCCTTGACTCTGGGATCATTATCTGATTAGTATTGAATTGATATCTGAATTAGTATTGAATTTGATAGAGAAAAGGGAAGAATGAATGTATTAAGAATTAGGTGATCAGGATTTTGGGCCCCATTATATCACTAAGTCTTTGACATTGATTAAATGAAAAGACTTGTACTAACTCTTTCCTCACAGAGCCACTGTGATGAATACATAATATACAACATTTGCAGAATTTATAAAATCTGTAAAGTACTATAATAACACCAGAAATTATTATAAAAATATAGTAAAATATAATGTTTTATGTACTTTTTAAAAATCAGAAAATATTATCTATCTCTATTAAATTGAAAAGTAAGTGAATAACATTTTAATACCTTTAAATAACAACAAAAGTGCATTATGCCTTTTCAAACCCAAACTAATACTCCGCGTTGTGGTAATGTTACCTATATTTAACTTTATTCTGATCTATAAACATTGATACTAATTGTGTCATGAAAACATTCATTTCATTAATTTATTCTATAGATATTACGGGTGAAGTATTGGTAAAGCAATATGTAAGAAGACAAAAAAACTTGCAAAAAACATTGTCATATAATCAAAAAAGAACACACATATACGTGCATGTATATGTATAATACACATACATGTAAGTATATATTAAGGAAAGAGAATTATCAATGAAAACATTATAAAAATATGGTAGGAGATCAAACTTTGGAGTTTAAAAGGAAAAGATAGTTCTTGTGGTTGTCAATATTATGGGACGTTCAAGGCTGAGATTTCTAAATTAAACAAAATTTAGAAAAATTACATATACATGAGCCATGTCAGTACTAGGCTAGATGAGAGAGTCTGCAGTTTGATTTTCTAAATGGAATATTTAGCGAATTTAAAGTAATTATTAAAGTACTAAGATTTATACCTACCATGTTGCAATTTATTTTGGCTTTTATCAAGTTTCCTGTTCTCTGCATCTCTAATTTCTTAACTTTTTAAAAGATTAAACACTTTTAAAATTACCTAATTCTTTATCTTTTAGTAGCTTGTTATTGATTCTTTTACTATTCTTTTGTGGTTATCCTAAAGAGCAAAATTTGCAACTTTGATTTTTTTTTTTTTTTTTTTTTTTTTTACACAACTTAGTATGAATTAGTACTTTATCCCTTTCTGGGCAATGCAGATATCTTTAGAACTTCAATACAGTCACCATTAGACACATGTGGCCATTTAAATGTGAACTGAACTTAATTAAGTAAAATTAAAAATTCAGTTTCTCAGTTGCATTAGCCATATTTCTTCTTAGTGCTCAGTGGGCACAAGGGACTAGAGTTTACCCCACTGGACAGCTTCCAATTGAAGATTTACATAATGTTGGCAATTCTATGAGAGAGCAGTGCTTTGGAACACTTCCCTACTTTCCTATATTATGTACTGTTTATTTCCCTGCATATTAGTTTTACATATATTTAACCTCTACTAGATTTACTATTGTTGTTATTTATTTATTTATTTATTTATTTATTTATTTATTTATTTAATATTTTGAGAGGGTAGGGGCAGAAAGAGAGGGGAGAGAGAGAACCCAAGCAGGCTCCACGCTGTCTCTGCAGAGCGTGATATAGGGCTCAAACTCAGGAACCATGAGATCATGACCTGAGCCCAAAAGGAAGAGTCAGACGCTTAACTGACTGAGCCACCCAGGTGCCCTGCTATTATTGCTTTTGTATAGTCAATATTTATATTTATCTACATTTATAACATTTCTATTGTCCTTTATTCCTTACCCCCTACATTTCATGTTTTATCCAGAGTAATTTTATTTTAACCTGAAGAACTCTATTGGTATTTAGTTCAGGGGGAAAAAAGTGATAAATTCTCTGATTTTGATAGTCTGAAAATTTCTTTATTTCATCTTTAATTTCTTTTGGAAGAAATAGAAATGTATGTTGACAGTTGTTTTAAAGAAGTTATTAAACATTTTAAAAAGTTACTCAATTTTTTTCCAAGGCTTCTTTATCTTCTTTATAAAGTCAGCTCTAGCCTTACTGCTATTCCTTTCAGGATAATACCTTTTTTTTCCTCTGGCTGTTTAAATATTTTCTCTTTATCTTTGATATTTATTAGTTTTACTATGATGTACAAAGGAACAGAATACATTTATTCTACTTGAATTTCAAGAAGGAAATATTATATAAATGTATTGTTCATATCTTATTTGTTTGAAAACTCTAGCCCTAATTATCCCATTCTGTTACTCTAATTTTCCCATTCTGTCTCTAACCCTTGACAGATAGAGATACGTACTATTTACACTCAGGTTTTTGTTTTTATTTTTGTTTTTTTTTGCTGCTCATTTCAGAGCTATTGTGTAAAAGAATGCTCTAGCTGTCCATTTGCACACAGGACATTAGTAGGAGAAATGGGCTCATCTGTCTGGAAAAGTGATCAGGGATTTCGTGATATAAAACTGACTACTTGGATTGGATTCCTATCAGGTGCATTTGCCAGTGAAATGATCCACTCAGCTGTAATGAGGTGGAGTTTTGCCTGTAGCCAGATTGTTGAGAGATATCGCTGGAGTTGCTTAGGGACCTGCAGGAGGGGTGTGGGTGGGACTAGTTACTGACTGGTACAACTCCTGGGTTAGACTAGGGCTTTTTTTTCTTTTTTATGAAGTTTTTTTTTTTTTTAATTTAGTTTTAGTTTTTTATCTATTTTTAAGTTTTTATGTAAATTCCAGTTAATTATTATACAGTGTTACATTAGATTCAGGTGTACAATATAGTGGTTCAACAATTCTAAACATCATTATTGAGTGCAGATCATAAGTGTACTCTTAATCTCCTTCACTATTTCACCCATCCCCTCCCCCTACCTTTCCTCTGGCTTTATTTTAAAGGAGTACCTTCAGTTAAATTTCCTTTGTTTTCCTCTGGAAGGTTGGCTCAAGCCTTCAGAAACTTGCTTGTGGCTGGGAATTTACTATCATATATATCAAATCTACCTTACAGTCTTCTCTGAATTTTTTCAGAATCTCCATGATTCTGTCTGGATTTTTTCTATTGATCTGTCTTCTAATTCTTTATTATCTCTAACTTTCTATTCTGCTATTAACCAATCTATTGATATCTTAATTTCAATAGTTGCAATTTTAAAATCTAAAATATCTTTCTGATTCTTTTTAAAGATATTTTAGTTCTGTAGTAAAATTCCTTTCTTGCCATCCATTTATTTGAACATAGAAATCATAGGTATTCTTTTTTTTTTACTGTTTATTTATTTATTTCAAGAGGGGGGGGGAGAGAGAGAGAGAGAGAGAGAGAGAGAGAGAGAGAAGAAAGGGAGAAGGGCAGAGAGAGAGGGAGACAGAATCTGAAGTGGGCTCTGTGCTGACAGCAGAGAGAGCCCGATAAGGGCTTGAACCCATGAACTGTGAGATCATGACCTGAGCTGTAGATGGATGCTTAACTGACTGAACCATCCAGGTGTCCCCATAGGTATAGTTCACATTCAATTTTAAAGAATATATTACAATTTTACATATTTTCTTCTTACCAACTTTCATGACTCTCACCACTGCTTGTGCTCTGCCACAGGTGAAATGGTTCATCTGTTTCCTCATTCCTTGGAGAGGTTTATTGAACTTTGGAATTCAGTTCACCAGGTTGACTTGTGATCTCGTATCTCTGATGGGCTCAAGAAAAGTTACGCTTTTGAAGACTGTCTTGATGTTAGCATGTGAGTGATGTTCTCTTGTAGCTTTCTAAATCCTAAGTGAAAGCAGAGCTCTTTCCTGTGTATTTTAATGTAAAAGAAAACAATAGCATATTAATTTATTTTCTGAATTTAATTTTATTCCAAATTATATTATCTAGTGTAAATATTTATTGAAATAAAATCTACCAAATAGTAGTAGGCTTATTAATGATTAGCAAAAACACAACAAATCAGTGCCCATTATTAAAACTTTAAATTTACATGAAGGAAAATGGAAAAAGAAATTAATTAGCAGACAGGATTTCTAATAACAGCTCTCTCAATGACTCTGCATGAATCACATGCTATCTCTTAGTCTCAGTCTTTCAAATGTCAACATAAAAAGTGTTAAATCCAGAACCTAAGTTTCTCATATTTCTACTTATTCAGCCACCTCTTCTATTCCTGTGCAAACACACATATCCTGAACTCTGGTCTTATCAAATGACTACTTCCAGTTTCTATTTGTAAAAAAACAAACAAAAAAAAAACCCTGATATATAAATATGATATGTATTTTTTGACATTATTAAATTGGACAGATTTTTTTTTTGTTTTCTTCTGATCATACACTGAATTACGTTGCCTGAAGATCTTTTTCCCTTCTTTGGATCTTTGTATTTTCAATGAGGTAAAGCAAAGTTTGTCTGCAAACAAAATCAACCTCTGGACCTGCTAACAGATGGTTAAATGACATTTCTAATAAATTATGCAGGGTATTAGAAATGTATCATTTTAAAACCTGTGGATTTCCATGTTTCATATTTGATAAGGTATTTAAACTGTTCTATACTTACAATTGTGGACACATGTATCCTAATACATGTCTCTACATAGGTAATATTTCATCTTTTCCATTTTATAAATCTCACTCCAGCATTCAAATATTTCTAGCTGTTCCTTCTTTAGGCTTTCTAGTATAGTTGGGATAGTAAAATAAATTAGGAGACCAAAAGTTAAGTGCCTTTAACAACCAGAGAGGCCCAGTGACCATCTTCAAATATTTCCCCTGAAGGGAACTAAGATTGTTATAAAATTGCATTGTTACATGAAAGAAAAAAAACAACAAGGAAACAGTATGAATTGTACTTTCTTGGCAGGTTTGGTAATAGATTTGACAATTCTGTCATCCAGTCATAAACCTCCAATTATGTCCAAGGCACTAGAGCCATTTCAAATAACAAATAAAGGCTTAATTCACTCAGTGTCAAATCACTCAATGTCCTCCTCTTCTGTCAATAGCTAGTTTAAAAGTGAAGATGGCAAGTGGAGGCAATCTATATAACTTGACATTACGCAGACATCCAGAACAGGATTTTAAGTGTAGCAATATTGCTTCATGATAGAATATATCAATGAAGTGCTCTTGTCATTAATTATGTTTATGGCATTATAATAAAAGCAAAATGAATCAGTGAACTCTGTAGGCTTGCAGACTGCCAAATGTTATAGCAATATTAGGTAGATTAATTTGGTTTGGTTCTGAATAACAACAATAGAAACATTCATATTAATTTACCATGTGAATTAAAATGACCTAAGTATTGTTAATTCACTTTCTAGCTAAATTCACTGGTAAAGTTGGAATAATAATTGTGTAAAAATGAATTTAATCATATTTAACATGTAAGTTTAGTTACTATTTAGAATATTCTCACATATTATAACATCGTTTCCTATATATTTATAAAACCTGGGACACTGTATATTTAACAATTGCCTAAACATATATATATCTATCTGAGTTAGAGCCAAGTATGAAATATTTCAGTATATGATTACAGTATAAGGTTGTTGTTTTCTTCTGGTTTCCATGAGCTTTATTACTGAAGTCCTAAAACAAAACTTAAAAACTTTCTGAGATAAATTCTTTGCAACTAAATAATCATCATCTCTGACCTTATCTAAAAATGTGGTTGCATTTGATATAAAGACATTCTGAATAGATTTGAGGGCTTTTATACTTCATAAAAGAAAAGGATAATATTGAGGAAGGAGCGTTAGATTACCTAGGGTGGTAGGATCTCTGTGGGAAAAAAAACACTTTGGTACTGTCTGCAGACTTAGTTGTATGTAATATATTATATGTATATATATACACATATATATTTAATACACATATTCTTAAGCTTTATTGAGGTATAACTAATATACAAAACACTGTGAATGTTTAATGTACATAATCTGATGAGTATGGACATATGTAAACACTCATGAAACCATCACCACAATCAAACTCCTTCAAAAGTTTCCTTACGTTCTTTTGTAATTTTTCATTTGTTTTCATTTTTTGTTTTTTTGTGAGATGAATACTGATTGATTTCACTTATATAATGAATCTAAAATAGTTAAATTAATAGCAGCAGAGAATAGAATGGTGTTTGCCAATGGCAAGAGAAGGGGGAAATAGGATTTAGCTGTGTATTGAATTTTACATGAAAGTAGTCTAGGAAGCATTCAACAAACCATTTCAGTCACAGAATAAAATCTACACACACACACACACACACCCCGTATCTTTTTCAGTCATTATCACTTAATGCTTCACTGTATACTCTACTCAGGAACTCCAAACTCCATAGGAGCCCTCAACCTCTTTAATCTTTATTGTAGCAATACAGTTGTAACAGTATTTCTTTTTTTTTTTTTGTTTCTTTTTTTAAGATTTTAAGTAATCTCTAGACCCAAAGTGGGACTTGAGATTACAATCCTGAGATCAATAGTCATTTGCTCTACCGACAGAGCCAGCTAGGATCCCTTAATAGTATTTCCTGAATCTGTAGGGGATAATAGTCAAAGTATAACATTCATAATAGTCAAGTACACTGGCCAAATTTTAATCATGACTCTGTTCTTAAGTGTATTAGTTCAGGCTTTAACAAAGCTGTCAGCACATAAAAATATCTGCTAAGCTATGTGGGTTGAAATCTTTAGTTCAATTAACAAATTATAATAAAAACTGATCTGACTTCTAGTAACAGAAAGCCTTTCAAATATTTATCATTCTAAATATTTTTTAAGCAGGGTTTTGTCATAAAGTGAGAACCAAAGTCAAATAATCAAAAGATACATATAAATTATGAATTTTTCTTAGCTTCATGACTACTAAAATATTAGAAAAAATCATAGAATAATTCCTATAGAGAAAAATGTGCATATTAACAGAAATATGGGCCACGTTATCATAGATATGTCTCAGTGCATCCCCATTAGTATAAATTAATAGGCCATTCCATAGCTAGAGATCATCCACAGGAAGAATATTGGAAGAACAAATATTGTGTTTTATTTACAATGCAGATCACTGTAGGAAAAGAACTTCTTTCATTTGGATCATTTATTCATCTTTCTGGGATGTGGTAGAAAATGCTGAAATCATCTAAACGGATCACGTAAAACATGTCAAATATTTTTTAGTAAGAGTGTGAGTTTAGAAGGAAAGCAGAGCAGTGAAACAATTAATATTCAGTCTAGTGTGTTCGCATTGTATTTACAATCCCTGCTCTGGGTGTTCAATGAATATACTTTAGAGATAATCTGAACACGTACTCCTCGGCTGTTACTTCATTTAGAGTCTCTCACAGTCTAAGAAGCTTGACTTTTTTTTTAATGACACCTTACACCTCTTCCTACTATGAAAACCTAGTTTGGGAGAATATAGTATAAGATTATAAGTAAGTACTTAAGAAGTTACATATAGTTTCCTACTTGTAGCCCCAATCTCACATTGAATGTGATAAATAGATTTAACTTGGAAAGGTAAACCGTTGCAAACTGGCCACATTTATTGATAACAGTGATATAAGGGAGTAGTTTCCAACCTATGTGAGTATGAGTGAACACACTGGGAAAAATATAACAGTTTCATTTTTAGCATTTGTACACTAAGAAAATCCATTATGAAAAGACCAAATAGTAGCATAGCAATATTTTAAAATTAATTTGCATACTATTAACAAAGCATTCATATACTTCAAAAGATTATTTATGCAAGTGAAATGTTATAACAGTACATAGACAATGCTTGGTAATTATCTGTGTAAGAGACCAACTGAAGTAACCTCATGACTCCCCAGGCATGTGAAACCCTCAAACTGGGAACCAAAAATATAAGGGATGTCTTTCTCTTTGGCTCTCTTTCTCCCTCCCGTTACTTTCCTTTTATTATTTTTTCATTAATTATCAATAATTCTTCTTTTTGACATCAATTAGAATACCTAAAATAAGGGGTACAATTTTTGTCAGATGAGTTAGTAAACAGTAATGGAGTTACTGAGCTAAAACACAAATTATGAGTTGTCCACATACAATATTCACATCTGCTGAAGTAGTTATCTAAGGTCATTTGACACCTACCTCTTATTAAAGGTGGGGTACAAATTAAAGTATAAGTTTATACTAGGAATATGTGGGAAAAATCATCTATGAGAAAACTTTTCTAATAAGACAAATAAGTGCTAGCTACAAATATACTATATCTGACAGCTAAATAATTTCACATCCTGTGTAATTGATACTTTAGTGTAAACAAAACAAAACATTTTTAAAAGTTTTAATCAGCACAGATTTACTGTGATTGTAATCTTCTTATGAGAGCTAATTTTCTAGAGTCAATGTGTTAATTGAACTAAGCCATATAAGACATAAGCGTAATCATACAAGGTGTTCATTTTCCCCCATTGCACAAGAGTATTTGATTACATGTCATGTGCTTCATTCAAAAGCTAATGATCTATTAGAGAAGATCAGTCACATATAGGAACAATGATAACAAAGGGTATAAAATGAGGAATTTAAAAATGCTTGCACAACTACACTATCACATTAAAGAAAAAGAAGCAATTACCATCAACTTCAGCCATTATGGACCACTTTCAATAGTGGAAAACTGGATTAAAATAGCTATCTCAATAGATAAAATTAAAGGTATGCTAAATCTGAGTAAATTATTGAGAGAATGCTATGTACCAAATACTGTGCTAAATACTAGTGAAAGCACCATAACTAAGAAATAAACTTTGTGTTCAGAGATGGTGCTTGTATGAAGAGGCATATATGAAATAAAATCTTTGTGTCTTTTTGTTAAAAGGTATAATAAAGACAAAGGATAACATACACTTATACAGTGGATACAATTTTTAAATACAAATATAAATGGATTTTAGAAAGTGGAGTGAATAATGCTGTCAATGGCAGGGATTGGAATGTTCCATGGAATGTACATATGTGTCTTGAAGAGGACTGGAGTGCACCAGTCAGATAGGAGTAGGAAGAGTGTTACAGGCAGGAGAAAAACCATAGACAGGGCCAAAGATGCTTGCAAGGAAGTAACTGTAGGTAGAAAATAATTTTTGAGGTTGGTGGGAACAAGATTATAGAGTGATTAAAATCTATCTGAATAAGTTAAGGTTCAAATAGGGGAACTGAACCATTGAGAATAGTAATGTGTGCTAAAGGATTTCTTTTAGGGATAGGTTGTGCATGGTTATAGGAGCGTCTTGGGAGTATGGATGCAGAAACAGGAACTGGGACTTTAGAGGAGAGTCACTAATTAACCATTTGGAAGCTGTGGTGTGGATGGATAAATCAGAGCTTACAAGGTAATCTGGGAAGCCAGGCAGTCCAGCTCACAGAGCAGCACCACAAAAGGAGCTGGGAGAAAAGACTCGGAAAAACTGTCCCTCTGCAGAGCTACCAGTTCTCTCAGTTCCTTGTTGCTGTTGGAAGCCAGGGAAAAGAGCAAACATTATTGGGTAAGCAAGGACAAACTGGAAACTATTGCTGTTTCTGCACATCATTATATCCAATCATAGTGTCCTTCAGAAAGCAAGGACAGGTACTTCATTCCTTACTACTACTTCACTCTTTCCTTCCAAATTTTGTACAAGTTCAGCTTTAAAGCAACCAGAAAGCTATTTCCGGGACTATAGTTTCAGCTTTATCAAATTGGCAGAGTAAAATCACTACAACATCCTCACAACTCTTGACTTTTTGCAACATACACTGGAGAATTGTTAGGTATATTGAACGTGGGTGGGACAACAGCATTATATATTTTGATTTAGTAAAGCAACTTTGATCATAGTGTGGAGAATGTATTGCTAGAGAGATCAATGGGAGACATTTTTAAAAAACTGAGAATATTTGTTCTATCTTTCAGACAATTAATTATGTCATGGTTCCTATGAACTAAGGAAAGGATACTCAGGAAGGAGAGGAAAGGAAGGAAAGGAAAGATTTAAGAAATGTCAGAGCTTAAAATGATGCGACACATTGTCTTTGAACTCATATACTGGTCTCCACAGATCAAAATATATTAGATCAGAGTTCATATGCCCTATAGGGAAATATGAGGTACCAGATTAAAATATAGAGATATCTGAATACTTCAGTAGCCTCAAAATAAAAACTATAATTTTTGCCATATATCTATATCTATATCTATATCTATATCTATATCTATATCTATCTATATCTATATCTATATCTATATCTATCTATATCTATATCTACCTCCTATGGAAAATGGAAGTACTAAAACAGATACACTAAGCATTTAAAAGATAAAAAATAAATAAGGTAAAATAAAAGCAATATGAAATAAGAATAAAATATGAAAAAAGAACAATTGCTAGAGGAAAAATTACATGTAAGCAATAAAATTGAGCAAACATACATGGGGTAGAAGGGATATATGTGGGAGGAAATCAGTAACTTGGAAGTTTATCATGAGGAACTCTCTCTTTGACCCTTTTATTATTTAAATTTAATTTTTAACTGATTTGTAATTTATATTTTCAAGTGTTTTTATTGTTTCATGGTTTTTGCTCTCCCTCTGTCTTTTGGTTTCTGAAGTTGTTTGTATCACCTACTTTCTTTCTTGGATTCTACCAGTTTTTGTTGCATCTCCTCCTACTCTTTGGCAATCACTTACTGCTTGCTATCCATCTATCTCTTCCTTGAGGTCCCCCACCCTTTGATTGTTATTTTTATTTTGTGGTCCTCCTGTATAGCTGCAGTTGCTTTAACAAATTTAGGATGGTGTTCTAATCATCTTGCTCTAATCATCAGCTTTCTTCCTACTTCAAACATTATGCATTCATATTGAATAAGTTCTTCTGCTTCATGATACCATCTTTTTTTCTGTTGAAAAAAATTTTTTTTTATTAGAACAGTCATGCAACCATTTTGCACCCTTAATATTAAAGTAGGATTGAATGAATGCTGATTTCCTTTTTTATCAATTCACAGTTGGTCATGTCAGACTTCCCTGGATCATCCATAAACAGAAGCTTCCAGTAGAAGGAGGAAAGGGCCAGGGAAGATATAAGATTCTATGTTCAGGGTCTCCCTCTTCTGTTGCTACTGTGATCATTTGTCTCTTTCTGTAACCAACATTTTGCAATTAAGTACATAAAGTACTTCCACTGACAGTTAAATAAGGAGTTTGAACCTATGATGTTTATATAATGGTGTTTTTATTTTATTTTATTTTATTTTATTTTATTTTATTTTATGAGAAAGAGAGAGAGAAACAGAGAGAGTGAGATTGGGGGAAAGGCAGAGAGAGGGAGAGCCTGGAGCCTGATGTAGACTCTATCTCACTACAGTGAGATCATGGTGAGATCATGACCTGAGCCAAAATCAAGAGTCAGTCACTTAACTGAATGAGCCACCCAGGAGCCCCAATATCATGGTGTTTTTAGAATTAATGTTGCTAAAGGAGAAGTGGTTCATTGTTAGTGTGATATTTAGATTAGCTGGGTCATTAAGATTGGCATTCTAGATCCCCAGATTCTTTTACTGTACTCTTGACAGTTATTAAAAGGAGAAAAATCAATACTTGCCAATTATCTTCAGACGACAGTTAGAATTTGATGTACTCAAATGTATTTAACTTGGTTAAAGTAAAAGAGAGCTGGAAAAAGCAAATACACATCTGAAAAACATGAGTAATGAAATCATATAACAGGAAAATGATTTCTAAATGGGTGTACCTTGGTTACGATTCTTTAGAATATGTAAGAACATAGAATAAGACACATTAAATAGCTCAAGTATATTGTATTTTTTAAACTCAGTGCTTAAGCGTATATATAAAATGCATGTGCATTAGTTATATATTACATATTTTAAATGCTACTAGTGTAGGGGTAGTAGACTATGCCCCATACATATTATAAACATATAAATATGTATTTATATTCCTGGGGTAGAGTACTAGATTTTAAGACTAGGAATTTTTTTGTATTAACCTGTAAGAGTCTGAATTTTTACCTAAACTTTAACAATAATATAAAGGAAAAAGAGATTAAAATTACTAATAATTATATTAAAGCTTCATGGTCATTTGTCATTTCTATCCTTAAATTCCTTTTCCCTCTGTTTTTATGCACAGAAACACACAAACCATTCATTAAAACGTCACTAAACAAAGTAAAATGTCATTCTTCACAATTTGAGTGAAGTATATAAAGAACCAATCTGAGATTAAGATAAATCAGATTTTAGGGTGAAAATCTTAAACAATGAGCTGAAAGACAGGATTTGGCTCTTACATCTCTTGATTGTCCATTACTCTTTTTTTGCATTCTGTATTATCCATTTCTGAAATATTCAATTAAAAAAAATCTCCAGGGCTACCAAAGGATAGTCTTTGCTTACCTGTTTTTTTTTTTTTTTTTTTTTGTTTGTTTGTTTGTTTAACTCATCTACCACAGAAAAATTGAGGGCAGGCAGGGAAACTCCAATTATAGTTGCCTATCACCTCTTTCAAGTTTCCAATGAAGTAAGAAATGGTGCTTACTTCATAAGGTAATTATGAAGATTAAATCCATTATTATGTAGTAAGCAAAAGCTAAAAATTAATTGGCATTTTTACATTTACGTTTAGTGGAAGGAAAGGAGTGTAGATGCCCAGAGAGCATAGCTTCACCGTTGTCTCTTCCTGGGCATCCCATCACATCAATTAAAGAAAAACTGTTCACCAAATACAGCAATCTAATAACATGTCATGAAGCAAACATTTCCCTTCATAATTATTTTATACGTAGAAATGTAGTGATGAAAATGAAAGACATGTGGAAAATGAGGGAAACATTTAGAATAAAAAATAATAAAAACAAACAAACAAACAACCTCAAAATAATCTGGAGAAAGGGTACCTACTATAATCTAGTTTGTAAGAAGCATTTACTATGGGGCAGTATACATCAAGTGCAGAGGAACTGGATGAAAGACTAGAGTCACTGAAAAAACCAAGTTTATTTTGAGAATTTGACTTGAGTTTCATTAGGAAAAGTGAGCAATTTCATGTGTATAAAACCATCAAAAGAAACGCTCCTCTTAACTTGAAATATATTCTTTCAAAAACAATTCTTAGCTATGCTGATACTCAAATGAAGTACTAAGTTAATGATGGAAATAATGGAATAATGTATGTGGAGCATTGTCTACACTTTAGGCATAGCTGAAGCATTAGATATAGAAATATGAAAAAGACAAGGTGCTTGCCCACAAGGCACCAATAATTATGTATGAAATGCAATTTAAGTAACAACGTAGTCATTATTTAGTGGAATAACTTACTTAAAATACTGTTCAACATGTTGTATGTTCCTACAAGAGAAAGCAACTATTTTGATGAAACTATCTGAAACGTTTCAATGAGGGGAGACTGAAATATAATCTTATTGTGAAGCAAATATTTCTTCCCCAAACAAAAAGATCAGATTATTTCAAGTAGTATACATTATTTGGATTAAAACATTAAGATTGGTTCATCAATTTAACTCATTCAGAATTTTGAGATACTAGCACTAAAAATCTCTAGGCTCATTCTAATAAATGTTGATTTGTTTGTTAAAGAATAAAATCATCTAATGAGTTTCTAAATTAAGCACATAAACTGATTAAGACTTAAATTACTGTTTTCAACAAATATTTCTTCTGTAATAATGATAAAGTATGATTCTTAATCATATTTCCAGAAGTTAGTCATCGTTTATATTGAAAACAAAGAACACCAAACAAATAAAGATGTCTTAACATAATGTGTTACTAAATTGCAAGCTAGAGTTGACAACTGCATTTTTTAGATTAATTTATTAGTTTATTCTATAGCAATTCTGTTACTTTGGACTGAAGTTATTTACTACATAATATTAAGCATTTGAATGAGTTGAGGAAAAATGGACTAACCAGAGGAGGAATCCTTATTCTGGGAAACATTATTTCAAAAGATGAATTTATACTTAGCTCAAATCGCAGTGAGTTGCTAGTAACTTTTATGTTTTCATATTAGATGCATGGAAAACAAAAGAATTGCAAATTTGTTTATATTTATAGTACCTAAGCCTTCCTCATGTGTTGAACTTCAAGTGCTCACATGTTTCAAATATGCTATTTTAAACTTGATTCTTGATAAAGCTATTTTTTATAGACACTATGCTTATTCTACCCTATTTTTGTGGTTCTTTTCTTACTTCTCCTCTACTTCATCTCTTTTTTCCTGTTCTGCTACCTTGCCTTTTCTTCCTCCTTTTTTTCTTGTCTAAAGCAGAAAATGAGTTCAGTTAGGGGTGTCTGGGTGACTCAGTCGGTTAAGTGTCTGACTTCTGCTTTCCGCTCAGGGCATGATCTCTCCAGTTTGTGAGCTCCAGCCCTGTGTCCAGCTCTGCAGAACCTGCTTGGGACTCTCTCTCCCTTGCTTTCTGCCCCTCTCCCTCCCCCCCAACACACTCTCTCCCTAAAAATAAACAAACAAACAAAAAGGGAAATGAGTTCAGTTAAAAAGAAACCTAATACAACATTGTACACATCACCATTTCCCCCACTGTTTCCATCTTACCTGAGATTGTAGTGCAACATCAAAACCAGGACTCAACATTGGTACAATATAGGTGTATAGTTCAAAGTCATTTTATCACATGTAGTTTTGTGTGATCACCATCAAGGTACAGAAATGTCCTGTCACCACAAAGAATTCCTTTATATTTACACTTTCCTCCTTCCACCATCTGGAATCCCTATTACTGACTAATCTGAATTCCATCTCTATTTTTTGGTTACTTTAAGAATTGTATATAAATGGAGTAAAAATGTGATCTTTCGATACTGACTTTTTTCACTTAGCATGAAACTGGTGATGACTGTCTCAACTGTTGTGTATATCAACGTTTACGCCCTCTTTATTGCCAAATAGTATGCTATGGTATACACAACTTAGCCATTTGCCTGTTTGTGGACATCTGGGTTGTTTCTAGTTTGGGGCTGTTACAAATAAAGCTGCTGTACATTTTAAATATAATTTTATTGGTCAATTATACCTGAAAAAGCCTGAAAAAAATAAAGCTACTATGAACAATCATGTACAGGTTTTCTTGGACAGAATTTTTCATTTCTCTGGGATAAATACCCAGGAGTACATTTGCTGAGTCAGGTGGTTAGTGTATATTTGGAAAGACACTGCAAACTATTTTCCAGAGTGGATATACTCATTTACATTCTCATTAGAAAATAAGAGAGATCAAGTCTCCTCATATCCTCACCAGCATTTGGTATTGCCACTGTTTTTTCTTCAAATTCTTATCTTTAAAGTTTATTTATTTATTTATTTATTTATTTATTTATTTATTTAGAGACAAAGAGCAGGGGAAGGGCAGAGAGAGAGGGAGAGAATCCCAAGCAGGCTCCACACTGTCAGTGCTAAACCCGATGCAGGGCTTGAACTCATGAATTGTGAGATCATTACCTGAGCCGAAATCAAGAGTCAGATGCTTGAAGCAACTGAGCCACCCAGGTGCCCCTTGTTACTAATTTTTCATGTTAGCTATCCTAACATGTGTGTAATGATATTGCATCATGGACTTAATTTGCATTTCCCTAATGGCTAGCGATGTTTAACATCTTTTCTATTTACTTGTCATACCTATATAATCTTTGGTGAAGTGTCTCTTCATATCTTTTGCCCATTTTCTTTTTTTTTTAATTTTTAATGTTTATTTATTTTTGAGACAGAGACAGAGCATGAATGGCGGAGGGCCAGAGAGAGAGGGAGACACAGAATCCGAAGCAGGCTCCAGGCTCTGAGCTATCAGCATAGAACCCGATGTGGGGCTCGAACTTACGGACCATGAGACCATGACCTGAGCTTCATGAAGTTGGACACTTAACCAACTGAGCCACCCAGGCACCCCTCTTTTGCCCATTTTGTAAATGGAATAGTTCCTTCTTTTAACGTTGAGTTTTTAGTGTTCGTAAGTTCTACATATGAATCCTTTGTCAGGTATCTGGTGTGAAAATATTTTCTCTCAGTCTGTAGCTAATCTTTTCATTCACTTAACAGAGTTTTCACAGAACATAAGTTTTTGATTTTTATGAAGTTATGTTAATCAATTTTTTCTTTACAGATTTTTTTTTCTGTCATGTTTAAGAACTCTCCAACAAGCCCTAGTTTCCAAAGATTTTCTCCTATGTTATACTCTAAAAGTTTTATAGTTTTACACTTTAAATACATGATCCTTTTTGAGTTAAATTCTGTGAAAGTTGTAAGGCTTAAATCAGAGCTGTATCTATCTATAGATCAATCAATCTATTGATCTATTACTTACCTAATCTATTCTGTGCCTATGGATAACCAATTGCTCTAGCATCATTTGTTGAAAAGGCTGTCTTTCCTTGATTGAATTACTTTTGCATCTTTGTCCAAAGTCAGTTGGGCATATTTGTATATGTCCATTTTGTGACTCTCTTATTTGTTTCTTTGGTCTCCGTGTCCATGCTCCCAGCACTACCACATAGTCTTACATTACTGATAATGCTTTCAAATCTGTAATCTGATTCCTTCCACTTTATTCTTCTTTTTCAACATTGCTTTAGCTATTTAAGTTCCTTTGCTTTTCCATATAAATTTTCAAATAATCTAGTTTATATCCACAAGAAATCTTGCTGGGATACTGATAAGACTTTGAGAATTGTCACCTTTACTATGTTGAATCTTCCAATCTACAAACAAGATGAAGCATGTATTCTGTTAGTGCTTGAAAAGATGTGTATTCTTCTGCAGTTGGGTGGAATGCTTTAGAAGTGTCAACTGAATCCTCTTGGGTGCTGATGTTTTTGGGTCCTTTTAAATGTTTCAGTTGTTTTTTTATTCATCACCAAAGCCAACTATCACTTCACTCTGATCCCTGCTTCTCTCATCATATTTCCTTATTTGATGCTTCTGCCTCCCTTTTCCATTTATAAAGATATTTGTGACTACATTGGGCTCACCTGGATATTTCACACTGATCTCTTCATTTCAAAATCCTTAACTTAATTACATCTGCAAAGTCGTTTCTCCCATGCAAGGTAATATCTTCACAAGTTGTAGGGATTAGGGTGTGGATGTCTTAGTAAGAAGGCATTATTCTGCCTACTGTATACCTGATAATAAGTAGTAATCTTCATTTAGAATTGGAATTCAAGTGTATTAACATAACAATTCTTTGCAAATTTTTTTAATTGTAAAAATTAGACTTAAGTCATTGAATTAATTATTAGAATTTTAATAAGTACACATAATAGAATAAAGCACAGCCCCATTTCTTAAAAGGGACAGAAATACTGAAGGGTAAGTTCATCTAAGGCAACAGGAAAGATTCCCAAATTCTCTCTGTAACTCAAATTGTAGGAGAAACAGTGTTTAATAAATTGTATTCTGCCCGTATTTTTTAATACTTTGAGTATGACACATAGTGAAGAAGAAATGCATGGAGATTATAATACAACAATTTCTATGCTTGTAAAACATGGGCTATTTCTTGGCGATAAATTTTTATTCATTTTTTTGCACACACCATTTCTTTTATTGATGAATATGGATTGGCATAGTCATTTAAGAATATATTGAAGTAGTATTACATACAATAGATTTTTTTCTCCTCATCTGCTTTAACTTATTCCAGTTGTAAATGCCATTGCCTTCCATAACCACAGGATAAATCTTACTCTAGGATCAATTGCTACAGTTTAGATTAGATGTGAGTTGTTTTATAATTTTATGAAATTCAGGGTACATGTAATTAAAATAATTTTTATAAAAACATTTGAATTAGAAAATGATATACATTTGAAACCTCTGTATGAAATTATTAAAATTAGATATTACCTTTTCGTCATATTTCATTGATTTCATAATATTCAAAAATAAACACCTAAACAGAAACTTACTGTATTTAAAATATAATCCATTTCCTAATATTAAATAATTTGCTACCTCCAATAAAACCTACATTTAACAATTTTAGAATTTCCAAAATGATTTTCTTTTTGTTTTGCATAATAGTAAGAGTGTTTTCAAAACTTTTGGTCATCATTGATTATTACTGAAATAGTTTTACTCTTCAAGAAATCCATAAAAGTGAAGTCTTGTTAAAAGCAATGCAATTATCATGAAAGGATGTTGTATTTTGTCAAATGTTTTTCCTGCATCTATTGAGAGGATCATGTAGTTCCTATTCTTTTCTTTTATTAATGTGGTATATCATGTTGATTGATTTGCAAATATTGAACCAGCCATGCAGCCCAGGAATAAATCCCACTTGATCATGGTGAATATTATTCTTTTAATATACTGTTGAATTAGATTTACTAGTATCTTGTTGACAATTTCTGCATCCAGTTTCATCAGGGATATTGGCCTGTAATTCTCCTTTTTACTGGGGTCTTTGTCTGGTTTTGGAATCAAGGTAATGCTGGCTTCATAGAATAAGTTTGGAAGCTTTCCTTCAATTTTTATTTCTTATTTTACTTATTTTATTATTTATTTTATTTATTTTATTCTTTAAATGTCTACTGGAATTCCCTTGGGAAGCCATCTGGCCCAGGATTCTTTATTTGTTGGGAGATTTTTGATAGTCTATTCAACTTCTTCGCTGGTGATGGTCCTATTAAAATTTTCTTTTTCTTCCTGTCCCAGTTTTGATAGTGTGTATTTCTAAGAATTTATCCATTTCTTCTAGATTGCCCAGTTTGTTGGCATATAATTGTTCACAGTATTCTCTTATAATTGTTTGTATTTCTGTCATGTTGGTTATTCTCTCCTCTTTCATTCATGATTTTATCTATTTGGGTCCTCTCTCTTTTCTTTTTGAGAAGTCTGGCTAGGGGTTTACCAATTTTGTTTATTCTTTCAAAAAACCAGCTTTTAGTTTCACTGATATGTTGTACTGTTTTTTTGTTTGTTTTGTTTTTTTGGTCATTGTTTATTTGTTTCTATATTATTTATTTCTGCTCTAATATTTATTATTTCCCTTCCTCTGCTTTATTTGCTGCTCTTTTTCTAGCTCCTTTAGGCATAAAGTTAGGTTGTGTATTTGGGACTTTCTTGCTTCTTGGAATTGGCCTGAATTTCTTTTTATTTTATTTTATTTTATTTTATTTTATTTTATTTATTATTATTTTTTATTATATGAAATTTATTGTCAAATTAGTTTCCATACAACACCCTGAATTTCAATGCACTTTCTTCTAAGGACTGCCTTTGCTGCATCCCAAAGGATTTGGATTGTCGTGTTTTCATTTTCATTTGCTTCCATGTATTTTTTAATTTCTTCTTTAATTTTCTGGTTAACCCATTCATTCTTTAGTGAGATGTTCTCTAACCACCATGCATTTGAGGGCTTTCCAAATTTTTTCTTGTGGTTGATTTCAAGTTTCATAGAATTGTGAGCTAAGAATATGCATGGTATGATCTTGATCTTTTTGTATCTGTTGAGAGCTTATTTGTGACCCAGCATGTGATCTATTTTTGAGAATGTTTCCTGTACACTTGAGAAGAATATGTAGTATTCTGCTTCTTTAAGATGAAATATTCTTAATATGTCTGTTAAGTCCATATAGTCCAGTGTGTCATTCAAAGCCATTGTTTCCTTATTGATTTTCTGCTTGGATGATCTGTCCATTGCTGTAGCCATCCTTTCTTGATAAAAGCCATCAAGAAAGTAGGGATAGAAGGAACATTCCTTAACATCATAAAGGCCATATATGAAAGACCCACAGGTAATATCATCCTCAATAGGGAAAAACTGAGAGCTTTCCTCCTAACGTCAGAAACATGATAAGGATGTCCCCTCTCACTGCTGTTGTTCAATATAGTACTGGAAGTCCTCGCTTCAGCAATCAGACAACAAAAAGAAATTAAAGACCTATAAATTGGCAAAGAAGAAGTCAAGTCAAACTTTCACTTTTCGCAGATGACGTGATACTTTGCGTGGAAAACCGGAAAGACTCCACCAAAAAATGCTAGAACTGATATGCGAATTCAGCAAAGCTGCAGGATATAAAATCAATGTATATAAATCAGTTGTATTTCTATATACCAATAATGAAGTAGCAGAAAGAGAAATCAAGATCAATCCCATTTACAATTGCACCAAAACCCATACAAACCCTAGGAATAAACCTAACCAAAGAGGTAAAAGAACTGTATGCTGAGAACTACAGAGCACTTATGAAAGAAATTGAAGAAGACACAAAGAAATGGAAAAGCATTCCATGCTCATTGATTGGAAGAACAAATACTGTTAAAATGTTGATATTAACCAAAGCAATCTATACATTCAATGCAATCCCTATCAAAATAACACCAACATTATTCGTAGAGCTAGAATAAACAATCCTAAACTTTGTTTGGAACCAGAAAAGACTTGGAATAGCCAAAGCAATGTTGAAAATGAAAGCAAAGTTGGAGGCATCACAATTCTGTAATTTAGCCTGCATTACAAAGCTGTAATCATCAAGACAGTATGGTACTGTCACAAAAACAGACACATGGATCAATGGAACAGAATAGAGAAACCCGAAATGGACCCACAAATATATGGCCAACTAATTGTTTACAAAGCAGGAAAGAGTAATCAATGGAAAAAAGGCAGTTTCTTCAGCAAATAGTACTGGGAAAACTGGACAACAACATGCAGAAGAATGAAACTGAACCACTTTCTTACACCACACACAAAAAATATGTGTGAAATTTTCCATTTCAAAATGGATGAAAGACCTAAATGTAAGACAGGAAACCATGAAAATCCTAAAGGAGAATACAGGCAGCAACCTCTTTGACCTCAGCCACAGCAACTTCTCACTAGACATGTCTCCAGAGGCAAGGGGAATAAAAGCAAAAATGAACTATTGGGACTCCATCAAGGTAAAAAGCTTCTGCAAAGGAAACAATTAACAAAAATAAAAGGCAACTGACAGAATGGGAGAAGATATTTGCAAATGACATATTTGATAGAAGATTAGCATCTGATGTCTATAAGGAAGTTACCAAACTCAACACCCAAACAAATGATCCAGTTAGAAAATGGGCAGAAGACATGAGCACACAATTTTCCAAAGAAGACAATCCAGATGGTTAACAGACACATGAAAAGATGTTCAACATCACTCATCACCAGGGAAATACAAACCAAAATCACAATGAGATACCACTTCACACCAGTCAGAATGGCTAAAATTAACCACTCAGGAAACAACAGATTGTTGGCAAGGATGCAGAGAAAGGAGGACCTTTTGCACTGCTGGTAGAAATGCAAACTGTGCAGCCACTCTGGCAAACAGTATGGAGGTTCCTCAAAAAATGAAAAAATAGAGCTACCCTACAATCCAGCAATTGCACTACTAGGTATTTATCCAAAGCATACAAAAATACTGATTCAGAGGCACATGCACCCCAACCTTTATAGCAGTGCTATCAACAATAGCCAAATTATGGAAAGAGCCCAAATGTCCATTGGCTGATGAATGGATAAAGAAGATGTGGTATACATATATAATGGAATATTACTCAGCGATAAAAAAGAATGAAATCTTGCCATTTGCAACAATGTAGATGGGACTAGACTGTCTTATGCTAAGTGAAATAAGTCAGTCAGAGAAAGACAAATATCATGATTTCACTCATATGTGGAATTTGAGAAACTTAACAGATGACCGTGGTGGAGGGGAAGGAAAAATAAGATAAAAACAGAGAGGGAGGGAAAACATAAGAGACTCTTAAAGACAGAGAACAAACTGAGTGTTTCTGGAGGGGAGGTGGGTGGGGAATGGGCTAAATGGATGATGGGCATTAAGGGGAGCACTTGTTGGGATGAGCATTGGGTGTTACATGTGAGTGATGAATCACTGGATCTGCTCCTGAAACCAGTACTACCCCATGTTAACGAACTTGAATTTAAATAAATAATTTTTTTTAAAAAGCAATGCAGTTATAAAGAAGCTTGTATGTGTTTTTTCACTCAACATTAATATAAATTTAGAAGTAATTACTATTTAATACTATGATAATAAGCACAACCATCATTGGATCTTATAACTATTACTGGTTGAATTGTATCCCCCAAATTCATTTTGGAATCCTCCTCTCCAGTGTATCAAAATGTGACTTTGTTTAGAGATGTAGTCTTTATACAGGTAGACAAGTTAAAGTGAGGTTATTAGGTTGGTGTCCTTAAAAGGGCAAATTTGGACACAAACATGCACACAGGGAGAACAATGAAGATGGAGGAAGTTATTGGGGTGATGCTCCTATAATCCAAAAATGCCAGCAATCCACCAGAAACTATGGGGGAGGCATGGAATACACTCTTCCTCAGACTCGTCAGAAGAAACCAATCTTGATAACACCTTGATTTTAGACTTCTAGCCTCTAGGACTATGAGACAAGGCATTTCTGCTGTTTAAACCACTCAGCTTGAAATAATTTGTTATGGTAGCCCTAAAGAATTTAGCATAATAACTCAGACTTTGAATATCATGTTTCTACTGGTATACTGAATTGTAATATAGAGAGTTAAGCAGCATTTCTCTTTCATAAACTGTGTTAAGTGCATACCATATTGCTTCTGAATAATTTACTTTTTTGTTCTTGTTGCAGAAAAGGTAAGTGGAAAAGATTTTAATAAAGAATTGATGGGCTGGGTAGGGTTAGCTTGACTAAAGAGCAAAATTTTATCCTTGGTAGAATTTTCACATAACTCCCAAAGCTAAATGGGCTTTTCAAATGCTATCATGATCACACCACTTCTCTGAGATAGATGCAAAACCAAGTTAACATATTAACAATCTCTATCATCTCTATACTTGTTTCTTCTTATGAAACAACAACAACAAAATTGCACCTAAAAATGAGATGTGGAATATTGGTAATCTCATATCTTGCTATAGGGAATGTAAAATTTTAGAATCACTCTGGAAAACTATTTGTAGGTTCTTATAAATTTACACATATTCTTACCGTATGACCCAGCCATTCCACTCTGAGGTATTGTTTAAGATATAATGAAAACATATATTAACACAATTATTTGTTCATAAATATTTAAAGAAGCTTTATTCACAACTGCTGAAACCTTGAAAAACCCATATGTCTAGCAACAGATGAACGAATAAACTAAATGTGGTATATTTATATGAATGAAATACTCTTCAACAATAAAAATAATAAACAATATGCAATCTGGATGAATCTCAAAAACTGTGAAAGAAGCTAAACACAAAAGATCATATAATGTGTGAATACATTCATATGACATTCTAGGAAATACAAACCTCTAGTGACAGAAAACAGATCAATATTTGTCAGGTCCAAGTATGGGTAGAGGAGATTGACTGCAAAGGGGTACCAGGGAACCTTTTGGGTTTTGAAAATGTTTTACATCTTGATTCTAATGGTTGTTACATGACAATACATTTGCAAAATATGTCTACTGTAGAATTTAAATTGGTGAAATTTATTATATGTGTAATAAACCTCGGTAAATCTGTCCCCCCCCCCAAAAAAAAGCCAATTATAAATCTACCAGATGATTTAATTATATAGCTTTCAAAGAGTAGGTGCATTTTCCAAAACATAATGTGTCATGTTATTCACTGTCTGTTTCTAAAATATCAAAAGCATAGGCTTTGAATTCAGTCATGACTGGCTTTGAAATTTGACTTCTTGTTTACCAGGAATGTGACCATGAGAATTATATTTAAAGTCTCTAAACCTCAGTTTCCTCATTTGTGTGATGAAGTTCAGAAAGACATCATAACATCATTTTTATGTTCAATTAATGCTTGTAAACTCTTTCTTTGTGTTTCTCTGCCAAGAACCAGGAAAAGAGAGGTCACAAAGAAAGCTTGGTTCTTGCCTTTGTGGAGCTTATAGTCTATAAGAGAAGGTAGGCATTAAAGACTATACCTACAAAAGAAAACTATGATAGGGAAATAAAAAACTTATTAGAGCAATTAAAGGGAGACCTAATGAATTACTCTGGGCATGAGGCTGTAGTGTCAAAGAAAACCTCCTTCAGGAAGGAATATTTCAAATGCAATCTGGGAAATTAGTAAGAGTTGGCTGGTGAACAGGAGGCAAAGGGTTTCTGGCATAGTAAAAATCTCATGCCATAACCTCAGGGTATTATTCATAAAGTCAGAGGAAGTGCTGAATAGTTTGAGTGAGTTGAATTTAGAGAGGGTAGCATGAGACTGGAGAAGGAAGCAGAGGAAAATCCCAAAGGGTCTTAATGGTTAGTTTTTAGAGTCAAGTGAGTAATACTAATATTTTAAGTCAGGGAAAAAAAATGAGCAAACCAGGATTATCTTGGGCAAACCTCTAAGGTAACTAATGTTAACTAATGTTATTGGTCATTGCAATAATTATTTTATGTACATATAAACCTAGTTCAACTGAAACTTATGTCTTTCTCCATGATAATTTTGCTACTTCTTCTTTCATTCCTCTTAGGATATTGAATATTTTTTTAGGAAATTAGGAAAATAGGTTCGATTCTGTAGAATGTTAACTCAGAGAAGGTTGTTAGCAGTCTCATCATTTTGTTGTTTTTCCAGGCATGTGGCATTCTGGTTTTAATACTGTAGCAACTAATCTAGTTTTTAGTTTACAAAATGCCAAAATACCATATTTAATCAAAGTTGCTCTGGAATTTTCCCTCATCTGACATAAAAATACTCCCACACTTTTTGGTTGATATGGGATATTTCTTATTTTCCATGCTGTCTTTTAATTAAGAGAGAAATATAATAAACTGAATGGATTACATACACTTTTGTTGCTATTTGGTACATGTCAAATCTGTATACCTCTCAACTAACACCAGGATCTATGCCTCTATGACAGTAAACATCAGTCAGCTGACTTGGTGAGTTTTTCCTACAGCTCAGATTCTATGACTTATTATTTCTAGTTTATATTTATTACCTTTGAAGGTAGAAGTAATTTATTAATCTTATGTTTTGGCATGAGAAAACTTTAAAAAATTGTTTTTCTTCCATTAAGATTTATAGGAAGGTCAATCTCATAAATAAAAGGTAATAAATGAAGCAATGGTGTATATAATCCTAACACTCTTATCTTACCTGAAATAGAATGTATATTCAATCCAAAATATTTTGAGAGTCTAAGGTACCTGGGAAATTCTATTTTTGCCTTTCAATTACTACTGTAAAACTATTCCTTAATATATGTTCTTGATTCATGTGTTTGGATTTATCTACGTAGAGAAAAATAAGATCTAACTAAAAGCACTAGTAGCAACGTATAAATATTTTTGTGTTGACATCTGGACTTATATTGGCCTTAAATTTGTTTATCTGGCTAGGAGTTGTGCTGTGTCTAATGTTTGTTGTATCTGTGTTGCCATAAGTCTTCAAATTCTTCCAATATCCTTGCTTTTTAAAACTCTCCCTGTTGGTTTAGGGTTTCCCTGAGTATTTCTCCTCAGAGAGATTCTGGGTACTATAGATCTTTCAGCTATAAGCTCTGTTGGCATGTGGTAAAGTGCGAGGAAGTGCAAGCTTTCTATAATCTCGTATTAAATCTCAGTCTTTTAGTGGGCCTCTGTCCCTGGGCTGTGAAGTTTATAAGTGTTTCTTAGCTTTTTTTTCCCTACTTAGGTGGGGCAAGAAGCCTCAGGTGGCAGGAGAGTGATAAGACTGTTGGGATAAGGCTTTACAAGTCTGTTGGGATAGAGCTTTATAAGTCTTTTCCTCTTAAAAGTAAACTTTTGTTCTGGAGGATGTTCCTGTATTAGTATTTTAAACTTCGCCTCCCCCTAACAGTGTCATGGGTGGATCTTTCCTGGCTCTTCACTATGAGAAACTGGTGTAGTTCTTGGATGTAAAGCCCACCACAAAATGCCCTCCCCTCTGCCAGACTGAAGCCCCCAAGAGCTTTCCACTTTCCCCTTAGTCCGTACTCAGCCTCCAGCAAGTAATTAAAGTTACCTTGTAACTGTTCCCACCAGGTCATGTGTTCAGCGGCTTCTGTTCCAGGTAAGGAGATCTAGACTGTGATTCTGGATTTACTTGTCTGCCCAGATTTTGGAGTGGTAGTTTGCCCTGGGACTTCAGTCCTCTGATGGGTCCAAAAAAGTCACTGGATTTCTGTTTCTTCAGCTTTATTTGTTGTGAGGATGGGAGGGAGAACTTCCAAGGTCTTCACTTGCTGGCACTAAACCAGGAGCTCCAAAAAATGTTTTTGAAACACAGTGAAAATAGTGGGTTTTTAAAATTCTTTTTTGTTAATGTTTGTTTGTTTGTTTGTTTATTTGAGAGAGAAGAGAGACAGAGCATGAGCGGGCAAGGGGCAGAGAGAGAGGGAGACACAGAATCTGAAACAGGCTCCAGGTTCTGAGCTGTCACCACAGAGCAGGATATGGGGCTCAAACTCACGGACCATGAGATCCCATGACCTGAGCTGAAGTTGGCTGCTTAACTGATTGAGCCACCCAGGCACCCTGAAAATACTGTTTTAAGCCTGTAAGTCTATGAATAATATTTTGTTATTGTAACAATCAGCCACAGAGGAGCAGTGAGATGCTCAACATACTGCCTTACAATGAATTCTTCTGATGTCTGCTTCTATCTACATTTTTATAAATGCTGCCTTCAGATAAGCAAGGAAGGAATTATAACTGTGGTTCTAAAGCAGATTAATACACCACGGTTTTTGCCATGCTTTTCAAACACTTTGAAACCCATTTTAGTCTGTTACTTAATTTGCATATGAAGCTAACAAAAGGCTACAATAACAGTAACGGGAACGATGACGTTGCTCATCTTTAATATAGTGTTTTCTTTCCAACGTACACTTAAAGATTTGAAGAGCATTTTAATGTATGCTTTGTATTACTATGTAGGTTTTTTATTTCTATGGTCCTTGCTTTGGGAGGTAATTTGTGTCCAGAATTCTCAATGTTTCCTATTCAAAATGAATCAGAAGTGAACACTGTAATCCGGAGATGTTGAAATCAAAGGGAATATTTGCCATGGTCCATGAAGACATACTATTTCTCCTATAACCCAGAGGTTCAAAATAAGACAGTGGACATTCTCACCTATGAAACGTAAATAGAATAGAGCCAAGAAGAGACTAATAGACAATATAGAAATAGGGGATTGGAAGAAGAGACTCTCACTTGCACTAGGAGATGTTTCCTTTGGACAAACTCAGTGAAAGATGTTTATCTCCACCTCCCTAGTTAGAAAAATGGATTATAAGTGATAAGAAATGTACGTTACACACTGTTCGTGGTATGTATATATTTACGTACATATACATACATATATAACTAATTTGTATTTGTACATATATGTAATATTTTTTAGCTGATGTTACCTTACCTCTATCACAGACTGAGTCAATCATTAGCAATTCAATCATTTATCAATTCTGGAATGAGAAAAAATATGAAGTGTAGCAACTAAGGACAGTAGAAATCAAGATAATACTGCACCAAGTAATTAGATTAGAAAAGCAATATGCTTTACAAAAAATATCCTCAAAATTGAACATGCATAAAAATAAAATGAAAAAATTGCTAAAAACACAGTCTGCAGACTAACTTGCATATACTCTATTTCAGAACAGTTAAGTTAAAGCTCCAGAATCAGAATTTTTAACAAGCACTTCATAGGCGTGTCATGCTATGCATTCTACCTTGTGTGCACAATCAGATTTATTCCTATTTTGGGTAAACACATGTGTCATTAACAATTCTTACCGTAATTTATATGATGATAATAAAATGTTTATAACATTATTAGTGCCTGTTACGTTCTCAGCACAGCATCCTTGAAAAGCTCTGTGATAACTCTTCTCTGTATGTCAGAAATCACAGTGGGAACTGCTGTCACTGGATCTGGAAACCTAAATGCGATGGGGATAATTGGCTCCCAGGGTGCCACAGGCCAAGGGGTTGCACTCAGTTGACAAAAGCAAGGTGGGCATGGCTATTATAATGAACAGCAGAGTCAACGCAGCAATCAGAACATTCTGACTCTCAGAGACCTGTGGTGTTGGTTAGTTAATTATAGTCTCTAGAAATGAAACAGATGCAAAGTTCACTAAATTTTTACTTGATTCGTGTAAGTGGAAGAATTCTAGATCAAGTGAACAAAAGTCTAACTTGAATCATGAAAGAGTTACAATTCTCAGTCAATTCCCAGAGTTAGCTGGTTTACAGGCCTAAATCTCAAAGGTATGTAATATGCACTATTTAATTTAATATTCTTATATCCCTATGGGGTGAATGTTATTGTTATTTAATTTACATTTAAGGAATGATTGCTCATATTAATTCAGGGATTTTTTTCTATAGGCAAATAGTCATAACACAGCTGCATAAGGATTTAAACTCAGGTCTCTAGGATTTTAAAATCTCATTTGTCTACTGTTCCAAATTACGATATGTTGCTCCTAGCCATTGAAACTAAATGTTTCTTCCAAAAATAAGAGAACATGTTAATGTAATCCATTCAATCAATAAAAAATTGCAGTGAAGAGTCTTATCTTACTATGAATCACTGTGCAGGATAGATTATAGGACCCCCAAACCCAGTATTTTCTCTTTGCCCCTTCCTGATTACTCTATAACAAAAATAAGACTGGCTCCAAGGAAAATTTAGGAAAAATATTTTAAAAATCAATTGAAATAAATATCAATCCAGTTTTTTAATGAAATACATTTGATATAAAATATAATCACTGCATATTGTCCAATCTCTTGGCTATAATAGGGATTCATTTAATCTCACTAATTCAAAGAAATTCTTTAATTCATTTCTCAGCTCCTATGTCAGAAGAAAATAAAAAAGCATGCTGAGTCAATCTCACCAAATGATTCACTGAAAGAAGGTACAAAAGGAATCCATAATAAGTTACTGCCTTCCCTTTTTATACCCCTGCTTTAAACTGAGGCATGTTCTTTCAAGGAGAGACTTAAGGCTTCTCTTTGTAGTTCTCTTCCTGTGTCTTCCTGGATTATAATTGCTAATATTAGGGCTGCTGAAGGTGGCACTAACAAGTGTTTGAGGAGAAGTAAGCTGTTATTGTTCTCAGTCATCTCTAGATAATAATGGGATCATATGTACTCATTAACCAAGGTTAGAATTATACTGGAAAATCTCCAAGAGTAAGGATTTATGACTTTCTTTACATGGTAAGATTAAGTAATTTACAAAGGAGTAATTTTAAAAGCTAATTGAGAAAATCATCCTGTAGTTTTAGGTTGTCCTTTTAAATTTGACATGAATAATTTGAGATTCTGGAAAGAAAAATCACCCAATTCTTGGACTCAAATAACAATTTAGTCACTTTAATATTCTCATTAATTCCATTCATCTAATCATAAGCATCTGGTTTATGATGGGATGCTCACATTTCCATCAAGTAAGAACTAAGTTTGTTCTCAATACTTCCTTTCTACTGAGGATTTATTTTCATCTCACTTAATCAACCCTCCTGTCTTGATGCATGGTAATTCTCTGATCCTACCTGTGTTTCGATAAAGTCCATCTCTTGGTCATTCCAAAAATAGCTATTTAAAATCTAGGCTGAGATACACTGGACTTTCCAAAATCAGTAATGCTCCTAAAATGTAATTAGGGAAACATAACTCTAAGGCCTCAAAGATAAATAGTTATGGTTATATTTTGCCTTCTATACTGGGCTTTCTAGGGTGACTTTCCCAACAAATAACTTACTGGAGATGAGAGAGGAATTATAATTTTTAGATATCTTGCTTAAAGGCAGAGGAAAATTTTCTGGCATAATTTATATTTTCCAATTTAACTCGTATCTGTGGCTAATGGATTATAGATTGCAATTTATGCTTTCTAATAAATATGCAGATAACACATGAAATATCTTTTGATCTGAACCTCTCAGTTGATCTAAAAATATTGAGATAATAGAACGGCAAGCTTTGTAATGATGTAGCTAACATTTTTCCAGATGGAGGATGTGTAGATTGGAATGGCAAATGTTTGGTGGGCAACCCCCCATGGAGAAAAACACTTTGTCAAATGTACCAGTGAACTCTACTAAAAATTGCTAAATGACAGGTGAAAATGGACTTTTACCTACATTTTATTCTAGAGATAGGTAATCAAACATTGACTGGAATGAAGTAAGGTTTAGCCAAAATACACTTTGGGCAAACCACGTGAGACACTCAGGGAGTCCATGCACTGCTTGCTCAAGATTAAACCCAATCAAGTTGCCAAGCATTATTTTAAATACTTAGGATTAATCAATAAACAAAACAAAGATCCCCACTCTGCTCTTGTGGAGCTTATATTCTAGAGGCTAGAAACAGATAATAAACACAAGAAATATGCAAATCATAGCATATCCTAAGAGATGACAAGAGCTACAGGAAAAAGAAGTAGAACAGTAGAGGGGGAATAGTGAGTGTAATCAAAAGTGTAAGGTGACTACAGTGTTAAGTTTGGTGATCTGGTGAGATTGGAACAAGACTTGAAGAAGGGAAGAGTGAGACAAGAGCTTTCTGGGTAAACGCAACAGCAAAGTAAAGGCCCTGTGGCCAGATGGCACCTGGTATATCCCAGCAACATCAAGTAGCCAATGTGTCTGGAATGGAGTGATCTGGTTTTAGAAAGAAGAAACAGATGCAAGTCTGAGATCTATAGGCAAGTTTTTTTTTATGTTTATTTATTTTTGAGAAAGAGAGAGAGAGAGCGAACAAGTGGGGGAGGGACAGAAACAGAGGGAGACACAGAATTCAAAGCAGGCTCTAGGCTCTGAGCTGTCAGCACAGAGCCCCATGTGGGGCTTGAACTCACGAACTGCGAGATCATGACCTGAGCTGAAGTCTGATGCTTAATCGACTGAACCACTCAGGAACCCCAAATTTTTGTCTTTATCAGCAAATCCTGTAAACATCTGTCCAGAACTTCTCTTTAGAATATAAGGTCGCTAAGCATAATTGTCTTTGGTTAGGAGGCCTCAGCCAAATGTCTGAGATATAAAACTCCTCACTTAACATTTAAAAAAATTTTTTTTTAAGTTTATTTATTTTTAGAGAGAGAGATCTGGGGAGGGACAGAGACAGAGAACCCCAAATAGGTTCCACCCTGTCCGTGTAGAGCCTGATGCAGAGCCCCATCTCACCAACAGTGAGATCATGACCTGAGCCAAAATCAAGAGTAATGCTCAACTCACTGAGCACCCAAGCACCCCCTCATTTAACAGCTTTATACGGGGACTTTACCTCCTCACCCTAACAACATATGTATTCCAAATTTATCTGAGAAAATATGTTTCATTTTTATTTTAAAAGAAACAATAGAGGCGCCTGGGTGGCTCAGTCAGTTAAGCAGCTGATTTCAGCTCAGATCATGATCTCTTGGTTCGTGGATTTGAGCTCCGTGTTGGGATCTGTGCTGACAGCTCAGAGCCTGGAGCCTGCTTCAGATCTTGTGTCTCCCTGTCTCTTGGCCCTTCCCCCGCTCTCTCTCTCTCAAAAATTAATAAACCATTAAAAAAATTAAAGGAAACAATAACATTACCAATTTATATAAGTGGATTTTTAGGAGAAAAAACATTTAGAAGATTATTTTCTATCTGTAATACTAAGAGTAAAAATCAGGAGGCTACTCACTAAATATCAGTGACAGTTCTTGAGTTGGTATGCAGTTCATGTAAGTGCTCTTCAGGTAGAAAAAGTGATGTATAGAAAATCTTTAATGCCAATATTACTAAGAATCTCAAAGAAGAATAATGTAAGAATTAGCACTCTTACAATAATATTTCTAATCTAAACACTCAAGCAAATCATGGTGATATTTTCACTCATATGTGGGAAAAGACTTGAGAAATACTTATGTTATAATAACTAAATTGTAGAATGTAGCAATTAAAAATAGAGTAATTTAACTCATAATAGCCAGATGCATGCAGTTCGAGGCATATTATTGCTTATAGGTGAAAATGATAACATGAAACATGAATATCAGTATATAACTATCAATATAACTGAATGAAAAGCTGATCTCAAAATGAAATTAGCAATAAGATGTAAGGTTCAAACCGTTATCAAAATAATCATGTATTTAAAATGAGGAAAGTCTTAAATATCAAACTTAAGCCTTTCTGTTCTCTTCTGATTTAATTATTTGGGGGAATAATAATATTTATTGGAATTTTGAGGCCCCCATAATATAGTGTTTGGTATGATCACAACATTAAAAAATCAATGTGTAAGTGAAATTTTCCAGTAAATGATTATTAAGAAATAAATGTGTAAAAAGTACCTTATGCATACAAAAGAGGGGACTTGACTAAATCAGAACTCAAACTCTTTTTTTTCCTAATGTTTATTTATTTTTGGGAGACAGAGCACAAGTGGGGGAGGGGCAGAGAGAGAGGGAGACACAGAATTGGAAGCAAGCTCCAGGCTCTGAACTGTCTGCACAGAGCCCGACACGGGGCTCAAACTCACAAACCATGACGTCATGACCTGAGCTGAGGTCGGATGCTTAACCAGCTCAGCCACCCAGGTGCCCCAGAACTCAAACTCTTAATACAGCCATTAATTTTGTGATTATAATTAACAAGTGAATAGGTCTTTATGACTTACGTTCCAAATAAAATACAGTGTATAATTCAATTTAAATGGAATATGTATATAGCTTTGGTTATGTTCAAAGATGTGTGAAAGGACAATTCATGGCTGCTTTTGTACTATAATGGCAGAATTGAGTACTTCTACTTGTGATGGGAAAAAGCCAAAAATATTTACTATCTGGTCCTTATGATAAAAGATTACTGCCTCCTGTCTAGCCTATTTGAATGAAATTAAGTAGAGCTACAAGTACATTAGAACTTCTTCCAATTCAACTAAGTTACATTTACTGAACTATTCTAAACAAGCCCTGTTTCAATAACGAAAAAAATCAGAGAGAAAAAGTCTACTCTAGTCTTTCCTAAGTTATCTTCATCAGTCTTTCAAACTAGTTATATACTCTTTAATTCCAGACACTTAACACAGTGATTGTTTGCTTGGGAGGCTGCGGAAAAGCAGGGGATGTTGGTGTCAAGTGCTTATAAACCTCCTTTAGTTAATCTCCAAGATCTGGACCCATTCCTTACGTGATGAGCAACAAAGCAAGATCTTAGTCGATTCAGGCGCCCAAACTGCAACCCAGGTTCTAACACAGTGCCAAAGAATAGTGAAAGACCAACACCATTAAGCTACCCAGGCATCCCTTAGATACAGGATCTCTTTCATTCACTTATTAGTCTGAACATATTGCTAATGCTTTCTATTTTCCTGGTTGCAAGTATCTCTCCTACATATATCTTAATCCATTTGGGTCATACAGGGCATATTTTCATCCTCCCTGTTCCATGACAAATTTGAGAAATGACTGAGGTGTCTATCTTAGTTCCATGAGCCCAGACACTCCTACACAGCCTTCTCAGCTCTATTTCGTCCACACAATGTGAAACATGGGCTAATACTATAAGGCTCCACTGAAACGGCAAAGCACAGAATGCTCTTACACTTAGATTCTCCCCAACGACTTGAGTGGTTTCTGCCATTTCCCTTCATATCTGGAACCCATCTCTGAGGGTAGAGCAGATCCTCACATCAGGGATAAGTTCCAGAATTTAATACTGTGTTTCCCTTCTATTTATCTCTTTCTTAACTAGTCCAGGGAAATGTTGCTTTGTCTAGGATAGGAAAACCAATTACGGCTGTTAAATTATAAAATGACAGATGATTTTCAAAATCCATTTTCTCTTTCCTTTATTATAAAATCCACTGAATTTTAATAGGGTCACCTGACATCCAAAAAAAGAAAAAAGAGAAAAAAACTATATTTCTCAGCCTCCTCTGAAGTGTGGCTATGTTACTATGTTATGGCCACAGACATATGAATAGATACGATATGAGTAACTTTCAGGTTGTGCCATTAAGAGGAATGGTTTGCCCCGATGCAGTATAATTTTCAGAAAGATAAAATCATAACACTCAGCAAACAGAAAATTAATATGTACCAAAGATTTTATTTAACATATTAATTAATGAGGGAACAAGCAAGATGTTGTGATAGGTTCAAAGGCTATTCGAAAATCAGATTTCAGGGCAATTTAATAAAAAATATTTAAAAAATGAGTAATATTGATCTGTGTTTTGTGTTTTCACCTTCATCAAACACCTATAACTAAGAGAAGAAATCACGCCACAGGTTACACACCTTTAAAGCACAGAAGGAAGGGATTACGGTTTTCCAAGGAACTTCTTACTGCCTATAGCTTGCAATCTAGCTGGAGGGATAAAATTATAATTTGAAGCTTCTCAGAGATGGAAACAATGAGTGATTCTGTATCCCTAAATTAGTATCAGATTAATATCAGCAGTGACATCAGAAGCTCTGAAAGAGTCAAGATTCTGACTACAAGCTTTCTTATTCTACTCTTTTTACTTGTTCTCTGACAGACAATGGTAGTAAAACCACCAACACAGACTGTAGTACATGTATTGTTTTTACTTCCAAGGCTACAGTTTTCCAAACAATGTCCTTTTTAAGTTGGAGAAACAACCCATCTATAAATAAATGACAAGACTTGTGGCAATTAAGTACCATTATGAGATGTTATCTTTACTTGATTTCTTGATAAGAGATCTATTAATTGAACTTTATTTATTACTTATTAATTTTCTTTTTGGACATCTGCTAATAGAATTTTTGTGAAAAATTCTAAAGTCAAAAAAAGTCACAAAACTGTGACTATAACTCTGAAGGAAAACATTTATAATTCTAAAATTGTGCCAGCAAGAGTTGTGTAATCACCAGGAAGGACATATTATCTAATGTCTCTTCATAGGTGGCCATGAGGGATAGAGAACAAAGAGGTCCTTTCAGAAACTCAAATCACAACTGCCAGATGTTCCAGTGAAGGATCCTGCTATAATATTGGGGAGGATTTATCATGACAATTGCCTAACAATGTTCTCCATTCTTTTTTTTTTTTCTGAATGGGAATTTTTAAATTGCTCTCTTTTTGTTTGTGATACACTATTTGGGATAGAAAAAGACAGATAACATGACTATTAATTGTTGGTCATTAGTCATATATAGACCTCCTGAAGAGGAATGCCCATAACCCAGAGGATTTAGACTTTGAGATGAATGCAATATCATGATCAGTCAGTTGGTTGCCTGTCTTGTGAGGATGTTGTGTGTACTCTCTATGTGTATATTCTCAATATACCAAAGGGGTACATTGTGTTAGAGACTGCCAATTCATCCGCAAAGATATTACTCTCTTCTTCCTTTAGGAATAGAATCTTCAAATTTTAACTGGCTACATAGGAAATGCCATCTGTCTCTGCATACCACCTCCCCAGCAAAGCTACAGTTTCTATTCTACCTTGCAGCTGGGTATGGGCATATGTTCTGGTCAGTGAAATGTGAGCAGATGGGGGATGGGCAACTTCTTTCAAGTCATGGTCATGTCCTACATTCCCTTTATTTTCCATTTCCTAATGGGGTAATGTGGACCTGGATTATAGGAACTGGAGATACAAGCTGTGTTTTGAGGTTGGAAGAAAAGAGAGAGAGAAACAGATAGAGAGAGGGAGAGAGAGAACCAGACAGACAGAGAGACCAAGCCTCTACACTAGACTACACCACAAACTTAGACTCTTCTGTTAGAGTGGAATATATTTTTACCTAGTTTAAGCCACTGTGTTTGGAGGTGTCTTTCTTATACTCCCAAACTGCCTAAATAATAATTCTTTCAAATAAAGTATATATTCCCCAGTCCTTCAGTGTCTTACCCTTTTATATTAAAAAGTTTGGGTTTCTGAAAAATCAAAAAAACTGATACACTAGAAGAAAAATCCTTTAGTTTTGATGTCTTCCTCAGAAAGAAGGGCTGCTGATTCTTTGAGGAGAGGGCAAAGACTGTTAGGAAACTATAAATATACATGTGTGCATGTTTACATCAAGGAATATCTCAAAGTATTATTCTGTTACAGAGAAAATTCTTTTCTTACTATTTATTTCAATTCTGAGAGCAATGCACATTACTGTTTAATCCTTCTTAAGAATACATCACAAATGAATATTATTCTTAATGCTTTAGTTACATTAAGAATTTCCAACCACCCCTGAATTTTATTATGTTTCTCTATCATTTCAAACTCTTGTTCTTTGCAAAATTGTTTCAGACTTTTAAAAATGCCATTAAACATTCAAACCTCTTCTTTTATGTGAACCTCATGGAGAAAAATTAAAGATATTAGATACAACTCTATCAAATTTTCACTGGCACATCTGTAACCCAACCATCTTTTTCACATCTATAACACTGACCATTCATTTCAGATTGGTTTCATTGGTGGAGGTATGCCTCCCCCTAGCTGAAGTAAAGTCATCACCTCTCCTTTAAATTCTCCCACTTTTTCTTGAACATTATATATTAGTTATCCTGTCTTTCTTTTTCTATAGTAATGTATCTTTAACTGGGTTAATTCCATAATTATGCAAAATAACGAAAAAAATTCCTCCCCTTTAGACATGATGGGTATATCTATTACCTTGATTGTGATGATGGTTTCACAGGTGTATGCATATGTCCAAACTCATCAAATTGTATACATTAAATATGTGCAGGTTTTGTATTTAAATTATACCTCAATAAAGTCTTTTTCTTTAAATCGCCCTTAACTCCACATCTCCCTTCACCAATGGACTTACCTCATCTACAGTCAAACTTCTAAAAAAAATTTTAAGCCACAGATAGATTTGTTCACTTGGCACACTCATTATACCAATACAACTGAAAACGGTGGTTCCATGTTGTTAAATATGATGAGTATTTTTCGTCATCATTGTTCTTCTTTATTCCTAAAACACTGTCATTGGCTTGTGGGATGGCACTTTCTCTTGCTATTTTTTTTTTTTTTCACTCTCTGGTTGGTCATTCTTAGTGAAGGCAGATCCTGTCCAGAGCAAAATGGAGCCATGGAAAGGCCAAAAAGGGCACATATGGGATTCCACAACAGTACTGCCTTATAAGCTCCTACTGGGGACCCTGTTCTGAGTTCCATGCTTTATTAAAATGCATCTATTAAGGTATGAAAATTGAGGAACGTATTTTTTTAAGTGTGTTTGAAGTATCAGTCATATACCTCCCCAAACATAATGGGTGTGAAGTTCAAAGTCTTAATTATTAGAATCCCGGGAAGACGGCGGCGTAGGAGGACGCTGGGCTCACCGCGCATCCTGCTGATCACTTAGATTCCACCTACACCTGCCTAAATAACCCCAAAAACTGCCAGAAGACCAGCAGAACAGAGTCTCCGGAGCCCAGCGTAGACGAGAGGCTCATGGAAGAGGGTAGGAAGGGCGGAGAGGCAGTGTGTGCTCCATGGACTGGTGGGAGGAAGCCGGGGTTGAGGGGTGGCCCACCAGCCAAGCAGAGCCCCCTGGAGTCTGGCTTGCAAAAGCGGAGGGGCTGGTCGGAGTGTGTTCCGACAGCAAGCAGGACTTGACATCTGGAAGGTTATAAGCCAACAGCTCTGCTCAGAGAGTGGGAGGGCTGGAGGACAACAGACGGAGAGTTGTTGAGCCCCGGAAGACAGAGCTCAGCTTGGCGGGGAACAAAGGTGCTCGCCAGCGCCATCTCCCTCGTCCATCCACCAGCCAAAATCCCAAAGGGAACCAGTTCCTGCCAGGGAACTTGCTTGCAGCACGCAAACGCCCAACGATGTGCTTCTGCAGATCCATCCCTCTGGCAGGTCTGACTCCCTCCCGGTGCCGCAGGGCCCCTCCCGAAGCAGATTTCCCAAGGAAAAGCAAGCTGAGCCTGCCCCTCCCACCCCTGTGCACTTTGCCGATCCACTCCAGCTAATATGCCACATCCCCAGCACCACAAGCCTGGCAGTGTGCAAGTGGCCCAGACGGGCCACGCCACCCCACAGTGAATCCGGCCCCTAGGAGAGGGGAAGAGAAGGCACACACCAGTCTGACTGTGGCCCAGTGGCGGGCTGGGGGCAGACATCAGGTCTGACTGCGGCCCCACCCACCAACGCAAGTTATTCAAGACAGCACAGGGGAAGTGCCCCACAGTCCTACACCACTGTAGGGACTATCCAAAATGACGAAACGGAAGAATTCCCCTCAGAAAAACGTCCAGGAAATAACAACAGCTAACGAACTGATCAAAAATGATTTAAACAATATAACAGAAAGTGAGTTTAGAATAATAGTCATAAAATTAATCACTGGGCTTGAAAACAGTATAAAGGACAGAAGAGAATCTCTTGCTACAGAGATCAAGGGACTAAGGAACAGCCAGGAGGAGCTAAAAAATGCTATCAATGAACAGCAAAATAAAATGGAGACAACTACGGCTCGGATTGAAGAGGCAGAGGAGAGAATAGGTGAACTAGAAGATAAAATTATGGAAAAGAAGAAGCTGAGAAAAAGAGAGATAAAAAAATCCAGGAATATGAGTGGAAAATTAGAGAACTAAGTGATGCACTAAAGAGAAATAATATACGCATAATTGGTATTCCAGAGGAGGAAGAAGAGAGGGAAAGGTGCTGAAGGTGTACTTGAAGAAATAATAGCTGAGAACTTCCCGGATCTGGGGAAGGAAAAAGGCATTGAAATCCAAGAGGCACAGAGAACTCCCTTCAGATGTAACTTGAATCGATCTTCTGCATGACATATCATAGTGAAACTCGCAAAATACAAGGATAAAGAGAAAATTCTGAAAGCAGCTAGAGATAAACGTGCTCTAACATATAAAGGGAGACCTATAAGACTTGTGGCTGATCTCTCTACTGAAACTTAGCAAGCCAGAAAGGAATGGCAGGAGATCTTCAATGTGATGAACAGAAAAAATATGCAGCCAAGAATCCTTTATCCAGCAAGTCTGTCATTTATAATAGAAGGAGAGATAAAGGTCTTCCCAAACAAACAAAAACTGAAGGAATTCGTCACCACTAAACCAGTCATACAAGAGATCCTAAGGGGGATCCTGTGAGACAAAGTACCAGAGTCATTGCTACAAGCATGAAACCTATAGACATCACAATGACTCTAAACCCATATCTTTCTATAATAACACTGAATGTAAATGGACTAAATGCACCAACCAAAAGACATAGGGTATCAGAATGGATAAAAAAACAAGACCCATCTATTTGCTGTCTACAAGAGACTCATTTTAGACCTGAGGACACTTTCAGATTGAGAGTGAGGGGATGGAGAACTATTTATCATGCCACTGGAAGTCAAAAGAAAGCTGGAGTAGCCATACTTACATCAGACAAATTAGACTTTAAATTAAAGGCTGTAACAAGAGATGAAGAAGGGCATTATATAATAATCACAGGGTCTATCCACCAGGAAGAGCTAACAATTATAAATGTCTATGCGCCGAATACAGGAGCCCCAAATATATAAAACAATTAATCACAAACATAAGCAACCTTATTGATAAGAATGTGGTAATTGCAGGGGACTTTAACACTCCACTTACAGAAATGGATAGATCATCTAGACACATGGTCAATAAAGAAACAAGGGCCCTGAATGACACACTGGATCAGATGGACTTAGATATATTTAGAACTCTGCATCCCAAAGCAACAGAATATACTTTCTTCTCGAGTGCACATGGAACATTCTCCAAGATAGATCATATACTGGGTCACAAAACAGCCCTTCATAAGTATACAAGAATTGAGATCATACCATGCATACTTTCAGACCACAATGCTATGAAGCTTGAAATCAACCACAGGAAAAAGTCTGAAAAACCTCCAAAAGGATGGAGGTTAAAGAACACCCCACTAAAGAATGAATGGGTCAACCAGGCAATTAGAGAAGAAATTTAAAAATATATGTAAACAAATGAAAATGAAAATACAACAATCCAAACTCTTTGGGATGCAGCGAAGGCAGTCCTGAGAGGAAAATACATTGCAATCCAGGCCTATCTCAAGAAACAAGAAAAATCCCAAATACAAAATCTAATAGCACACCTAAAGGAAATAGAAGCAGAACAGCAAAGACAGCCTAAATCCAGCAGAAGAAGATAAATAATAAAGATCAGAGCAGAAATAAACAATATAGAATCTAAAAAAACTGTAGAGCAGATCAACGAAACCAAGAGTTGGTTTTTTGAAAAAATAAACAAAATTGACAAACCTCTAGCCAGGCTTCTGAAAAAGAAAAGGGAGATGACCCAAATAGATAAAATCATGAATGAAAATGGAATTATTACAACAAATCCCTCAGAGATACAAGCAATTATCAGGGAATACTATGAAAAATTATATGCCAACAAACTGGGCAACCTAGAAGAAATGGACAAATTCCTAAATACCCACACGCTTCTAAAACTCAATCAGGAGGAAATAGGAAGCTTGAACAGACCCATAACCAGCGAAGAAATTGAATCGGTCATCAAAAATCTCCCAACAAATAAGAGTCCAGGACCAGATGGCTTCCCAGGGGAGTTCTACCAGACGTTTAAAGCAGAGATAATACCTATCCTTCTCAAGCTATTCCAAAAAATAGAAAGGGAAGGAAAACTTCCAGACTCATTCTATGAAGCCAGTATTACTTTGATTCCTAAACCAGACAGAGACCCAGCAAAAAAAAGAGAACTACAGGCCAATATCCCTGATGAATATGGATGCAAAAATTCTCAATAAGATACTAGCAAACCAAATTCAACAGCATATAAAAAGAATTATTCACCATGATCAAGTGGGATTCATTCCTGGAATGCAGGGCTGGTTCAACATTTGCAAATCAATCAATGTGATACACCCCATTAATAAAAGAAAAGATAAGAACCATATGATCCTGTCAATCGATGCAGAAAAGGCCTTTGACAAAATACAAGATCTTTCTTAATAAAAACCCTCGAGAAAGTCGGGATACAAAGAACATACCTAAAGATCATAAAAGCCATTTATGAAAAGCCCACAGCTAACATCATCCTCAATTGGGAAAAACTGAGAGCTTTTTCCCTGAGATCAGGAACACGACAGGGATGTCCACTCTCACCGCTGTTGTTTAACATAGTGTTGGAAGTTCCAGCATCAGCAATCAGACAACAAAAGGAAATCAAAGGCATCAAAATTGGCAAAGATGAAGTCAAGCTTTAACTTTTTGCAGATGACAGGGTATTATACATGGAAAATCCGATAGACTCCACCAGAAGTCTGCTAGAACTGATACATGAATTTAGCAAAGTTGCAGGATACAAAATCAATGTACAGAAATCAGTTGCATTCTTATACACTAATAAGGAAGCAACAGAAAGACAAATAAAGAAACTGATCCCATTCACAATTGCACCAAGAAGCATAAAATACCTAGGAATAAATCTAACCAAAGATGTAAAAGATCTGTATGCTGAAAACTATAGAAAGCTGATGAAGGAAATTGAAGAAGATATAAAGAAATGGAAAAACATTCCATGCTCATGGATTGGAAGAATAAATATTGTCAAAATGTCAATACTACTCAAAGCTATCTACACATTCAATGCAATCCCAATCAAAATTGCACCAGCATTCTTCTCGAAACTAGAACAAGCAATCCTAAAATTCATATGGAACCACAAAAGGCCCCGAACAGCCAAAGTAATTTTGAAGAAGAAGACCAAAGCAGGAGGCATCACAATCCCAGACTTTAGCCTCTACTACAAAGCTGTCATCATCAAGACAGCATGGTATTGGCACAAAAACAGACATATAGACCAATGGAATAGAATAGAAACCCCAGAACTAGACCCACAAACGTATGGCCAACTAATCTTTGACAAAGCAGGAAAGAACATCCAATGGAAAAAAGACAGTCTCTTTAACAAATGGTGCTGGGAGAACTGGACAGCAATATGCAGAAGGATGAAACTAGACCACTTTCTCACACCATTCACAAAAATAAACTCAAAATGGATAAAGGACCTGAATGTGAGACAGGAAACCATCAAAACCCTAGAGGAGAAAGCAGGAAAAGACCTCTCTGACCTCAGCCGTAGCAATTTCTTACTTGACACATCCCTAAAGGCAAGGGAATTAAAAGCAAAAATGAACTACTGGGACCTTATGAAGATAAAAAGCTTCTGCACAGCAAAGGAAACAACCAACAAAACTAAAAGGCAACCAATGGAATGGGAAAAGATACTTGCAAATGACATATCTGACAAAGGGCTAGTAGCCAAAATCTATAAAGAGCTCACCAAACTCCACACTGGAAAAACAAATAATCCAGTGAAGAAATGGGCAGGAAACATGAATAGACACTTCTCTAAAGAAGACATCCGGATGGCCAACAGGCACATGACAAGATGCTCAACGTCGCTCCTCATCAGGGACATACAAATCAAAACCACACTCAGATATCTCCTCACGCCAGTCAGAGTGTCCAAAATGAACAAATCAGGAGACTATAGATGCTGGCGAGGATGTGGAGAAACGGGAACCCTCTTGCACTGTTGGTGGGAATGCAAATTGGTGCAGCCACTCTGGAAAACAGTGTGGAGGTTCCTCAAAAAATTAAAAATAGACCTACCCTATGACCCAGCAATAGCACTGCTAGGAATTTACCCAAGGGATACAGGAGTACTGATGCATAGGGACACTTGTACCCCAATGTTTATAGCAGCACTCTCAACAATAGCCAAATTATGGAAAGAGCCTAAATGTCCATCAACTGATGAATGGATAAAGAAATTGTGGTTTATATACACAATGGAGTACTACATGGCAATGAGAAAGAATGAAATATGGCCCTTTGTAGCAACGTGGATGGAACTGGAGAGTGTGATGCTAAGTGAAATAAGCCATACAGAGAAAGACAGATACCATATGTTTTCACTCTTATGTGGATCCTGAGAAACTTAACAGAAACCCATGGAGGAGGGGAAGGGAAAAAAAAAAGAGGTTAGAGTGGGAGAGAGCCAAAGCATAAGAGACTGTTAAAAACTGAGAACAAACTGAGGGTTGATGGGGGGTGGGAGGGAGGGGAGGGGGGGTGATGGGTATTGAGGAGGGCACCTTTTGGGATGAGCACTGGGTGTTGTATGGAAACCAATTTGACAATAAATTTCGTATATTGAAAAAAAAAAAGATCAACTGACCATATATATGTGGATCTATTTCCGAGCTCTTTATTTTGTTCCATTGGTCTATATGCTTGTTTATATGCCAGTACCATACTGTTTTAATTACCATAACTTTGTAGCATATCCTGAAATCAGGAAGTGTGATGCCTCTAGCTCTGTTCTTCTTTTGCAAGATTATTTTGGCAATTTTGTATCTTTTCCAGTTTGAAATGAATTTCAGGATTGTTTTTCCTATTTTTGTAAAAAAATGACATTAAGATTTTGATAGATATTGTACTGAATATGTAGATTGCTTTGGGTAATATGGACATTTTAACAATATCAAATCTTTCAAATCATGAAGATGGGCTGTCTCTTCATTTATTTCTGTCTTTTTAACATTTTTAAATCACTGATTCATAATTTTCAGTATACATGTGTTTCATGTCCTTAGTAAATTTATTTCTAAGTATTTAATTCTTTTTGATGCTATTATTTCCTTTTCTGATAATTCATAATATATAGAAATGCAATTGATTTTTGTATGTTGATTTATATTCTGTAACTTTACTGTGTTCATTTATTAATTCTAACAGTTCTCTGTGTAGGCTTTGGGATTTTCTACATATAAGATCATGTCATCCGCAAACAGATAATTTTATTCTTCATTTCTGATTTGGAGACCTTCCTTCCTTCCTTCCTTCCATCCTTCCTTCCTTCCTTCCTTCCTTCCTTCCTTCCTTCCTTCCTTCCTTCCCTTCTTTCCTTCATTACCTTCTTTCCTTTCTTTTTCTTGCCAAATGCTATGGCTAGGACTTCCAGGACTATACTGAAAAGAAGTGGTGAAAGTGGGCATCCTTCTTATGGTTTAAGGAAAAAACTTTGCATTTTTTCACTGTTGAGTATCATGCCACCTTTGGGTTTTTCATATATAGCCATCACCATGTTAGGTTCTTTCCTCCTACTCCTATTTTCTCATTAAAGAGTATTTTCTTAGTTCATTTGGGCTATTATAACAAATATACCACAGACTACATGGCTTATAAATAACAAAAATTTATTTCTCAGGGTTTTGGAGCCTGTGAAGTCCAAGATCAAGGTGCCAGCAGATTGGTATCTGGTGATAGCCTACTTTTTGATTCATAGATAACTCTCTTCTCCCTGTATCACATAGGAAGATGGGTGAGGGAGGTTTCTGGGATTCTTTTGTAAGGACCCTAATCCTATTGATCAGGGACTCTTTTGTAATAACTTCCCAAAGGCCTCACCTCCAAATACCATCACATTGGGAATTAAGTTTCAACGCAGGAATTTTAGGGAGACACCACTGTAGCAGGTATTCAGTTTGTCAAATGCTTTATCTGCATTTATTGAGATAACTATGTGATTTTTATCCTTTGTTCTTTTGGGTGTATTACATTGATTGATTTCTGCATACTCAATAATTCTTACATCTGAGAAATGAACTCCATTTGGTCTTGGTGTATAACCCTTAAAATGTGTTGTTTAATTTGGTTTGCTAGTATTTTGTTGAGGATAATTCCATCTATGTTCATCACAGATAATGGCCTATATTTCTCTTTTTTTTGTAATGTCTTTGTCTGGCTTTGGTATCAGGGTAATGCTGGCCTTATAAAATGAGTTTGGAAGTGTTCCCTTATCTTCAATTTTTTTGGAAGAGTCTGATTGACATTAATTTTTTAAATGTTTGATAGAATTCACTAGTAAAGCCATCTGGTCCTTGGCTTTTTTTTGAAGGAAGGCTTTTGATCACTGATTCAATTTCCTTACTACTTATTTGTCAGATTTTCTGTTTCTTCATGATTCACCCTTGGTAGGTTGTATGTTTCTAGAAATTTATCTTTCTTCTAGGTTATCCATTTTGTTAGTCTCTTTGTAGTCCCTTATGACACTTTTTATTTCTGTAACATCAGTTACAACGTCTCTTCTTCCATTTTTGATTTTATTAATTGGAATCTTCTCCCTTTTTTTCTTAGTCAAATGAAGGATCTGTCAAGTTCGTTTATCTTTTCAAAAAAAACAACTCTTGTTTTCACTTATGTTTTCTGTTGTTTTTCCTTTTCTATTTTGTTTATCTGTGCTCTAATCTTTACTATTTCTTTTCTTCTGCTATCTTTGGGCTTCATTTGTACTCCTTTTTCTACTTTTGTGAAATGTAAAATTAGGTTAAGATCTTTCTTCTTTTCTATTTTTTCTTTATTTATCACTTTATTATAATCATTATTCCCATTTTGCTGATGAAGAATTTAAGAATCAAAAATATAAAGTAATTTTTCAAAGTCACATGGGTAAGGAGTGCTTCAAACTTAGGAATTTATATTCCAAAGCCATTTACTACACTACATATCTTATTACTTTGGCCAAGAATCAAAACCTGGTCTCTTTAAACGGAGGTGAAAATTTTATTTTAATTGAAAAATAACTGATATACAATATCCTATTAGTTTCACGTGTACATCATAGTGATTCACTATTTTTACACATCATGAAATGATCCCCGTACAAAGTTATTATAATATTGACTATAGTATCTATGCTGTTCATTATATCTCCATGACTTATTTATTTATCTATTATAATTTTTTTAAATATTTATTTTTGAGAGATAGAGAGAGTGGGGAAGGGGCACAGAGATAGGGAGACACAGAATCTGAAGCAGGCTCCAGGCTCCAAGCTGTCAGCACAGAACCCAATGCAGGGCTCAAACCCACAAACCATGAGATCATGACCTGAGCTGAAGTCGGATGCTTAACTAACTGAGCCACCCAGGTGCCCCTGAACAAGAACATTTTTTACTTGAAGTATACTTCAGATTTTTTTACATATATATATATATATATATATATATATATATATATATGACATTCCATTCAAGAAAAATAGAATACTACACATTATCTTCAAATACACACACATACAAATCCCCTGGTCATTTGTTACTCTAAAATTCCTTTTGGTACTGCTTTTGCTGCATCCCATAAATGTAGTACAATGAAATATTTTCAGGCCTTTAAAAAGAAGGAAATCTTGCTCTTTGTGTCAACATGGATGAATCCTGAAAACATTATGCTAAGTAAAATCAACTAGTTATAGAAGACCAAATAATGAGGGATTCCCCTTATATGAGGTACCTAAAATAGTCAAATCATAGAAGGAGACAATATAATCATGGTTACTGGATACTGGAGTGTAAGGGAAATGGAGAGTTGTTAATCAATGGGTATAAAGTTACACTTGATGAATAAATTCTAGAAATCTGGTAGACAACGTAATTCCTGTAGTTAACAGTATGGTATTTTGCACTTAAAAGTTTGTCAAGGAGGCAGTTTTCATGTCAAGTGTTCTTATCACAAAAAGAAAAACAAAGAAACAAAAGGACATAAGGAAACTTTGGAAGGTATTAGATTATGTCTGTTACTTGATTGTGGTGATGGTATCATGGATATTTGCACATGTCCATACTCATCATATTGTATACATTATATATATGCAGCTCTTTGTATATCAATTATACTTTAATATATATCAATTTATATATGGATAAACATCAAACAATTATATTTCAATTAAGCCATTAAAATGTATCATGGCTAATATATGTTAAAATGTTTGTGTTATTTACATATTAATAGTTATTTCCATTTCTAGATTTTTGTATACCTTATATGTTTTAAATTATCTAATTCTCAAAAAAACAACTAATGCACAGATGATAAAAATGACACAAAGAAGGTTAAGTGACTTCTCTAATGTGATGATAGCAGTATGTGGTAGAGTGGAAGCCCATGTGCTTAACCTTTAGATTACATAGCCAACAGACTCAGAGAACAGAAGTTCCTACTAAGTGGAGAGAACTAGAAACCAAATGATGATGTAAGTCTACACTTCTGTTTTGTAAATGTTAAGCTATTGAGATTGTCAGATTCATAAACTTGATTCATATAAGGGTACTGGGACCTAGAAAATCTTTATAAAGACCTCATTCCTTAAATATCACTCAGTTAATCTATAAAAATTATTCCTAAAGTTCCATGTGCTAATTACTGAATGCTTTGACATAGACATCTATGAAGGAACGACTCACATTCAAAAGTGTATTTCTGATTGGAGTACTGCCAGTGCTAACTAATTGTGCAGCTAAAATTAGTTTTGTTATAAAAATTAGCAAAAAATTGAAAATTACACAAAAAGGTGAATGGTACATTTTTTCAAATGTCATATGGAGATGAAGAAAACCCAAGGAATATCAAGGGCAGAAACTGACAAACTGTTTTTGATGAAAGCCCAGATAGAAAAGTTCTGTTCCAATAAAATTTTATTTAGGCTAGGTTTAACCAGCAGTCTGTATTTGCTAACTCTTAATCCAAGGACATGTATTTTTTTTATTTACTGTTTAACATTGCTCAAATGTCTCTTTTGATCTATATGTCAACTTCTGGAGGTTTGTTTAGTAGAGATGAAAATATTTTTCCAGTTATATCCAGTATAACTAACAACTCCCCAAAATACGTTTTATTGCTCTCCAGGAGATTAAACCAGTTGTACATATAATATAGCGTATATGCCAAATACATAACTCTATCCCACAATTTTCATAAAATATGTAAAATAAATAACCATAGAAAAATTAAACAGTATGGGGGCGCCTGGGTGGCGCAGTCGGTTGAGCGTCCGACTTCAGCCAGGTCACGATCTCGCGGTCCGTGAGTTCGAGCCCCGCGTCAGGCTCTGGGCTGATGGCTCGGAGCCTGGAGCCTGTTTCCGATTCTGTGTCTCCCTCTCTCTCTGCCCCTCCCCCGTTCATGCTCTGTCTCTCTCTGTCCCAAAAATAAAAAAAAAATTTAAAAAGTTGAGAAAAATTAAACAGTATGCATAATAAAGAGTCTGATACTTTTAATTATGGATTTACTGATATCTGCTTTGCTACTCCCTAGAAGCCAAAATAGAAAATTTAATTAATCTTGATTTTCTCTACCAAAGTCAATTGTATTACTGACTGTATACTTTGATTTTGATGAAGGAAGTTTGGTATTGACCACTTTCCAAAATTGTCCAAATGATGTATGTATCAGATATGAAGAAGCTCAGAATGAGGGCTGTAGTAGGGAACAGTGGAAAACCCTTCATAATCAAAGGCCACAGATTATTCTTTCTCCCCCATGCCTCTCCATACACACATATAGTTAGAAAAACATATAAAAATCACATTAAAAAATCAGCATTGTATTCATGGTTTACTGAAATGATCTACTCCCTGTCTCTCATAGTTTTAAATGTTGTGAGATTATAACATAAGAATAATATCAACTATCTATGTCATCAGTCAGTGTTACTAAAATTCCCTTTCTTTTAATTGATAAAGAAATTAATGGCTGCTATGCATTGTAACTGAACAGCTTGATATAAGGTGGTATTTAATAACCTAAGAAATATTATTATAAATAAGTGACATTAATTTGTACTGTTATATTTATTTGAAAGGCTAAAAATAGTGTTGCTAAGAAACACTCTAAAATACAAGAAATTAAAGTATATATACATCCTAAAAACATTAACAATTAGGCTGTACTAAAAATTTCCCATTAAATTCATCTGATCTTTTCTGTAACTGACAACTATAAATCATTATGGAGTTCCTTCAAATCACAGGTTACCTGAACTGTTTATTTTCAAATCAGTTTTATAAGAAAAACAATGGAACAATATTTGAAACATATCCAATTGTGTTTATTTATTCATTACTCCTCTGAGTCAACATTAGTATTCTGCAGAGCTCTGGAGCGATATTGAATAGTGGTCATGGAGATATTTCAGATCTACTTTGTTCTTTAAAGATTATGCCTTTGTACACAGCCCATTTCCTGAGGGACAAGGAGATATTGGCACAACAGCAGAAATGGAAATATTATTGAAGTAGCACAGCAAATGATGAGGTTCTTTGGGGAGAAACTGAAAGAAAATGTTGAGCTTAATTACAGTTGACTTAGATACAACCAGTAAGGGGATAGGGTTAGACTAAGTATTTGGATTCATTGGTCATTATGAACTTTTCAATAGCTTTTCCATGATAGTTTTAAATAAAAAAACAACAACAACAGTACATGTAAGAAATTAGCAGCCACAAAGTAATCTAGATGGAAATCAAATAAATTGCTGTATGGCAAATAGTGAACCTTATATTAAGTTTCTATGTAGGTAAGTACAATATTTGTTAAATGCTTTGAAAAAATGCTGACAGAATCAATTATGTTAATAAGGGAATATCTGAAGCTAATTTTGATAAATACTGAGAATTCACAAGGAAATTGAACACAGGATGAAGCTTTGACAGAGACCAGAGTAGAAGGTGAAATGACCTTAGGATGTCATGTGAACAGTACTCACCTTAGTTTGCTCATCTGAAAAACAAATAAGTTGACTCAGTCAGTGCTGGGTGTATTTCTGCCTCCATCTCTTACCCATTCCCTTACTGCCAATCACACTACCTAAATCAGAGATTATTTAACTAGATTGTCATACATTGAGGCTTGAAATCTAGTGATTACTGCTTTAATGATTTAATTTGTGCAGTTAAAATTATACTGTGTTATATTGGTCTGATGATTCCTCAACATATTACATTGTATCTGTATTTTCCCATAGATCTTACAAGAATATTTTATTAAACAAGACAAAATTTCAACGTGGAAAGACATGCATTCTCCATGGATAATTTTTGTTTTCTATTCTAAAAACAAGTAAACCAACAAAACAAAACAAAAGGTATTTCCTTCAGATCAAAATTTTTAACGATGAAGTTTTCAGTTTAAGTCCTTAACCCCAGCCATGAGCCCATTTTCTGTCCTCTGAGGATAACTTTCCTTAGAGAAAGCTGGTATTCACATTTCTTTACCTATCAATATTGTATTTTAACACAAATATTAAGGACCATTTTTTAAAATTATATTTAAACTCAATACAAAAGTCATCCTTGAATAAATGGACAAATTCTTAGACACCCACATACTACCAAAGCTCAAATGGGAATAGAAAATTTCAACAGATCCATGACCAGCAAAGAAATTCAGTAAATTATCAAAAATCTCCCAACAAATAACAGTCCTGGACTAGATGGCTTCCCTGGGGAATTCTACCAGACATTTAAAGCAGAGTTAATACCTATCCTTCTCAAGCTGTTCCAAAAAATAGAAATGGAAGGAAAACTTCCAGACTCATTCTGTGAAGCCAGCATTACTTTGATCCCCAAACCAGAGATCCCACTAAAAAGGAAAATTACAGGCCAATATCTCTGATGAGCATGGATGCAAAAATTCTCAACAAAATACTAGCAAATCGAATTCTACAGTATATTAAAAGAATTATTCACCATGATCAAGTGGGATTCATTCCTGGGATGCAGGGCTGATTCAATATTCACATATCAATCAATGTGACACATCACAGTAATAGAAGAAAGGATAAGAACCATATGATCCTGTCAATAGATGCAGAAAAAGTGTTTGACAAAATACAACATCTTTCTTAATAAAAACCCTCAAGAAAGTCAGGATAGAAGAGGCATACCTTAACATCATAAAAGCCATATATACGAAAAGCCCACAGCTAATATTATCTTCAATGGGAAAAAATGGAGAGGTTTCCCCTTGAGATCAGGAACACAACAGGGATGTCCATTCTCACCACTGTTGTTTAACATAGTGTTGGAAATCCTAGCCCCAGAAATCAGACAACAAAATGAATTAAAAGGCATCCAAATTGGCAAAGAAGAAGTCAAACTTTCACTTTTTGCAGATGACATGATACTCTACGTGGAAAACCTGAAAGACTCCACCAAAAAGCTGCTAGAACCTTTACATGAATTCAGCAAAGTCACGGGATACAAAATCAATGTACAGAAATTGGTTACATTTCTATACACCAATAATTAAGCAACAGCAAGAGAAATCAAGAAATCAGTCCCATTTACAATTGTACCAAGAACCATAAAACACTTAGGAACAAACCTAACCAAAAATGTACGCTGAAAACTATAGAAAACTTATGAAAGAAATTGAAGAAGACACAAAGAAATGGAAAAACATTCCATGCTCATTAATTGGAAGACAAATATTGTTAAAATAGCAATACTACCCAAAGCAATCTGCACATTCAATGCAATCTCAATCAAAATTGCACCAGCATTGTTCTCAGAGCTAGAAGAAATGATCCTAAAATGTGTATGGAACCACAAAAGACCACAAATAGCCAAATAATGTTGAAAAAGAAAGCCAAAGCAGGAAGCATCACAATCCCAGACTTTAGACTCTACTATAAAGTTGTAATTATCAAGACAGTCTGGTATTGGCACAAAAACAGACACATAGACCAATGGAATAGAAGAGAGAACCCAGAAATGGACCCAGAAAAGTATGGCCAACTATGTTTGACAAAGCAGGAAAGAACATCCAATGGAAAAAAGAAAGTCTCTTTAGCAAATGGGGCTGGGAGAACTGGATAGCAACATGCAGAAGAAGGAAACCGTACCACTTTATTACACCATACACAAAAATACACTAAAAATGGATGAAAGAATTATATGTGAGACAGGAAACCATCAAAATCCTACAGGAGAAAACAGGTGACAACTTCTTTGACCTCAGCTGCAGCAACTTCTTAGTCGAGAAGTCTTGGAATCAAGGGAAATGAACTATTGGGACCTCATCAAGATAAAAAACTTCTGCACTGCAAAGGAAACAACCAACACAACTAAAAGACACCTGACACAATGGGGAAAGATATTTGCAAATGACATATCAGATAAAGGGTTAGTATCCAAAACCTATAAAGAACTTACCAAACTCAAAACCCAGAAAACAAATAATCCAAAGAAGACATCCATATGGCCAACAGACACATGAAGAGATACTCAACATCACTCATCATCAGGGAAATACAAATCAAAACCATGTTGAGATGCCACTTCATATCAGTCAGAGTAGCTAAAATTAACAACTCAGGAAACAACAGATGTTGGCGAGGATGTGGAGAAATGGGAACCTTCTTGCACTGTTGGTGGGAATGCAAACAGTGTGGAAAACAGTGTGGGAATTCCTCAAAGAATTAAAAACAGAATTACTGTATGACCCAGCAGTAGCACTACTAGCAGTTTATCCAAAGGATACAGGGGTGCTGATTCATAGAGGCACATGTACCCCAACGTTTACAGTAGTGATTTCAACAATAGCCAAATTATAGAAAGAGCCCAATTGTCCATCAACTGATGAATAAAGAAGATGCAGTTTATATATACAATGGAATACTATTTGGCAATGAGAAAGAATGAAATCTTGCCATTTGCAACTACATGGATAGAAGTGGACAGTATTATGCTAAGTGAAATCAGTTAATCAGAGAAACACAGATATCATATGTTTTCACTCATATGTGGAATTTGAGAAACTTAACAGAAGACCATGAGGCAAGGGAAGGGGAAAAAAAGTTTCAAACAGAGAGGGAGGCAAACCATAAGAGACTCTTAATACAGAGTACAAACTGAGGGTTGATGGTAGGGGGTGGGGAGAGGGGAAATGGGTGATGGGCATTGAGGAGAGCACTTGTTGAGATGAGCAGTGGGTGTTGTATGTAAGTGATGAATCATGGGGATGTCTATACTCCTGAAGCCAAGAGCACACTGTATACACTGTATGTTAGCTAACTTGACAATAAATTATATTAAAAAAAGAAAAATATAAATAAATCATTATGATTTATATTATTTTTTCAAACAATAAAAAAATAAAATCCAGAGAGTTTGTAATTAAATTTTCAGATTATCTCTGAATATTCAACAATGTACAGGGGCACATTAAGAGAAAAAATTTGAAACATATAGATATAAAATGATCAATATACACAACAAAAAAGAACAACCACCACCAAGTGAATAGAATATTAAGTAAAGAAATTGCATAGTAATTCAAAGAAGAGGAAATGCAAAGGTCCACAAGCCTATGAACAATGCCAAATGTTATTCATAATTAGTAAAATGAAATAGAAATAACAAGAAAATCTAATAGTTTTCCCACCAGGCTGTATTTTTACAAGTGTTAATATTATATTAGACTTTGTGGGGAAAACTGCACTTTCATAAAATTCAATTTATATACAGTTGAAGACAGTTTGAGACCCCTCAAAGCTGGAATATTAAAAAATGTAACCATTTCATTTCCTACAGAAAGATACTTACATTTAGACAATGAGACATATAGAGAACCTTAACTGCATCTTTAATTGTAATAAAATATTTGATATCAATCCAAATCTATTAACAGAGAATCAATTAAGTAACTCATGGCACATTAAATTCAAGCAGCTATTGAATATTGTGTAACTTAAAAATATAGATTTGAATTTTTTGTACTGACCTGGAAATATATTTAAAATATAGCTAACTGGGGCGCCTGGGTGGCGCAGTCGGTTAAGCATCCGACTTCAGCCAGGTCACGATCTCGCAGTCTGTGAGTTCGAGCCCCGCGTCGGGCTCTGGGCTGATGGCTCCAAGCCTGGAGCCTGCTTCCGATTCTGTGTCTCCCTCTCTCTCTGCCCCTCCCCCGTTCATGCTCTGTCTCTCTCTGTCCCAAAAATAAATAAAAAACGTTGAAAAAAAATTTAAAATATAGCTAACTGAATAAATCAAATACATGGGTAACAATGGTTATTTCTGACAAGAGGTTTGGAATTATGGATTAGGCTTGGTGAGAAAGATTTTTAAATTTTTACTCTGTATATCCAAGTTTTAGAGTAGTTTCCACTATTAATTTATGTTTTTATTGTGATACATGTGTTTATTTATTAAAATAAATTCAGAGCTCTCAAAAATGTTATTTTAATTATTCATGAACAACTAGGATAAAAGTATCATCTTGCTACTCTCAACTTATGAACATTATCAGATAACATTACTAATATTTCCCCTGACAATCAAAATTTCAAAAAAAATTCAGACTGGGGCACTTGCATGGCTCAGTCAGTTGGGCACCCTCTCTTGAGTTTGAGTCAGGTCCTCATCTCATGTTCCTGAGTTTGAGCCCCGCGACAGGCACTATGCTAATGGTGTGTAGCCTGTTTGGGATTCTGTCTCTCTGTCTCTCTCTCTCTCTCTCTCCACCCCTCTCACATTTTCCACACATGCTGTTTTTTTTTCTGTCTCTCTCTAAATAAATATATAAACTTAAAAAGAAATTCAGACTGATAACTTTTAAGCCATTAAGTTTTGACTTTTTATTTTGAGATAATCATAGGTTTATAAGCATTTTAAGAAATAATAAAGATAGATTCTGTGTATCCTTCATCCCTAATGGTAATGTTTGCATAGTTTGGCTTTTATATCAAGAAATGTTTAGTGCAATTTTCAGGGTAAATATTATGCTTGTAGTTATTTCTGGTGTGTAAAATGAACTTTAGACTGGGTATAAAGGTAAATAGCTTGATATTTTATATTTTTATAGGGATTTTTATATGTGTTCAAAGATTGCAAGAAGGTTTTCTACAAAACCAATATTCTTTCAGTCAGTAGTCACCAAACATTTCAATTCTTTGCTTCTATTAATAGAGAAAACATAAAATGCACATATATGCCACAGTAATAATAATAGATGAATCACAAGCATAAAATAGAAAACTGAGGAGATAAGGAGCAAGTTAAAATAATTAAAATGTTTAGCAATATTCTTAAAATTTTTTTAATATTTATTTATTTTTGAGAGGGGGGTAGGATCAGAGAGCGAGGGAGACAGAGGATCCCAAGCAGCCTCTGTGCTGACAGCTGTGAGTCCCATGTGAGGCTTGAAGTCACGAACCACGAGATCATGACCTGAGCTGAAGTCAGCCACTTAACTGGTTGAGCCAACCAGGGTGCCCCTAGAAACATTTTAAAATTATACCTAAACCACTTCAGCTTTACTAAAAATATTGTTTTATGCCTTAGAACATACTTTGTTATATTTGACGACCTTGATTTATGTCTTTAAAATCTAGTGTTTTGAATGTTTTCAGTTTGATTTCAATACATGCTTTGAAGAACTGTCGGGATTAGAAAAGAGAAAAATAGCAAAAAACAAATACACCTTATTTTTGTGGGTTTAAATGTGTGTGTGTGTGTGTGTGTGTGTGTGTGTGTGTGTGTGAGCACTTAATTATCATGGGAAAGCCTTGAACATACTTAGAAATGAAGAGATGGAGGTTGAAGGGAAAGAAGAAAAGATCAAATTGATGGAATAAAGTCTCAGAGAAAGTGGAAGGGGCCAGGATTCAGTTAAGAGGAGCGCCTCTTTATCAGCAACAGAAGGACGGAGATTATAATGGATGTAGATTCAGGTATCCTGTGAATACTTCACCTCAGACCAAGGTTCTTATCTAGCATGACAGAAAAACACATTCTGGCTTCAGTGAAAAGAACGCAAAAACAGAGGAATTTGCCAAGACTACAATTTGCCTTTTTTTTCCTCCAGAAACCTAGCTTATAAATGTTTTAGTCCAGGTGTTTATGGATTATTATATTAGAATTGTTGATTGCTTCTTAGCTCTTGTAAGCACAATTACTTCATGTCCCAACTAACTCTCTCCTAGCAATACTACCATTGGAATGAAACTTGGGATTTTACAATTCAGAATAAAAGTTTAACATTTTCATGGTTTTGGTCTGCATATTATACTCCTGTTTGCTGCATGTGTCACAGGTTAGGCCCTGAAAGCGGATGCTAAAGTGTGTTTGTTAGGACCCAACCCCTGCGAAGGGAAGTGGGGAGAGTGTGACCTTGTGGAGAAAAAAGCTTAAGTGTTGTGCAGCCTCCACAAAGACAAAGCCTCAGCCAACTTGGTGGGGAGCTCAAAAGCAAGAATGGTCATCCCTGCATCCTGTTTTGGTGAGATGGACAGGGCTTTTTCTGCTGGCCTCGCTCAGTCATTCGTTGTAGGACACCCTGGGAAGGGCGTAACTTCTGCCATACCTGTAGCTGAGGCAACTGGAGGGAGCTGACTATAGAACTCCGGGATTCTGTCTTTAGAGCATAGAGAGAACATGTCCATGTGCCACAAACTGTGGGCCATACCATAAGGATGTTTCTTTGGCCATCCATATTTTATGTATATTGAATATGCCTAGCCAAAGTCTATCAGCTTCCTTCCTAGCTGAATACTAAAACCGTTTTGTTTTGCTATCCCTTGCATGTAGTATCCTCTCCTCTATCTCACCTCTGACCCTTCTGTTCTACTACCAAATTCACACCAGGAAATTTGACCCTTAACACTCATGAGAAGGATATATTCTAATAACTCACTGGCCATTTCAGTATTGGTTATATGAACAAAATTGGACAGAAAACAAAGACCAAAACACCAAATCAGATACTCTTAGGGTGAACTTCGAGTGTGTATGTGTGGGAAAAAGCTCCTCAGTTGGTTTGGAAACAGTAAGAAATTTCTATCCCTGGTACCATTCCATAGTGATGGCAGGGAGAGAAAGAAGTTCAAAAGTTGCAACAAGGCACGGAGATGAGGACAGTTAATAAAACAGAGCAAGAACATAAAAAGGGAACACAGCATGAAGAAAAGACACGATACCCAAATGAAAGTACTATGCATAAAGTAATCCAAACTGTGACAGAACAGAAGTAAGCCTGATCAGGGAAACATCAGAAACAAGATTCGGATGTAAAATCAAGCATAGCTCTTGAGGTAAGGATTTATTTCTATATTCAATTTCATAATCTTTGCAACCTTGCATGTATCTAGGGATCAATAAATATATCCTAGAATGAGTGATTTGAAAGGAGAACATGTAACTAAAATCATGCAGAAGCGGAAAAATTACTGATTACACTTGCTGGTGACTGTTCCACGTACTGGGTAGAGTCCATCTGCTGTATCAGATGCCCAGTGGTTGGACAACAAGCCTGTGGGAGGCAAAAGGCATCTCTCTGTGGCTACCCCTAACCTCCATCAATAGCTCAGTCATATTGAGTTCCCTAATTTAACCAGAAGCTCCGCAAGTGTGTGAAGAGATAACTGAGTTGCATTTTATGGTTTAAAATAAACGATCCTTAAATGTTTCTGATAAAAGTGAATTCATATGGTATTAGTTATACAAACTTCTGCTATTTGGATTGGCCATGCCTTCCTCTAAATGCACTTAGGACAGCAATCTTCTTTGTAAATATGCAATTATGCAATATTTCTGAATTGACCCTTAATTTCCAGTGAATTAAATGTAAGAAATCTATGCATTTCCTAAGATTCGAAAGTTTTATTTAGCTCTAATTATATGGGCAGAAGGAATGTGAAAATAATTTAATTAACTTTCGATTTCAGATTTCTAATTTTCTCATTTGTACCAAGAGTTTTGAAACACAATTATGCAACAATTGCTTTTAATTTGTGGCTTATTTTTTCCCTGTGTCATCATAGACTTGATGTCATAGCTTCCTGTAATCAAAGTTAAATATTTTGCTTTAACAGAAAACATGTTAATCTTCTAATCCTAAAATGTCTTATCTGTATATATGCAAGCTTTCTTCTCTTTTCCTTCCTTTTTCTTCTTTCTCTGTCTCTCTCTGTCTCTCTGTCTCTCTGTCTCTCTGTCTCTCTCTCTCTCTCTCTCTCTCTCTCTCACACACACACACACACACACACACAGTAATTTTGTTACTATACACTAGATGGAGTACTACTTGCTTTAGTTCTGGAAGGAATTCCTATTAATAGTACTGGGTGCATACATCTCCCAGGTGCCATGTTACTGGACGCTTTGCTTGAATCACATCAAGTCTTCACAGTAACTCCAGGGGCAAGCACTGTCATTGTTTTTGCACAGATGAGGATATTGAAGCCCAGAGGGTTTCAGTGACGGTCCCAATCCACACTGCTGCAAGTGGCTGGAGTAGGATTGAACCCAATGTCTCCCCGACTCCAGAGTGCATGATCAATCGGGTCTTTCTGCTTCTTTCTTGTCTTTGAAATACTGAGTAGCTTTAGAGGAAAAGAGGAAATAGGAGCAATATTTCTGTGTAGTGACCTGGTGATATATTACATTGTGGAGGCTGTTAAACTCTACCTAATACTCAGCAACACATTAGAAATGGCCACAGATGAAGTTTTCAGGTGGTGTCACCTAGTCAATGGCATTTTGGGAAGAATTTACTGTAACGTGAGATGGGATAGGAGAAAAGCATTGAATGTGAATGTAAAAAAAATAAAACTATAAAAGATAATGGGGCATAGTTTATAAGGAAACAAAATGTTAGAAAATACTGGCTTTGTCTTATCTGCCTTAAACAGAGTCTACAAACTGTATATCTCAAATGTAAGAACAAGGAATTCTGGGCTCAGGCAAGATTATAAACTTATCTTGATTTCTCATAAAAGAAAATGAAGCAATTCCTTAAATCAAATACAAATATGTACTTTTTCAAATATAAATGTTACTCAACAAAGGATAGTTGAGTACTGTGTTTTTTTCAGTATTCTAAATTTAATCAGCCAAATTCTTCTTGTGATACCTGGCACTAAATCTGCATCAATAAGACAAATAGATCTTAATCATAAAGCTTTATTTTGGAATAGGGTTGAGGGAAGAAGAAGGGTTGAGTCTAATAGATGTAGGTCTGGATGCAAATTATATTGCTAAATAATCACTTGACCTTTGATAGCAACCTTAGCTTGTCCATTAGTTTATCTATAAAATGTGGATTACAGCTGACAACTTCACTGGGGATTGGAAAGAATTAAATGAGATAATATATGAGAGAACACAGCACTGTACACACCACTGATACCATTTATTGGCATATACTATAAATGGTATATATCATTTATAGAATTTATTATAAATTATAGAATTAGGTTTGGGCTTAGTTGTCCTAATTGGAAATAGATCTAATTCTAAATCACACTCCCAGATTTCTGTCAATATAAAGCCACTAAAAAACTCTTGTAATTTTTTTGGTGTAGAAGTTATGTCTTCCCTAGTCAGACTTCGTACTTCCTTCCTGAATCATGCTGTGATATGACTCTAGTTTTATACAGATGGCAATAAGAGGGTCTTGAGAATAAGCATCTATTTGCAAGATGCCAGATGAGGTTATTATGGGGTCTTCAAGCAAGGGAAGTCTGGTCTCCTCTTCCACTGACAAAGGATCCTCAGGGTGACTCAGGCTTGAAGATTCTGAGCTTTATCTGATCCAACCCAGTGAACCCTGTTTAATTATAAGGATCCCACTCTCTTCCAAGTCTGTCCTAACCTTTACAAGAGAGAATTGATGAGGTTGCAAATTTAACTTCTGTTATAATTTTGCAACCCACTCAATTAAAGTTTGTGTCTGATTTTAATTAAGACCAGGCCTGTGGCTACAAAGAATAAGGGCTTATTTCAGGACTGTCATACAATTTCTACAGTTATCTGACTCTAACTTGAGCTGAGAGTTCAAAGAGCTGAGCTTGTTGTTTTTTCCTTTCTGTAAGTGCTCAAGTGCACTTCTTGGGGTCATCAGGACTGCAGAAAAGTTGAGTGAAGCAGTCACTTATTCACGCGAGGAACTTGCTACATCACCATAAAAGACAGGTGATAATGTGATTAATCATGATGTCACTACATGTCTGGATTAGTTGCATCCCATTTCCCCCATTTGTAAGGATCTCAGTACTGTGTTTCTGAATAAAGACACAACCACACCTATTCCAAATCCCCATCTTTGAGGGTCTCTCTTTTGAGTTCCAATTCCTGGTACTAATGACTTAATCAGCCAGTGAGGAGTTAGATGACATATTAGTTATTTTAACAGAAATCATTTAACATAAAGAATTGTTAACTAGACATTAAAAAGCGAAAAAAAAGCCAACATGGAATGTTAAGGTATCATAAAGGTTAGCAGCTACAAGAAGTAGCTAGCAACCTTAGGGATTAGCAACAAAGGAAAGAGTTTGACATTATTAAAAAATAGAAGCATGAATGAGGGGCGCTTTAGGGTGAAATTCCACTTCTGAGGAAGGGATGCTGGCTCTTCTGAGGGAGTGTCATGAGTCTTATTCCATGAGTGGTAGAAAACTGCTGCCCCTGGAAACATCTGCCACTTCCAGAATGAAGAAGCATTACAGAAGTAACCATGGCAGGAAGAGGAAGGGACAAGAGGATTTAAAGTGAAACAGGAAGGAGTGTGTATCTTTTTTTCTTCTTCTAGTTTTTTTTCTCTCTTTTTTAACACCTCTTATTGGCATAATCTAACAGAGAGCCAACTGGTAAGCAGAAGTGTGGCTTGCAGAATCCTAACCACAGCACCACAGAGCAGAGGATGGGCTTGGATCTAGAGAAAATAACTCATACAGGGAGTCTGGCTTGCAGCCCCCCAAAATGAGATGCCTGTATTTTATATATAAGAAAGAATGAATACATCTTTCACTTATAATCTGTTAAATTAATGTTATGATTGATAAAGTTTTGGAGCATTTTTAATTTGAGTTATTAAAAAGAAATTACTATTTATAAAATAGGCCATTTATTCAGTAAAGTAGGAAATTAAATATGGAGAGCTACAATGTGGTAACAAGTAATAATATGCATCTGTCTTTATAAAGCTATATGAGTACAGCATATCATTCTTTAAAAAAAATATTCTCATACAAAATAAAGATGAAACAAGAATGCATAATCAATCTTCTCCTTTTTTGTTTAAATGTTAGAAAACAGCTTTGTTGAGGTATAATTGACATATAATTTAATACATATAATTATGCACAATTCACTAAATTTTGACATATATGTAAACAATATGTACCATACATTCATGCATAGACACACCTGTAAATACACATAATATGTTCACATATGTACTGTGAACATATATGTACACAAGTGTATATGCACATGTGTATGGCTATACATATAGATGCATGTGTATTTACATACATACATACATACATATATGCACAGTTATGAACACATCATCACAGTCAGGACAATGAACACACTTATCACCCTTAAATGGCTCCTTGTGACCTTTTTTTACATCCACCCCTATGTTTATTGCAGCATTATTTATTTAATTTTAATTTTTTTAAATTAAAAACTATTAATGTTTATTTATTTTGGAGACAGAGACAGAGCATTAGCAGGGGAGAGGCAGAGAGAGAGACACACACACACACACACAGAATCAGAAGCAGACTCCAGGCTCTGAGCTGCCAACACAGAGCCTGACGTGGGGCTTGAACTCATGAACTGCAAGATCATGATCTGAGCCAAAGTTGTACGCTTAACCAACAGAGCCACCCAGGCGCCCCTTTAAAGTTTTTTTTTTAAATGTTTAGCAGCATTATTTATAATAGCCAATTATTGAAGCAGCCCAAGTGTCCATCCATAGATGAATGGATAAAGAAGAACTGGTATATATACATACACACAAATGGAGTATTACTCAGCCATGAAAAAGAATGAAATCTTGCCATTTGCAACAACAGCAATGGATCTAAAGGGTATAATGCTAAGCAAAACAAGCCAGTCAGAAAAGACAAATACTAGATGATTTCACTCTTATGTGGAATTTAAGAATCAAAACAAAGAAAAAAAAGAGATAAACCAAAACACAGATTCTTAATTATAGAGAACAAACTGATGGCTAGTTGAGGGGAAGTGCATGGGGAGATGGGTGAAACAGGGGAAGAGGACCTATCCTGATGAGCGCTGAACAATGTACAGAAATACTTTTCATTTACAGACATCATACAATGAGCAGAAAGTTTATATGTTATGTTTGGCTATATTTTCACAAGCATAATGCAATGAAAAACTTCTTAAGCCCTCATTTCTTATGATTCTCCAACATTTTATTTAAGTATGTGGGAGAATAAGTAATTTGCTAGGTATTTAGTGTCAATCTACATACTAATGATTGTGATCGGAGAAATTTCACTTTATTTGTATAATTTTCCTTTAATTCTGGAAAATGGCATTTTTATTTTTATTTGGCAAATAAAACCTTCTATGAATTCTTAATGAGATATATATGGAAGTTCATCAAAGGTTTATTCCCCCATGGCCATATTTGATGCAAAACTACAAGTGCTAAAATGTCATTTACAGAGCTTTACTTAGGGAACAGGAATAAAATGACAGGCTTTTAGCCACACAAAAGGAATACATTTTTACTGGCTGCATTTCAAATAATGGCAAGGTTATGCTACTGTTGACAGAAATTCCTCACCCATCTGTAAAAATTGCATTATGCTTCTGGGTGTTATTAATAGGCACGTCTTTTACCTTTAACAATACCAGATTTAAAATACATCATCTTGTATTTAATTTTTTACCATTATTCTTAAATGAATATAATTTTTAATGTAGAATCAATATTTTTTAATTATTTGTCTGAATTTACCTCCAAATAATATTTGCAATTACTAAAGTTCAGATAGGAATACAGAATCATTTAGATCCACTTACGGGAATTTTTTTTTTTCCTTGACTAATTCTACATAGTGCAAACAATATACTAACGGTTTCCTCTTTAAAAAAATTTGTTTTTATACAGGACAGCAGAGAATCTCTTGCTACAGAGATCAACGGACTAAGGCACAGTCAGGAGGAGCTGAAAAACGCTTTAAACGAAATGCAAAACAAAATGGAAATGACAACGGCTTGGATTGAAGAGGCAGAGGAGAGAATAGGTGAACTAGAAGATAAAGTTATGGAGAAAGAGGAAGCTGAGAGAAAGAGAGATAAAAAAATCCAGGAGTATGAGGGGAAAATTAGAGAACTAAGTGATACACTAAAAAGAAATAATATACGCATAATTGGTATCCCAGAGGAGGAAGAGAGAGGGAAAGGTGCTGAAGGGGTACTTGAAGAAATAATAGCTGAGAACTTCCCTGAACTGGGGAAGGAAAACGGCATTGAAATCCAAGAGGCACAGAGAACTCCCTTCAGACATAACTTGAATCGATCTTGTGCACGACATATCATAGTGAAACTGGCAAAATACAAGGATAAAGAGAAAATTCTGAAAGCAGCAAGGGGTAAACGTGCCCTAACATATAAAGGGAGACCTATAAGACTCATGACTGATCTCTCTTTTGAAACTTGGCAGGCCAGAAAGGATTGGCACGAGATCTTTAATGTGCTGAACAGAAAAAAATATGCAGCCAAGAATCCTTTATCCAGCAAGTCTGTCATTTAGAATAGAAGGAGAGATAAAGGCCTTCCCAAACAAACAAAAACTGAAGGAATTTGTCACCACGAAACCAGCCCTACAAGAGATCCTAAAGGGGATCCTGTGAGACAAAGTACCAGAGACATCACTACAAGCATAAATCATACAGACATCACAATGACTCTAAACCTGTATCTTTCTATAATAACACTGAATGTAAATGGATTAAATGCGCCAACCAAAAGACATAGGGTATCAGAATGGATAAAAAAACAAGACCCATCTATTTGCTGTCTACAAGAGACTCATTTTAGATCTGAGGACACCTTTAGATTGAGAGTGAGGGGATGGAGAACTATTTATCATGCTCCTGGAAGCCAAAAGAAAGCTGGAGTAGCCATACTTAGACAAACTAGACTTTAAATTAAAGGCTGTAACAAGAGATGAAGAAGGGCATTATATAATAATTACAGGGTCTATCCACCAGGAAGAGCTAACTATTATAAATGTCTATGCGCCGAATACTGGAGCCCCAAATATATAAAACAATTACTCATAAACATAAGCAACCTTATTGATAAGAATGTGGTAATTGCAGGGGACTTTAACACTCCACTTACAGAAATGGTTAGATCATCTAGACACATGGTCAATAAAGAAACAAGGGCCCTGAATGACACATTGGATCAGATAGACTTGACAGATATATTTAGAACTCTGCATCCCAAAGCAACAGAATATACTTTCTTCTCGAGGGCACATGGAACATTCTCCAAGATAGATCACATACTGGGTCACAAAACAGCCCTTCATAAGTTTACAAGAATTGAAATTATACCATGCATACTTTCAGACCACAATGCTATGAAGCTTGAAATCAACCACAGGAAAAAGTCTGGAAAACCTCCAAAAGCATGGAGGTTAAAGAACACCCTACTAACGAATGAGCGGGTCAACCAGGCAATTAGAGAAGAAATTAAAAAATACATGGAAACAAACGAAAATGAAAATACAACAATCCAAACACTTTGGGATGCAGCGAAGGCAGTCCTGAGAGGAAAATACATCGCAATCCAGGCCTATCTCAAGAAACAAAAAAATTTGTTTTAAGGCAGATAAATTATCAAATAAAAATGTCAAGTTTTAAAAGGTAATACTTCCAATAAATTAATATAGTAACAATAGGGTATAAAAATAGAAAACAAACAAAACCTTTAAAAAATAGCTTATTTGTGTTTCATTTTTAGGTTTCCAGAGCTCAAAATTTCTTTGTGAAGATTCAAGTTTCTGTCTGAGTTTATATTCCTTCTGCCCAAAGAAATTCCTTTAACATTTCTTAGATTGTGTCTGTGCTGGCAATGAATTTTCTCAGCCTTTGTCAGGAAAAGTCTTTGTATCACCTTCATTTTATAAAGATCTCTTCACTGGTTAGAGAATTCTGGGTTGACATTTTGTTGTTGTTGTTGTTGTTGAGTACTTTAAATAACTCATTTCATTGACTTGTGATTGCATAGTTTCTGGGAAGAGGTCAACTAAAATTCTTATCTTTGGTTGTTTTCTATATATTGTGTCTTTTCCTCCCTCCCTCTGGCTGTCTTCAAGATTTTCTTAGTTTTGGTTTCAGCAATTTGAAAAGATGACATCTGTACATGTATGTGTATACACAGTATTTATCTTGGGATCTTTAGGCTTCTTGGATCTATGGTTTGATATCTTCCACTATTTTTGGAAGATTTGAGCCTTTAATTTTTAATTTTTCCCACACTATTTCACACTGCTCTTTTTCTATTGTCCTTCTGGGACTCCAATTAAATGCTTTTTAGACAGCTTGATACTATTCTCCAGCTCTTAGTTGCTCTATTTTTTTCACCTCTTCGCCACTTTTCCCTGCGTGTTTCAGTTTGGGTATTTCTACTGACCTACTTCATATTATTTTCTTAGGGATTCCATATCCTTGCTGAAGTTCCATATATGTGTATGTCTTTATCTACTATTTCCTTTAGATCACTTACATAGTGAGTGATAGTTACAACTGGATTATCTCCGTTTCTGGTTCTATTGATTTCTTGTTCTTTGACCAAGTTAGACATTTTTCATACTTATCTGTCTCATAACTTTTTATTGATTGTCAGTCATTTGGTGTAGAATAGTAGAGAATAAGGTAAATAGTATTTGTTCTTTGAAATGAGCATGAATTTTTCTCTGGCTATTAGTTGTGGGCAGTTGAGTCACTCTCTTCAGTAGTAGAATGAGTTTGAATTTCGTTATTGATTATGGTACCTTTAGTATATCAAAGGCATCACATTCTTCTAGCAGTGGTCTGGAAGATTCCTTGATTATTAATAGAGAGGCTAAGGATCAGGAAAGTTTTTTGGTGTGTTAATGTTTCATTACAAGCTATCAACCATAACAGCATTTCAATACCAAAGAAAAGGTCTCTCTCCACCCGTCTTGCTTTTCCTTCAATGGTAGAATGTTGTTCCTTCTCACTTGATGCTTGCTGACTCTGGTGGTGAGGGGCAGTATATTTTCCTGGTCCCACTCAGTATTAGACAGGCCTTGTGATTAGAATGTGGAGTGAGGCTCCCTCATCCTTCCAACCCTCTTTCCTATTGCAACCAAAGTCCACTTTACATCTCTGGTGGGTCTTGTGTCAGACAGTTTTGTGGCCCTCCTCAGGAAGAGACCTATGATTATATTGGTATGGGCTGCTAGCCTGCTTATTTCCAAAGATAGGCTTTCTTTTCTAACCATCATACCAGTAATAACGCACATTGCATTGTCTCATAAATGTGACAGTGTTTCCTGCCCGTCCCTCTGAATCTTAAAGTGTTTTCTCTGTACAAAGGAAGGATCCAGGCATAGTGTGAAGTTCTGCCCTGCAGTTCACTCCCTCTTGCATCCCTGCTTAACCACAGGATCTTTCCTCTGATCATCTACCCTGCTTCCAATCTTTCTTGATGGTAACTAGTAAGGTCAGTAGAAAAGAACTTGCAAGTGAGCATGAAATCCTTTTTGGTCTGGCTCTCTCGGGGGTTTTAAACTGCTAGATAGCTCACACTTGTCCTTTATCAATTAATCAAAAATTCACGTGTTTTTTTTTCCTTACCCACTTTTATGGCATCCAGTCTTTCTGTATACATAGAGATATCTTAGATAACTCTTCTTGAAGGAGTTTATTTCTCCCTGAGTTTCAGGGTATTTCATTGCCCAGTGATCTCAGCTCTTTAATGAGTTCATGGAAAATTATGATTTTGTATATTATCCAGGTGTTTCTCATTGTAGTTTATCTAACTGTCGCTCTTTCCAGATTTACACAGCCCACACAGAAGCTGAACTTTCAGTGCATTAAGTTTTAAGAGTAATGACCATGTCACTGATTAAGATTACTCAAGATAGTTATAATCAAGTTATATACTGGTGTCAAAGGATATGCTGAGCTCTGCCACATAACCTAAAGATGTCTTATATAATTAGCCTTTCTCTTCATAATTTGAATATAGTTTATCTAACTCTACATATTATGTAAAAGTATCATGATAAAATTACATTGTACTTGAAAATTCCCTTTTTTATAAGCTCCTTAAATTTTGTGCTGAATTTGGTTATATTTATAAAAGTGGTTAACAAGACATTCAGTGATGGTGAAGAATTTTGGACAGGGGGAGGCAGACAATTTCTCTTCTTTTTCTCTCACCTTTTTCTTTTCCCCAATTTATATCCTTTCAAAGAAGCCAGCTTTTCTAGCCAGTAGAGTATAATTGGAGAAAGAACTAAGCCAGTTACAGAGTGAATTAGTTTCCTGTTAACTCCATTCCTCTATGCCAAGCTTGGCACGAGGCTTCCTCTCAGTCCACACATAGCCAGGGTACATATTTCCTGGTTTTCATGGGCGTCCATATGACCATTCTAGATAATATTTTGCCTCTTCAAGGAGTTCCTCGCAAGCAGGCTTAGATCTCTATGATTATTGTAGAAACTCTGACTTTCTATTAATTCTCAGAGACTTCACAGGCTTGTAGGTGTATGGCTGAGGCCATCTTCAGTATAATTATAAGACACATTCATATTTTTATCTTGGCACATCAGATATAATATTACCCAGGATCTTAACAGAGGGTTAACCTACCCCACTTATAAGATTCATTCTTTTTCATAAAAACAGGCAAAATGCTTGTATAAAAAAAATCTAGACTTCAGGGATCATGAAGTCCTAATGATTTTCCAGGATTAGGATGGAGATAGGGGAAGAGCCAATTTTTCAGTTTTTGTGTATGAGTGAATCTTGGGGAAAATATCTTTTATGTTCTTTAAGGCAAATTTATATCTAATGTTCTGAGATGAAGTGGGGTGGGATGGGAATAGAGACATGTTCAAGTCTATGCTGAACTCAGTGCTTAACCTAGAAATAAAATACCATGTTCTTTTCCTTTTAAATATTTCCTAATAGATAGGTTTGCATAATGGACCTCAGGCAAAAAATGTTGTAAAGACTCAAGCAACAGAGTTAGCTGTATTTCAATTGCCATTTCATGTCAGCCTAGTGACTTTATAAGTTATTTTTTTGTAAGTCAGAAAGTTTCATTTCCAAAAGGAATATATTGTATTCTTCCCCAAAATTATCTTTTTGTAGAAATATATGAGTTCAGCCCTATGTCACTTATAAAGATTAATGCTTTGCTACAAAATGACAATCAATATTTTTATCATTTTCCTCTAAGTCTATCTCTAGGGGCAAATCACAAGTAAGTAAATGTCAAAGTTATCTTCCACGTACAAAACAACTATTCTGAAAATACCATTGTGAATACTTTTAATGTTTTTATAAGTAACCTTTCTAAATTTTAGTAGGGGGAAAATACGAAAAAGAACTCTAGTGTGTACAAATTAGAAACAAAGAAAAGCCTTTTATTTCATATTATATTTGACACAAATAGAATACATGCAGCAGACATTTAAACTGATGTTTGAGAAGCTTCAACATATACCTTTGTGATAAGAAAAAACATATACCTTGTGAGAGGAGACAAAATACATTGCAGATTACAATGAGGAGACTTCTCATCTCAGGTGACTGGTTTATAGAAAGATCTTGGGATGAATGAAATATAAGCAAACTATTCAGTATCACTCAGCTAAGAAGTCTAGCCTTAAACATTCAGGATGTAGGCTGAAAGTTCTTATTTTTCTTGAAGAAATTTTAAAGAGACATTACACATGTGTTTTAATGAGATAGTATTTGTTTATCTGACAAGGTAATATTCAAAATTTTGAGCTTCTATTTCCTAGGTTACTGGCCAATAAAATGATAGATTGGATTATATTACTTTCTCATTTTTAATTTTGGAATCATAAGATTCCATAAATGACACATATAACAAATGCACCTGAAAATGCTATAGGAAAATTATAAGAAATAAATTATTTCAAGTCTACAAACATGTCTTGTCTTAATCTTTATATATATATTTTTTGAAATTTTCTCAATATAAAGATGCATAATGACATGATTGAAGATGACCCAGAAATATCTGAAGTGTGCAAGGGGGTGGTGAGGATGTTGTGAAGGACTCAATATTTTTCCTTAGGTATATCTGTATAAATATACAGATACACATATAGAAACACAGATATACATCTAGAAAAATATGTATATCAGTGTGTATTTACATCTATCATGAATTTTAACATAACGATTATATTTTAAAGTATTATGGCAAATAACATTAAGTACACCATATCTTGAAATACACTAAATTCACAGCTCAGTAACACCTCACAATGGTACTATAAATTTATCTTAAGTAGGAGTGGAGACAAAAATATAGTACAAGAGAAAAAGATGAGGATTACAGATTAAAAAGATTTTTTTCCATACTGTAAGACTTACTCACTTAGTTGTAAATGATGTCAAATCAAACACAGGCCAAACCCTCCAAAATACTATCCATTGCAAACTTCTGAAGCCTAGAATTTGGTATAAATAAATACTTTTTTTTTTTTTTGGAAAATACCATAGTAACTCAAGAAATACATTTGGGAGGAAGATTAATGTTTATCCATCATAATAGCTGGTCTGTGATAGGAGCAGTGCGTCTAAGGAGACCAGGTAACTAACCCTCAAGAAGTTAAAAAGTTGAAGACACTTCCTGTGTACATTTTGTTTGTATACAATTATAAATTCAAGTGGGTAATTTTAATATCTGATGGGTAATTTTTATAATACAATGGGCAATTTTAAGCCATTTCCAGAGGAAGCCTTGATATGTTCTTTCAAACTAAAGTGTGGATAATTTGGCTTAATTCCATCTCTTGGAATAATTTGCATTAGTCTAATTGTGAGTAGATTTATTTAAACATAGGCTTTAATTTATGTTTCAAAGATGTTGTGAGGACTTAAAAGACTAGTAGTTTTCCTCCACAGGTGTATCTCTGTCTATATCAGAATTTCTTAATCATATACATTTCAAAGCATTGCAATTTTAACCCAAAATACTATATGTTTACATTAGAACAGGACAGATACACTCACACACATATTGTTGTAATTGAGTAACAGGCATGCCACTTCGTAAAAGCAAAACATAATGAGAACATTAACATTAGGATAGGAGAGACACAGTACAGGACAGTGGCTAGACCAGCCCTCTTGTCAGATTGTGCCAATTTAATTCTTGCTCTGCCATTTCCTAGTTGCATAATTTTGGGCAAGTTAGTTGTCTTCTCTGTGCCTGCAATTTGTGTAAAATGTGGAAATAATTGTATCTGTGTTATCTTGTCCTACAGATCCCAAGAAAGAATCCAAGTCAAGTTTTTAGAACAGAGTCTGACATGGTAAATACTAAGTAAATGTTTACAATTTCTATTATTATCTTCTGAATCCATTAAAAGTTAATCCTGTCTGTGGAAGCATAGTCTCTTTAGCTATTGGGATTAAAAACAAATTTTATTTAAAGGATTGTGGTAAGAGAATTATTCCCTTACACATAGGGAAAATTTTTTTGAAGCTTGTCCATTTTGCTATATTTTGTGTGTGCAGGGACTGAATATATTAATTGTTGTTGTATAACTCCTGGTTGGTCCAGTCTCAGCTTAATTAATGTTGCATTGCTAAGGTTCACTGAGTTTTCCCCTTTGCCCTCAGGAAATGAATAAACAAGTTTATCCAAATAGCTCTTCTCAAAAGCAAAAGGGAAAGAAGAAAAAGAGAAAAACGAAAGATGAAAAGTTGTGTGTGTTCCCCAGCCGGAAAGTTCCTGAGAGAACCGTGAACTGGATTGCCCCTGGGAGGCTGACTGCAAAGGTGCCTCGGAGCAGGGATGGTCTGTGCACGCAGCACTGGTTAGGCAGTAGAAAGGGGAGGCTGCTGTGTGCCTGCCACTCAACCCTCCAAAATACTTCAAACTTCTGATGTCCAGAGGACTGTTATTACATTAGTTTGGGCCCAGAGGGATTCGATTCTTTTCTTTCATTATTCATAAAATGAAAGCTTCAGCCACAGTTTAAAGATTTTAATTTTTCACTCATAAAAAGATGTTTATATAAATGATGTGGAAAACATGTATAATCAACATCTACCTGTACAAATGCTGTGAATATACTTTAATGCTTAGTGTGAATATGTTGGAAAATACATTCTGTTGTTTTAAAACCACTCCATAGCTATTTTTTTTAGGAAATTAATTTCCTGTCCCTCTCCTTTTCCATATTGAGTACCAAATGTAATTTGGAGAGAAGAAACCTGAAGTGCTGCATTTTTATATAAATATGATATATTTTAATTGGAAAACTATAACCAACCAAAGTAATTCCCATATTTCAAAAATAAAAGTAAGTTTATTGGAGTTTTTAAAAAAGTTCCTGTGGGTAAAATTTTCCATTGAATGATGTAAAATGAAACTCTGGCCTATGTACCTATATCGTATTATGTCTTTACCCTGGCATTTCACTATTTGTATTGCTTTTGCAATTGGAAATATTGAGCAAACACTGCTGACACTGCAGAGTTTATCTGTGCATGACATTCATTATAGCACCCCAACTTGGTCTCCTTTGCTTCAATAATGAAGTTTGCTGCAGTCAGTGGAAACAGTTTGATTGGTTTATCGAAGAGACAGCAATGCTTGAGACAAGTTATGTATGTAGCCCGGAAAATGTTATTGGGAAATTGCTCTGGACCGGCTAGGAATGTACTAGTTTAAACTACTAGGTCAAAAACACCATTTATTTTATTAAAAAATGAAGATTGCAGTGAAGAATTGATGAGACTGTTCTCAGCAAAAAGAAGAGAGGAAGAGGAAGAGGAAGAAGGTGAAGGAAAAACGCAAGAGGGAAAATGGTGACAATCATAACTAAATTGAATTTGCACCGCCAGCCTGTAAAATTTCTTATCTGGTATAAATCTGTATTAATCACAGTGTAACAACTATCTCCTCCACACAAAACACACTCAGCTATCCTGCTGTTCAATGGTATCTTTCCTCTTCTGAATTCCTCTAGACTAACGGTTCTCAAAATACAATCCTCAGATTGGCAGCCTTAGCATCATCTGGGAAATTGGTGGAAATGAAAATTCTTAGACTGCACCTTAGACAGCCTGAGCGCCCCCCCCCGCCACCAGCCTGTGTGCTAACAAGTCCCTCAGTGTTTCTACCAATACTCAAGTGTGAGGAACACTGCGATAAGACAATGAGCCCATACAAATAAATGAAGCACATAATTTTATGCCCATTTCTCCTCCTTCTCCTTCTCCTTCTCCTTCTTCTTTTTTTTTTTTAAATTAACATTCAGTTTATATCCATATCCAGATAAAAATGTCTTGAAGACAGGGACATATTTACTATATAGATGAAACAGAACTTTTGGCCATAACTGCAAATTCTATAAAGCCTTGTTTTTATGGTGGAAAGACATTTCTATGCGCATTCTAGGGTGCATTTTTCAATGTTCTTAACTCACTTCATAAAATTTGGCAGCCCAAATGTGAGATCCCTTTAAGCCTAAAGTTTCTGTAGAGTAACAATGATAAACCAAAACAATACTGTCATAGGATGAGTTTTTTTTTTTTTCAAATTTATGCTCAAACACAAATACTCAATGTAACAATTTAAATATTTCAACGATATGATCCAGAAATTCCTTTCCACCTACAGGGATTCATAAGAGTAACGTTTCCTCATAACACCATCATCCCGTCGTCCTTATTTTATAGACTCCCATTTCAGTTAGAAGGGAAAATTAGTTTTCTTAAGAAAGCACATCCATTATCTTTCTATTCTCTAATGTATATGTTACTTTCATCCCAACCATAATCGACAAAGGCAGTCAAGTACAATAAAGCTATTTCTTTCTGTGGCTCATCCAAGAAATTTGGTTTTATTTTGATGGCATCAGGGCCATGGGCAAGGAAGTTTTGATGTAATAAATAACTATACTGTCAAGTATTTTTTCCTCTGGCAGTTTCATATTTTAATTTAGACTTTTAATGTTTCTTTGTCCATTCATAATTTTTTCGTTTCTAACTTGATGTCACCTTATATTTTATTTTTGAAGCTTTTTATGTAGTTTTTACCCTCATGCCTTCCCTACGTGTTGAGACTTTTAAAATACGACTTATCTAATCAATCATATCATACTATAGGAGCCACCACATTCTGAGATGATGTGCTTTCCTTATTTTAACTTGCACTTAAGAGAACACTCAGGTATCATTTCTGTCCTAAAGTTGATAAATAATGGTACAAAAGGATAATAAATGTTTTTATTGTAATTAACAATATGTTTTGTTGTTATATCACAGTGTGTTTAAAATTCCCCAAGAGGTTGTTTATTCGGAATGAGTCCTTTCATTTAATATTCATATTTTATAAACTTCCATTTCTTATTTTTAAAAATTATGTTTGGTTTCATATTTGCAGCCAATTGGAAGATATCCAATTATTTGAAAAATACTTCTTGTTTACTCAGAATATATCCCTTCATGGAAAGTTAGAATTTACATTTTATAAACACTTCACATTAAAGAAAACTGTGTGACCTTGTGACAAAATGTTTCCAAAATACTTAATGAATACTTACTAGTGATGTGTGGAGCATAACATCACACCTAAACTTGTGTGTGTGTAAGAGATTTTCTTTGCATATATGCATAGGATTTCTTACAGAAATGTAAATATTTAGTGTTTTTCTCTTACACTTATCACTGAATTCTAAACAATGATTATGTGAGCAATACAGTTTTCACTAGATCAGAGGAACATTATGTATTTATTAAAAGAGCTTTCTTCTTTCTGCAGTGGTAGGCTTATACCATCAACTCTGTGATTTTGAATATATGAAAAGAGCTCCCAGTGTATTATGGGATCAAGGGGATAATTTCAGGCATGGTTTATTTATGATTTAAAGTTTCAGAGAAAAATTCCTTTGTTCAATAGAAATACAGAATGCTATCACTATGTAAAACAAAGCAATGTTCTTTGTTGAGTTGCTCTGGCTTTAAATATTTCACAAATTAAAGAAAAAATTTTGAGGTATTATAGATTCACATGCATTTTAGGAAATAGTAGTGAGATTCCCATATACTCTTAGGCCAGTTTTTCCCAATGGTAGCATCTCACATAACTACAGTACAATATATTAACTAGGAAACTGACATTGATACATATTGTCAAACTTATTCAGATTTTGCAAGTTTTATATGAGCTTTGTGCATGTATGTATATGTGTAAATTTATGTAGTTAATGTGCAAATTTACATGTTTAAGTTGATGTAACCACTAACACAGTCACGACACAAACAATTCCATCACCAGGATTACTTTTGCTATGGTTATGTAATCACAGCCACCTCCTGTCTTTCCACACCTCCCTAACCACTGACAACCGCTAATCTGTCCTCTATTTCTAGAATTTTATTTCAAAACTGTTGTATAAGTGGAATGCTACATTATATAATCTTTTGATATTGGCTTTTTTTTTTTTTTTTTGCTCAGCATAATTCCTTGAGATCCATCCAAGATGTTGCATGTACAAATAGTTTTGTTCCTGCATCATCCATTTAATGACACGCCCCTTGAAAGGCATTAAATTGTTTCTAGTATAGAATTTATTACAAACAAAGTTGTCACAAACATTTCTGTATAGGATTCTGTGTGAATACAAGTCTTCATTTTGGTGGGATAAGTGGAGGTTTTTAGTAATGCAATTGTTGGGTCACATTGTAAGAAAGCATGACAAGAAAAGAACAACCTATAACAAATTAATTCCAAATAAATGTTGATGATTTTGTATTAAAAAAAGAGTAACAAGATATAATTATATGTTTTATTCTGATTCATTAACATGGTGAAAATATTAACAAAAAGCTTTAATTTTTAATCTGGTTTTCTCATGAGCTTTGTAAAGTGAATACTTAAGCAATGAATCTTCTATTGGTGTTGGGGAAGTATAATTTTTTTAAAAAATTTATTTATTTAAGTAATCTCTACACCCAGTGTGAGGCTTTAACTCATGACACTAAGATCAGGAGCCACATGCTCTTCCAACTGAGCCAGCCAGGTGCCCTGGGGAAGTATAATTAAAATCTCTTCCCAACTCGAAAAACCTTTCCACAAAGTTAGAAGGGAAAGAAAACAATTTTACTATTGAATAAGCATTAAACTGGAATGTGATGGGCATCACAGGTAATCCTCTAAAGATACTGAAGACAGAATAAATGTCATCTTTTCATATAGCCAAGGATACAACCCATCATTTACACGTTCTCAGGACGAACAATAACTACCTCTCAAGAAAAGGGACTTGACAGTACCATTTGTCACATGGAGTTCATCCTAAATTCACCTGGTGATTGGAGGTAACCAACCACCTGTGTTAGCCAATTGGCTTTATCTAAAGGAAAAATAAACCCCTCCTATCTTTATAATGGAAGTTAATTTTGCAACAAGGGGCTAGAGAAATTTAGGCTCTTCTCCCACAGACTGGGATATAAGGTCTCTTCCTTCCTTAATGATTACATTTCAAAGAGATGGTTCCTAGGTTCTTGAGAAAGGCCATTCTGAGCTGCTAAGCTGGTGAAGAGGTTTATTTAGCCTTTAAAAAGATTTACATGCTTTTGAAAGTAATAAAGACCTTATAATTACATGTATTCTAAAGTAACAGCTCTAGGAAAAGGGAGGGGGTGGGGAGTCTCTTCCCTTATTTTCAATGGGGAAAGTTACACTTCTTATTTTTAATTCATATTTATCCTTACATGGCACATTTTAACTAGATCTCACAGGTTTAACACACATTTGCTTTAGTATTATTGCTTTCTGTATTCTCTATTTCGATTTTGTTTTCTCTTCAACTCGTGTTATTTCAGAAATGTTTGATTTTTCACTAATATTAAAATCTATAAAAATGAAGTTTAAGCTATTAATTAGTATTATAGATGCATCTAGTTATAAAATTATTTTCCTATATGGAGCAAGGTTTTCTGTTTTTATTTCTTTATGTTTTCTTTTTTATATTTCACATTTGATCTAGACTTTCATTTTACCTTTCTCATTCTCTTAATCAAGGAGATGGATAAAATGTAGTAATTCTTTCATGATTTACTGTGATTTATATAGTTTAAAATAATTTTTTTAACATTTATTTATTTTTGAAGGACACAGAGAGACAGGGCACTAGTGGAGAAGGGGCAGAGAGATAGGGAGACACAGAATCTGAAGCAGGCTCCAGGCTCTGAGTTGTCAGCACAGAGCCCAATGAGATGCTTGAACCCATGAACCATGAGATCATGACCTGAGCCAAAGTTGGAGGCTTACCTAACTGAGCCAGCCAGGTGTCTCATCATTTATCTAGTTTTAAATTTAAATTTTAATGCTTATAACCATGTAAATGTTATCCACAATTATATTCATTGTGTAGTGTTTTTTTTTAATTTAATTTTTAAATGATGAGCTGAATTCTTACAGGTTGACAACATTTGGTTCCTTTATGTGATTAAAATGTTTGAGTTATGCTCAAAAAAATCATCTGCGTAGATAATCCTTCACAGTGTTCTGCATTTAGCATTGTTGTGATGAAGACTGAAGCAGGCAATTTTGCCACACTTACACATACTTGTTTTTCCTTAATTGTAAATTAATGTTAAAACAAAAATAATTTCTAGGCAGCTTTCTTTAATCTTATGAGAAGAAATGCTCTCTCATCCAGTCTAAACAATTTTTCCTGGGTGTTCTACACCCCTTATAATGTCAACTTCTTTTCTTTTTCTTTAAGATAGCAACACTTCAAGTTTTTAAACCAGACTTCTGCTTCTCCAACGTGTGTGTGTGTGTGTGTGTGTGTGTGTGTGTGTGTGTGTGTTTCTGGCCAAACTCTTTGAAAGGGCAGTTTCTCTCCCATTTGTTCATTAGCCCACAATAATTATTAAAATTTTTTTTTAACATTTATTCATTTTTTGAGAGGCAGAGTGAGACACAGAGTATAAGCAGGGGTGGGGCAGAGAGAGAGGGAGATACAGAATGTGAAGCAGGCCCCAGGCTCTGAGCTGTCAGCACAGAGCCCGATGCGGGGCTTGAACTCACAAACTGTGAGATCATGACCTAAGCCAAAGTCGAATGCTTAACCAACTGAGCTACCCAGGCACCCCCACAATAATCGTTCTTAATCTGGCTTCCATCCCACTACTCCATTGGAATTACATTTGGTAAGGTCATCAATAACCTTTAAAATTCTGGATCTAATTATTTGACATTGCTGATAATGTCCATACCCCTTTGGCATGAATTATAACAATTTCTCCTGCATCCTTAGCTCTTCCCCTGTTAATATTACTGTCCTGACTCCTCTTCCTCTAGTCACACTTTCAGTGCTTTTATTTTCCTCCAAAATTTCTTTTTACACTTCACATGTTGTCATAATCACTCTTTCACATGATAACATTAGTGGGATATGGTAATAAAGTTACTTAAGTAAAACTATTCATTGAAGATATTTTAAGTTGTTACAATATTAACTCATGATAGATATGAGCTGAAGTTGCAAAAAAGTAATGCATAAAGATAATGAAATAGAATATAATTAAAATTGGAAATAATTATACATCAGTGTGAGAATGGATAAGTAAAAATAGTATATGCATATGAAGCAGTAATATAATAATTAATGAATGAACTTAAGGTACATCGGTTGATATAGAAACATCTCAGATATATATGATTAAATACAAAAAGGTGGTCATACAAAAAGACCTTCAGTATTCTAAATTTATATAAATTAAAAACATAAATAGTATTATAGATTTAAACATACACAAACTGGTAAGGGTAGATAAATACCAAATTTATAATAGTGGTTGCTTCACTAGTAGGGAGAGGAATGATTATGAGTGATAAAAAATAAATTTCAGTTTTATTAAATATGAATTAAATTATTATAAATTTAATACAATTTATTTTTATTAATAAATATAATTTTATGATATAATAAATAAATATAATTTAATATAAATTAAAATATTAAATTTCAGCAAATATTAAATATTGCTTCTTAGGAGTTAAAATATCTTAATATGATAAAATATTAGTATTTGATAATCTTGGTTAAAGTGTTGCACAGGTGAATGTTACATGAGTCATTATATTCATCGATAATTTAAAACTTCTTTCACTTTAAAAAAAATAGTGTATAAGTGTGATAATATAAACAGGAAATATTTGGCTGTAAAGGGCAGCAGAAAACACAGGTAGAGGTTGAAATGGGATGTGGAATTAGGGGTAAAACACTTTTCAGAATGGGATTGCCTAGTGCATGTTTGTATGACTGCTGGAAACACCCAACAGAAAGGGAGTGATGAGTAAGACACAGAGTGCAATGACACAAATTTCAAATGACCCAAAGAGAGAAGTCCTTGAGAGGGCTGGAGGGAAGCGATAATGTTGGCACAGTAAGAACTCAGTAAATGTAGGCTGGATGAATGAGTAAATGACCCATTAAATGCTCTTAAGCAATCCCTCTGGGTGTGCCATAATTACCTTTCAACTGTCCAAAACAATTAAAAAGTTGGACCACTTTCCTCATGCTCACAAGTTCACTATGTTCTTTTTCTTTTAAAGCAAGGAATATACCTTTCTGTTTATAAGAGACAATAAAAGTATAGAGTTCGTTTTCAGACACTGGTTTATATATTTATTGAGCACTCAGATTCTAGATGTTGTAGGCATCAGAGAGATAGCAGTAAAAAGCATAGACAAATAACTCTATAATACATTATTAGGTGATGATGCAAGGAAAATCATATGTGGGTAAGACGATAGATGAGATGCAATGTTGGTTTGGTTGGGTGCTTAGGAAAATCCCTGTTAAGAGGTGACATTTAAACAATATTAAATAAAATGAGGGAAGGGGTCCATGTAACTGGAGAACTTACTTCAGTAACTTCTTTTGAAAAGTATAAAGGGTCCATTTTGGTCTTCACATGTCCTTCACAAGGGAAGGGATGAGGTTGTTAGATGGCAGTTCTTTTTTTCTTACAACCTGGACATGTTCCTCAGCCTGTTTTGGTTTCCTGTGCTTCAGGCAGTGGAACATTCTAATTCCAAGCTCATTTTCATCATTTTTGTTACCTCTTTTATCTTTTCAAACACCAGGATTGTGTTTTTCCTTTTAATTTAAACACTTCACTGAGGTTGGGTAGAAGACATATTTATCTCTTGTATTAAAGTTACCCAAAAGGTTATTTTAGTCTGAAGTTTTTCCTTATCGTAGGGAAGTTTTTACTATAATATATTTGATCATCTCTTCTCTATTTCTTTTTACATATTAAAGGAATCTTGTCTCCTGATCAACGAAAAATATACACTTGGACCAAGGACTCATTCCTTTAAATTTACACTCAGGAGCCTTTTCTATCATCAGTTATCTCTTTTTCTCCTTTCTCCAGCCTCTGTTCTTGCATATTTATCATACACATGTGCTTGCCATTCACACCTGCATCAAGAGATCTTTAATGCATTTTATTATTTGCGTACAAAAGTAACAGTGTCATCAGCTCCAAGTTTCTTGATTCCATTCAATCTACTTCTTTTTGACTTCTAATAGCATTCTCAAGTTCATCAGTGAGATTCTAGTTACCAACTCTAAGATATTTTCAAATTTGTATTATTTGATACCTTTAAAGCCTACCCTTTTGCTTGAAATTCCTTCTGTTACCTCTTGGGAAACAGCTATCTTGTTTTATTTCATCAGAAATCAGTGGTAGATTGGTCTTAATTTCCTTTGTAGTTTTCTCTGCCTTCACTTCACTTAAGTGTTTGTTTTCACAGAGTATTATTTTTATTTTTCTTCTCTTCACTTCAAATTTTGACCTAGGCAAGTATACTTAATCCAATTATTTCAAGTATACAATAACTTCCAAATTTATAGCTCATTTAGAATGATTCTGTTGAGCTCCAACAGTCTCTTGAAATGTTTGTGCCCTAAAGGCAACTAAAAATAATAGGTAAAAAGGAAATGGCTCCCTACAATCTTTTCTTCCAATCAAATCTGCTACCTCTTTCTTTCTAAGTCCTGGTTAATGTATTTAATCCGCAACTAGTTTCCTGAAAAATCATCTGGATCCATTCTAGATTTTTCTGTTTCAATAGCCTCTAATCCAAATCATACTAAATCATCCTGATTTCTATCTAATTAATAAGAGTTTAAAACCTACTCTTTTCAAATCATATCTCCAATGCCCTTGTTCACCTGGAATAAAGTAATATAGTCATAGTCTTTTGGTTTCCACTGTTGATCTCTTCTAACCCATACTACACATAGCCTCTAGGTTAACATTTACAAAACACAAAACTAATCATATCGATCAAGTCATATTGACTTTCACTGTTTTATTTAAGTTAAAAATCTGAATTGTTTAAAATAGTATACAAGGCCAACAACAGACACATGAAAAGATGCTCAATGTCACTCCTCATCAGGGAAATACAAATCAAAACTTCAACGAGATAGCACCTCACGCAGGTCAGGGTGTCTAAAATGAACAAATCAGGAGACTAAAGATGCTGGTGAGGATGTGGAGAAACAGGAACCCTCTTGCACTGGTGGGAATGCAAACTGGTGCAACCACTCTGGAAAAGAGTGTGGAGGTTCCTCAAAAAATAAAAATAGATCTACCCTATGACCCAGCAAGAGCACTGCTAGGAATTTACCCAAGGGATACAGGAGTGCTGATGCATAGGGGCACCCCAATGTTTATAGCAGCACTTTCAACAATAGCCAAATTACGGAAAGAGCCTAAATGTCCATCAACTGAAGAACGGATAAAGAAGATGTGGTTTATATATACAATGGAATACTACTTGGCAATGAGAAAGAATGAAATCTGGCCATTTGCCGCAACATGGATGGAACTGGAGAGTGTTATGTTAAGTGAAATAAGTCAGGCAGAGAAAGACAGACACCATATGTTTTCACTCATATGTGGATCCTGAGAAACTTGACAGAAGAGAGTTTCTGTCATGGGGGAGGGGAAGGGGAAAAAAAGTTACAGAGAGGGAGGGAGGCAAACCATAAGAGACTTAAATACTGAGAACAAACTGAGGGATGATGGGGACTGGGGGAGAGGGGAAAGTGGGTGATGGGCATTGAGGAGGGCACCTGTTGGGATGAGCACTGGGTGTTGTATGGAAACCAATTTGACGATAAATTATATTTAATGTAAAATAAAATACTATACAAGTTCCTATTATGTTTACTGACAGTCTCTATAGTCTGATCTCTTTCTGCTCCATTTCTTAAAAAAATATCATTTCTCTTCATATTAATTAACCCTGAATGTGTCATGCTTGCTTCTGATTTATGTTGCTCATGGTATTACATCTACCTGAAATTATTTATCCTCCTCTTTTCCTAGATATCTCCCACTCATCCCTCACAGCAGAGCATGGAAACACCTCTAGAAAGACTTCCCTGATATCTATACACTTCCATTTCCCATACTATTGCTTGGGTTATCAATAATATCTTGTATTTCCATGGTGACTCCAGGGAACCATTATCAGAGCATTTGTGGTGTGATATTCTTTTTCACTGTTATTTTTTGCTAATGTATCTATCTCTCCCTACTAGATGTTAAGCTGCTTAATATCAGGAATATATCCTTTTTAAATGTTTTAGTTTGAAATAATTTTAGGCTTACAGAAGTCTTACAAAAATCACTCACCCAGTTTTCTTTGATCTAAACATCTTGCATACCACAGCATATTTATCAATACTAAGAAATTAGCATTGTTATAATAGTAGTAATTAAACTAAAGACCTTATTCGGATTTCCTCATTAGTTCCACTATGGCTTTTCACTTTACATCTCTCAATTGCAAACTCCAGCCTCCTGTTTAGTCACCAGATTGTACCTTATTCTGTTTCCTTAGTCATTCTTTCACCCACACTGAGTCTTTCAAACATGTTTTTACATTTCCCATCAAGTGTTAACCTTTTCCTGTTCTATTTTTCCTTCCTGATTTATACAGTTTTATTTCTGTACAATATCTTATTTGGGTTCCTATATGGAGGGTAAATTGCCACACATGACCAAACCACCATGGATAGCTAGTGGTACAATCATGTAGAGTATTATAGAATAAAAATGAGCTTGGTTTGGTGTGAAAATAGAAAAAAATGGGAAGAGCTAACCTTCTGCATTTGGATGAGATACTGAAGAAACAAGGGTTTGACAATGCCCAAGAACTCCAATTCGTTGAAATGTTGTTCTGTGTAGTTGATTAGAAAATATTTATAAATCACATGGCGGGGGATGATGTGGAGAAATCATCTATATCTATGTCTGTCTGTCTATCTATCTATCTATCTATCTCTATGAATTAATTACTATTCTCCTCTTGAAGCTGAGGACATAGCAGAAGATAACTAAATCTGTTATTCACATTCATATGTAACAGTAAGTGAAAATACAGAAAGTCTTTCTTTTTTTTTAAATTTTAAAAAATATTTATTTATATTTGAGAGAGACAGAGACAGAATGTGAGTGGATTAGGGGCAGACAGAGAGAGGGAGACACAGAATCCAAAGCAGGCTCCAGGCTCCGAGCTTGTCAGCACAGAGCCTGAGCCTGACGTGGGCCTTGAACTCATGGGCCGTGAGATCATGACCTGAGCTGAAGTCGTACACTCAACGGACTGAACCACCCAGGGGCCCCCTGGAAAGTCTTTGAGTCTGGCCCTTGTTTGGTAATATTTTTCTACAAACAGTATTTAAGTAAGAAAGTAACAGAAAATAGAGACAGCAAGGGAAGCTACTCTACAAGGGAACCAAATCATTTAGTATAATCATTTAGCACAAGGGCTGCCATTTTTTTTTTCTATAAAAGCCCAGACAATAAATATTTTAGGCTTTGTGGCCAAACAAATAGTTACAACTATACAACTTTGTCATCATAGCAGGAAAATAGCCAGACAATACCTAAACAGATGGACATTACTGTGTTCCAATAAAACTTTATATACAAGAATAGGTAGAAGGCTAGATTTGGCTCAGGGGTGGTAGTTTATCAACTCATAATTTAGCACAAATAGGTTATATGTAAGAAGAAATCATTTTCACAGTACACAATAATTTAAGGACAACAGGATGAATGCTAGAAGCACTTAAAGTCCAAGTGCTGTTTCCTAATTCACTATTTGGCATTCCCCACCATAGAAATGAAAACAAACCAGTCATCTATAAACCACGGATTTTAGCAATAATTTAAGTGACATTAAGGGATCTTACAAGCCATAAGAAATACTGTAATGCTTTTGCTATAATGATTTGCTATAATGATTTTCTTTTAAGCAATAACTTAATTTTGTCCATTTGTCAATGAGCATATAAAAATGACTGAATTTTGTTCGTATTTTCTTCCTATTTCTATTCGTTATTTAGCATTTCACTAGGAAGAGAGGGTCAAAAGGAGATAGTTTGTCCTGTTACCCTGTGTATAGATAAGGAATTCCTTATACTGTCCCTTGCTCTTTAATCCTTTCAGCAGGTAGGATATTGCCATGAAATGCTCTTAAAGAGAAAAAAATAAAGCAAAAAAAAAAAAAAAAAAACAAACCCTAAAGCATCTTTCTGTATGTTACTATTATTCAGTATTGGTGATGATGTTAACAGTAGTAGAGGGTAAAGTGGTGGGACTAAGTTATTCTAATTTGCCTTTTTTTTTTGTCTCTTGTTTTTATTTTTTACTTTTTGTTTGTTTTTATTTTTTATTTAAATTACTTTGATATGTGTTTGCATTTGGGGGCAGAAAAGGAGAAAGTAGTATATAGTAGGAATAAAATTGTCATAAAATCTTTTTGCATTCTGATAATATATTGAAAATAATAGTACTAATATAACTTAGATGCTTTGGCCAAATTTATAACATGGAAGAGATGAGTAAAGTAGCATTATCCTTTAGGGGAAGCTCTGTAATTTCTTAAGTATGAAACCATTTCTATTTCTAAACTCTTTCCTAATGTTCCCTCTTATACCAAGACTTTGGCTATGAAAGACTGGAAATGTTTTGAAATCAGAAAATTACATGATTTATGGAATTAATTTTTACTAAGCCCAGATTATTCTTCCAAATTATTCCTAAAAGTGAGCATCTGGCCATTAACTAGTCTAGCATGTTATTTTCTGAAATCCACTCTTCAGTTTCCTATATATGGCATGGTTGTGAAAACCGACTAGAAGCCTTGGCTACAGAAATTCAAACACCCTGAATTGGGGGGAACTCTTCAGTGATCGTAACAATATAGACACTTTTAGAAACAAGACTAATGTGGAGTGAATTTGGGGAAGTCTCTAGAAGAAAAATATATGACATATATTTACTAAACTAGTGTTAAGTACTTTAAAACAGAATGAGTATAGTTGAAGAACAGATTTGAATTTTATTTATTTATTTATTTATTTATTTATTTATTTATTTAACGTTTATTTATTTTTGAGACAGAGAGAGACAGAGTATGAACGGGGGAGGGGCAGAGAGAGAGGGAGACACAGAATCGGAAGCAGGCTCCAGGCTCTGAGCCATCAGCCCAGAGCCCAACGCGGGGCTCGAACTCAAGGACTGCAAGATCGTGACCTGAGCTGAAGTCGGACGCTTAACCAACTGAGCCACCCAGGTGCCCCCAGATTTGAATTTTAATAGCATAAATGGACACCAAGAATGTCATGCTGCTACGAAATGGATAAAAAAATTTTCAACTGGAACCTTGACCAACAAGTGACTTTTCCATCAATATGAATTTAAAATGCACCTCTGTTTATAGCAGCCAGCAGAGAGAATTCAATTACAGACAGTATAGCCCACAAAGAGTTAATTATTATGGAAAGACAAAATGTTGTAGAATTGTGCATTCATTTCTTTTAATGAAAACTTTTTTGCATTTTTATGCCCTCCTTATTCATAGTTATGAGTACTTAAATTAAAGGAAGCTTTAAGTTGGTTAAAACAAACACCTACAAAAAATAGTAAAGAGTGAATAACGGACTGAAAATGAAGGACACAGCCAACAACATTGGATATGGTGAATGAGTCACTTGGACCTCCCAAAAAAGATCAGGGAAATCTAGAATTTGGATGGAATAAAATAGAGGCTTCTTGATTAATCATATATGATAAGAGTTTCCACCAAGTTGTTAGAGAGACATAGGAAATATAAATCATAACTAAGTATCTAACAAGCAAAGAGAGAAGCATAAATAACCATCTATCATAAATAACTATCTAGCAAGCAAAGACAGAAAGAAATAACAACAATAACAAAAAACCCAGCACACCCAGATAATTCACAGGGAAATTCTATTAAACTTAAAAGACTGATAATTCCAATGATCGCAAATTAAGGAAAACTTAAATGAATTCTGTAAAAACAATATAAAAGTGGTAATTAAACTGGATAAATAACACATCAAAACTTGATAGATTAATCTCACTATAAATACTCATGAAACATCCTGAAAATTCCTAAAGAGAATAAAAACAAACTGAATCCACTATCTACATTAGTAAACAATGCATCTTGACTAAATGGAAAAGGATGTTGACAAAATCCAATATCAATTTCCAACTAAAATGATTAGCAAAATACAAATTGTTGGACACTTACACACATACACATACACATAATTATTCAATGGAGAAATACTAGTGACAATCCCACTAAGGTCAGGGACAGGGCAACATTCTGACAATTTCTACTTCTATGGAACATTTTTTGGAGATATTAGCTGCTATGATTAAAGAGAAATCAATAAAAGCCATAATAATTAGAAAAAGAATACAATGAGTTATATTTGTAGATGATAAAATAATATACCTAAAACTTCAGGACTAACTCCTATACACAAGGGAAAAATAATTTGGTAATGTACCATGATATAAAATACATCTACAAAAATGAATAAGAAAGTAACAAGTACTCTCATTCATTGCCGTCTTTCACTTTGGAAGACCGTTTTGCAGTTTCTTCTAAAGTTAAACATAAACTTAACCCAGGAATCACACTCCTAGTTGTTTACTCAAGTAAACTGTAAAATATGTCCACACAAAAGTCTATATGCTAATGTTTGTTGCAGCCTTAGTTATAATAACAAAAAATACAAACAGATGAAAAAAAAGTGGAAGGAACCAAGATGTCCTTCCACAGCTTCAATGGGTGAATGGATAAACAAATTGTGGTACATCCATACAACAGAATAGTATTTAGCCATAAAAGTAATGGGTCATTGATTCATGCAGTAACATACGTGAAAAGTTATTCTGCAAAGAGAAAGAAGTTAGGCCAACAAACTACATATTTTATGATTCTGTTCATGTGATGTTTCAGAATAGACAAATTTTGTAAGGACAGAAAATATCAGTGGTTGCCAGAGAGTAGAGGACTAGGGTGGTTGTTAACAAACTGAATGAACAAGAGAATTTTAAAGTGAAGGAACTAATCTGTATGGAACAGGAGTAGTAAATGCCATACCAATGAACTGTACATTATAAAAGTGAAATTTAATATACACCAACTAAAACAACAAGAAATCAACCACTACTGAATGGAATGAACTTTGACAAAAGAATGTAACAATATTACAAATGTATGGCATAACTTCACATAAATGATTGGGGTAAAAAAGGAGCTGATGCAATTAATTTTGTAAAATGATGTTTTGACTGGATAATGTAAGTGTAAAAACTAAAGAAATTATACCGAAATACTTTACTCTAGTTGGCAAATTTGTTTCTCATAGAGATATGGGTTAACAACTCTGAACTACTTTTCAAGCATATGAGGGCTAAACAAACATGTAATAAGTGGTGGGAGCCAAGTTTCTTACTATCAGAAAGGGAAATTATAAGTAAGTGAGAAAATAGGCTGGAATAAAATTTGTGGTATTGGATTAGAGTCAAAGATATCAGTACGTACTTATATTAAGATTGATGGATAGATACAGAAATGATTGTGTGTGTGTGTGTGTGTGTGTGTGTGTGTGTGTGTGTATGGTTTAATATACACTGAGAGGGCCTAGAAGCAATGACACCCAAGTAGTAACAAACAAACCTAATGTCCTGATCTTGGTTCCTAAAAACTATCCTCTCATTAAATGAACCAGGTCCTTGGAGAAATGACTGACTCCAGGTGGGAACAGAAGAGTAAAATGTAAGCCTGGATTCTACTTTTATGTCCGAAGTTTGATATACAACTTACTTCAGAAAGTAAGGAAGTGCTTAAAAATGTAGAAGTAGTTTGAAGAACCTTTACTGGTTCAATGTGGGACAATTTTAGCATGAAAATAATTATGATAATAATGGATTTTAACATAATGAATTAAAATGAATGCATTAATCCACACGGGTAATTTTTAGAAAATAAATTAAACCACTAGGCAAGAATAAAAAACTCTTTATGGAAGATGGGTTAACTAATTAATGTAGAAGAAATGGCCATTGGCTAAATTGTATGGGGGAATGGGATATTCACTCAGTCTCAGTATCACCCCACAGATTACATGTTAAGTAGATTGGGAAAGATACCTTTATAATGGATACCATCTTAACTAAGTGATTAACCTTAACATCACCAATAATGGGATAACATTGACATCATGTAGCATTTTTGCCAACATTTAAAAAATCTAAATCTAATCAGAATGAAGCAATTAAACATTCTAATTTGAGACTCATTCTGTAAAATGTCTGGCCTGGATTCTCAAAAAATAAAATAAAATAAAATAAATGTACTGAAAACCAAAAAAGGCTTAGAAATGGTTTCAGTTTAAAATAACCTAAAGAAACATGATAGTTAAATACAATATGATATGTGAATTTTCCAATACAACTTCAATGGACATTATTGAGAAAATTGAGAAATTTTGAATAAGGTCTTTATAATAGAGTGTGCTGTCAATGCCTAAATTTCCTTAGGCATGATCATTGTATTGGGCTTAGGCTTATGTAAAAAAATGGCATTGTTCTTAGGAAGCAAAGCTAAAATGTTTAGGGGAGAGGTGTCATAATGGTCCAGAAAAAGAAAAGATTCCTTTCTCCTTCTATCATCTATCTGTCAACAGAGACAGGAGCGAAGAAAGAGAGATAGAGACAGACCAAAATATAGAAACAAATATAAAGTATATGTGACAAAATGTTAATAATTGATGAACCTACGTGAAGATATATGAGTGTTTACTACACTAGTCTTTCAGCTTTGCTAGAGGTATGAAGTATCTCAAAAACAAGTTTTGGAAAAATAATATATTAACATTTATTTCACTTTTTGTGTATTTTTGAGCAGTGAGACTAATATTCTCTGAAAATCTTAGAAGGAATCCTGATACATAGGGGCACCTGGGTGGCTGAGTCAGTTAAGCATCTGACTCTTGATATTGGCCCAAGTTATGATCTCACAGTTCATGAGTTTGAGCCCAGCATCAGGCTCCATGCTGATATTGTAGATCCTGCTTGGGATTCTCTCTCTTCTCTCTCTGCCCCTTGCCTGCTCCCTAGCTCTCCCTCTATCTCTCAAAAATAAATAAATAAATAAATATTTAAAAAAGAAAGAACTCTGATATATAAACAGATATAGCAATTTACTGGGTTGCAGCAGGTCTCCCAGGCAACCACCAACTTGTCCTTTCATTCATGGTCTCTGAGATAACTTTAAGGAAACCTATGTCTTTAGACCCTTTTTAATTAAAAATAAACTTACCATTTTGTTACACCATTTAAAGTGGCAGAAAAATATGCAGTCTTTGTAAGAGGATTTTCAATAAAATCCTTTAAAAATGTTTACATTTGACACTTAAAGGGATATTACTCCAACTTTGGGGAAATAGTCACTTAAAAACAATATCACTAATGTACACCACTAACGTACAACTGGCAACATTCTCATTACTTTGCATGAATAATCCATAAATCCAATCACAGACCTGTAAAACAAATTTTTAGTTTTCAAAAATAAACTCAATGATAGTTATATTGATAGTAAATGACAAAGCCAATGTTCAACCAATATGTTTGTTTTAAATCATTTTCTCTTATCTATACATACAAAGAAATCCTAATTTTTTAAAAATTTTAGGATGCAAGATTATACAATATGGTTTAACATTTGAAAAATAAGGCATACTAATATAAGACAAAATTAAATTGGGTTCTTTCCACTCTACCTACTAAGTTTTGGAATTGCTTTTGAAAAGATCTGGTCTACTGAGGTCCTGTCTATAGGAATAAAAAACTTGACAGAGTATTTGAATGAGGGGCTCTATAGTCAGGTAGTTCCATAACTTGTCTTTAGTGGAGTTAATTTCTCAAAACTAAGATATTGGAACAAGACAGGTTTTACCTTACAATATTCATACTTTGCTCTTATTTTCCAAATAATCACCACAGAATGTTCTATTGATCTTTGTTGATAAATTAAATTCTCTAGATACCACAGTGTGTATTATATTGGCATCTTAAGGTGTTCATAACTTATACCCTTACTGTACATTAGTCTTTATTTTATATACTACTTTAATAAATAGAAATTTCAAAGAGAATGAGATAAATACCTCCTCTCTTACATACAGCATACTCTCCCTCTCATACATGCAACTTGATTTTTAACAAACATAAGCTTCAGTAGCACTTCTTAATTCTTTAGATTGTTGGTAATTGTATATTCACTGTTTGTTTAGTACACTGGTAAGAATAAGTTTTAAAAAATATAAATAAAGCTGGTAAATGTTATATGTATTTTATTCAAAGTTAAAGATTTTTTCATTTTGTATCCTAACTAACTCAGTAAGGAAAAGTGGTTTCTAAACAACAAAGTGAGGGTAATACAACTATCTAAAGGAAATGTTTACAAAAAATACATGCTGGTGGAGCATCTGAAAAATATTGATCTTAGCAAATGGAACAACATATTGATCTCGGAAGAATAAAGGGGCACTGAGAGCCATAAAAACAGTTGGAGAGGAATCTTAGCAATAAAGAAGGGCACATCCTACTGACAGAATTGAAGGAAGGTTGAAATGTGAAAGCACAGAAATATTTTAAGGCGAAATCACAAGGTAGTTTTAATTTGAAAGTATAAGGCAAGGTCATCAGTGAATAATAAAGTATGAATGTTTTAAGGAAAGCACTGAAGTGAAGAAAAAAGTGCTCAGCTAGGTGGATTTTAGTTTTAGCTAAGTATATAAATAGTGAGGATTTGAGAAATCACTAGATACCATGGAGATTAAGTTTTCTTATATGTAAAATAAAGAGCAGTGATAGCCACACTCCAGTCATAGGACTGCTACAAAGATCCATCGGGGATCTTGTTAAGCAATACATATTCTTGAATCTTTCTCCCAGAGGAATTCTGTTTTAGGCAGCATCAGATTTGGAATGCATTGGATCAAACAGCTGTTAAGGTCTAAATAGCCAGCATACTTCCCAAGATATATTCTATTAAACAAACGAACAAACAAACAAAAAGCAGAATCATGGAAAATTCCAGGCCACACTGAGAACAACAGAATATGGTAAGCTTTTCTTATTAGAAAATAGATAAAATGGAACTGTGATGTTCCTGCATATTTTCGTGAATCTCTCTTATACATACACTTGTTATTTAATCTGTTAGCCTACAAAAGTATTCTTGAATCTTGCTTCTCTGTCATTCCACCTCCCTCATTAACACCCAACACCCACACAGAATTAGTGAGTAAGTCCCACTAATTCTACCCACTTTTCTAGCAAATCTTTCTTGCCCCCAATCCCCAAAACTGATGTCCAGTTCACATACCTCTGATCTCTTATCTGGACCAGGGTGATAATCCTCCACCTCTTTTCTACACTCCCAGTCTCACATCTTGAGCCCATACTACTGAAACAATGCTCTTTTTAGTCCTCACAAAATCTGCTTGAAGTGTTAGAGGAGCTTCCAATTTCTACAGGACAAAGTTTCCTCAGAGTTTTCCTCCTGCCATGGAGAGTGATCCATTGATATATCAGTCAATTTACTTGTTCAAAACCAGCATTTTAAGTGGAGTAAGATAGAATGGAATAAACTAAAAAGAATAGAGTAGAATATACATAAAACACCTGAATATTTTGATGTAATATTTTGTGAAATGTTAAGTTTTTATGTCTCTATGCTTGTATAATATAAAAAGTATGCTTCTATGAGTTGTGTTTTTAAAGAATTTGATGAGCACTTCCGTAGATCATATAGAGCCTTTCATAATCTTGCCTTTGTCTGCTTTGTACCCTAAGACCTCAAAGTTTCAGCCATTCTGTAGGTGAATGAATAAGCTATACTCTTTTGCACCTAGGGACAATCTCATAACATTCCCCTGATGAAATATTTCCTCTCACACCTTCCTATTACCTTGGGAAACTATTACTCATTTTTCAATATGTAGCTCAAATATCTTTTGCTCTGTGAGTCTTTCCAGACATTCTCCTCCTTGTGATCTCTAATTCCTCATCTCCTGTTGGCTGTTTTGATCTGGTCTAAAATAGGTTGATGCAGAACTGTTAGGGTCCTTTTCTGTTTGACCTCCAACAGTGTGAGTTAGATGATAGATTATTATTTTCCAGTAACTTGAAATTAGTTAGGCTACAAGCAAACTCTCCAACCAAATTCCTCAAGAACGTATTAAACAGTCATACAAAAAATCCTGGCTTTCCATTTCTGGGGGGATTGAAAACCCTTTCTTAGAAAGTTGTATAAAGCAAATGTGACAATATTCAAATCATATATAAAGGAGACCAAGACTCGTCTGGACGAATTTGTTGGAACCAAGCTTGGAGAACAATGTTTCAGTGTACAGAACATATATGAGGCTGGTTAGATTCTTATGTCAATTAATGCAGGTTGGAGGGGTATCTCTAAAAATCTTTGGTCCAGATAATGTATTTCCAATATGGTTAATTATACCAATGAGAACCCATTTCTAACAATGATTAACTAATAAGCATTAATTTTACAAATGAAAACCCATTACAGTTATGCAAAATAGCAAATTCTCTTTTTTTAATCAAGTTAAGGATAGCAGAGGCTTGTAGCTATTTCTGAAGAGTGACATTTCACATTTAAGTGTATCTGACATTCACCCCTGGAATGTGAGTTTCAGATCAGGGAATTCCTTAAACTGTAACTTAAACCATTATTTACCTGATACCTCAATGTCTATGACTGATGTATTTTAAACTAAATTATAGACGTCATTACACAAAAAATAATTATTATAATATATCTTGACTGTTGGGAAATCATGGTAGATTTTATTTTATTTTATTTTATTTTATTTTATTTTATTTTATTTTATTTTTATTTTTTTCAATATCCTTCCTTGTTTATTATTTTATATTTATTTTATATTTATTTTTTTAAATATGAAATTTATTGTCAAATTGGTTTCCATACAACACCCAATGCTCATCCCAACAGGTGCCCTTCTCAATGCCCATCACCCACTTTCCCCTCCCTACCACCCTTCATCAACCCTCAGTTTATTCTCAGTTTTTAAAAATTAACTCAGTTCACAAGTGCACTAGTAATGATGAGTATGTAAGACCAAAGTGTGTGTAGGGGGCATCTGTTCATAAGAATATGTTACCACTAAAAAGAACATGGCTTAAAATTCACACAACAAACCAAACCAAACAACAACAACAACTTACAAAAGATTTCCCTGAAGAGATTTTCAGACTGTTAAAGTCTGTAGTCCATGTCATGACAAATTAAATAATTCTTTCTTCTATGTTACCAAAACATTATGTACATTTGACTACTGCAGCTATTGTAATTGTTTGAATAGGATGCTTATCTTCACATTTGAGTAAGTTTTCCAGAGTAAGCATGTAGGAATATGAAAGTGACTCGGAATCCCTCACTTCCATGCACCGAATTAAGTTTCTAAGAAATTTTTCTCTGTGTCTGATAGACCCATAAGGCAGAGGAGGGTTATAAGAAGAGGTCAGAGGCAGTGAAAAGAAGTGATTGGTGAAGAAATTTCTTTAGAGGAAGTTGTTACTATAATCACAGTTCACACTCTCTTTTTGGAGAAGGGGAGGAGGTAGTAACCTATGGAAATGCCAAGGTTAGGTGCCTAATTCATAACTAAGGGAAAACAAACAGACAGTGGACTGAGGACTTTCAGAGGGTGACAGAAGGTCGGACTAATTGCTTTGGTAGTAGAGCCAGAGAGTAAGAGCTGCTGTACTAGATTGGGGAAATATAATGAAAACCAAAATATTCTCGCAGACCAGGAAACCTCTCCACGAAAGTAGGAGATAAAACAATTTTACTATTGAATAAGCATTAAGCCAGAATATGAAGCCCAACACAGGCAGTTCACTAAACAGATCGCAAAGACGGAAACAAAACTCACCCTATTTACAGCCAAGCAGATACAACCCATTTCATATATGATTTCAAGATAAATAACTAGTCCTCAAATAAGAGGACTATCTATCCTCATCTATCACATGTAGTCATCTATCACACGTAAGCATCCTAGATTCACTTGATATTGGGGTGACCCTCTGAGTTAGTGAATTGGCTTTATCCGAAGGAAAAGTAAACTTTTTATAGCTTTATGACAGAAAGTAGTTTTGTAATGTGATGCTCAGCAGTCCACCTAGAAGTTAGGCTCCTTGACTGCCACCGTGGAAGAAAGGTGTCTTCCTTGATTACATTTCAGTGAGATGACCACCATGTTCTCCAGAAAGACACTTTTGGTTTTTAACACTGGCAAGTGGCTTATTTAGCCTTTTAAAAAAGTTTACACAAATCTCAAAGGGATAGAGAAAGAATTTACAATTATAAGTTTTCTGAAGAGAATGTTCTGAAAGAAGAGGAGGGGGCCTTTTCCCTTTTGGCACCATGGAAAATTATTGTTTTTATTTATTTATTTTTATTTTGTTTTGTTTTGTTTTTCCTTCTATATTTCTGTTTACACTTACTGAACTGGAATCAGCCTGCTTACCTAAAATCTGTTGGGACAAGGGATGGATGAATGCTTCCTATTGACCAGCTGTGGCCCAGAAAGAGAAATCCATATGTGGTTGGTGACTGCATGTCCTGTCCTATAGGATCATGTGGGAGAAGAGGGGAACCTGAGCAGAAAGACTTAAAAGTGTCACATTTGATGCCCAGGGGCTGTCGAAGGAACCCCTAATGGTAGCCAGGTGCTTCTGCCCACCTCAAGGAAGTGTTGGAAAGAAGGCCCTGCAAAAAATACATGAAGAGCACAGATGGAAAGAATCGGCTTTTCTTATCTACTAGGCCCACCCAGGGAAGCTAGTTAAATATATAAGGCCCAAGAGGGTGAAAATAGGCAGGAGCTGTCCTATCCCCTTATTCTTCCTTTCTCCCTAGCTTTTACAGCTGTCAAGCTCATTGACTGCGAAAGAATGGAGATGAAGTCTGAGGGAGAGAGTAGAAATCTCCCCCTCTCGTACTGCAAATGTCCAACCTGAGACAAGCCTGTAAAGAAGTGATTTCCTGCTTCTCAGATGTATGCATATATGTTTACTTGTCTTCCTGATTATAAATTTAATCCATGTTCATTATATAAAATACAAAAATAGGAGAAAGAAAAAGAGAAAAAAGGTAGAAGTTATTTATTATTCCTACATAATGAAATGTTTAGTGTATAAAATGAAATTTTAATTCTCATATCTATAAAATTATATATTCTGCTATCATTCATTAAGAATGCAGAATAGTTAAGGGTATATGCCTTGGACTTTCAAAACTGAGCCCAGTCATTTAATAGTTGTATGACACTGGGCAATTTATTTAACTTCTCCGTTCCCCAAATTTCTTACATATAAAATGAGGCTTAAAAAACATACATAATCGACTTGTTATGAAGATTAGTACCAGCAAATTACTGTAAAGCATTTATTGAAGAACCTGATACATAATACATGATCCACACCAAACCTAACATTATTAAGAAATCACAAGAATTTTCTGACATTCTTAAATACTTATACACTATTGAAAATAAAAAGTGTTTGCTAGGAAGGGTATGTTCTCACCATACACATACACATACACACACACACACACACAATGGTAATTATGTGAGATGACAGAGGTGTTAACTAACCTATTGTAGTAATCATTTTGTAATATATGTGTATATCAAATTATCACATTGTACCCATTAAATTCATATGTTATATGTCAATTATATCTCAATAAAGCTGGAAAAAATACATAAAGAAGAAAAAAGAAAATGAAGAGAAAATTCATCTACCTGAATATAGATTTACCATAATTTTCAAATTTTCTCATCTTAAAATTTCTGCTGTAATTTATATGCTGCTTAAAATTCTTATATATACATTTTTTGCTCATTTCTGATTATTTCCTTTGAATAATTTACAACAAATAGAATTACTATGACAAAAGATAATAATTTGCAAAATATTAAAGCAATAATAGTGTTTTTCATCTCTTTTTTATTCCATTTTGCATAAAACCTGCCAGCAGTAGTAGCTAAAAATACAATAACACATGAATGAACAAATTGATAGAATGAATAATTGAGCTAGATATATAAATAACAGATTGCCTTTTCCAAGACACTGCTTTTCATACAATTCAGGTTTCTTTTCTTTGAAAGTCAGATAAAAAATAAATAGTATTATAGAATTTGGATCTGACGTGATTTTATACAAAATTTTGCTAAAGCTTTTAAGTTACACATAATACTTAGTAAGCTATTCATATCATAACAACTATAAAGTTTCCTTTTAAGGAATATTTCACTGAGCAAGTTCATGCAACATTAAACCTTACTGTAGAGCTTTCTGGAATTGGCCTGGTAATTCTGTTTACAGAAAAGAATGGAGCTTTGGTTTTGTTTCATTACATAATTAGCAGTCTCATTAATGAATAGGAAATTGTTCTTGCTGCACATGAGTAAAAGCATTATAAAACAAGAATGACTGCTTAGCTCAGAGGTTCCAAACTTTTTTGCACATTAGCATTATTTTGGGGTTTTTACAAAATTTCAAAGCTCAGGCCTTACCCCAGACCAGTGAAATCATAATCTCTATCCCAGACCAATTAAGTCATAATCTCTGAGGATGAGACACAGACCTTTATTTTTTGGTATTTTACTTTTATTGAAGCCTTCAGACGAATGCAGGCAAGTTTGGGAACCAACGGCTTAGCATATGGCTCAAGTTTCTGGCTTACATTAGCAGTAAGAGTAGGCACTCTGCAGTAATTTTAATATTCCACCAACCACTGTTAAAACTTTATTTGCATGTCTACTAAATCTGCTAAGGAAAAATTTATCTTGGAAAAACCAATGTACATATTTATTACACTTTTACAATTGCTCTACCAAGTGGTAAGAATGTATTTATCTGTTATGAAAATAACCACATCTGAATAGACATGCAAATGGTATATTTACAACCATTTAGCTTCATGTTATAATATTATGTAAATAAGCCCCATCAATACAGTAAACAGTTTACAAAGTTCTTTAATATGACCTCAGATTACTTTTCTAAAAAAAGAAACATTTACATTTCTCAAGACTTCAAATTATATTTTAATAAAGAACTTAGACTCCTTTATCATTTTTTATAATACATATGCATTTCAATTTATCACCAAATCTTAAATTAAAATCTTCCATCATCAAAATAAAATGACTTTCTTATATTTTCTTACTCTATAGATACATTCTTAGATCAACAGAGATCACGAGAAAACATAAAGAAAAGGCATGGACAAAATTATGCTCATTTGTCTACACAAGAAACATTTTCTGATAGCCATTTTCCTCCATTTTCTGTATGCAATTTAATTTCCCTATAGAATCTAAATAGAAGAAAGTGGAGAGAAGGGGAAAATAGGGCAATTCTGATGTGGGTGAGGTTTCTTTCTCTTGTTTGTAGACATTAAAGCTGACATCTCTGGGTGGGTCTCAAGGTAACCACCAAAAAAAAAGCTGACAACCTATTTTTAGGGTACTATTGTTGATTTTTCAGTGGCTCTCCCCTGGGCCCCCCCTTTCCTCAGTTCCAATGATCTAGGTGGAAGCCTTTGTTGACTCCTTTATAATCCATGAACATTTTTTGTTTTCAAGTAGGTCTCATGCCTAGCACGGAGCCCAATGCAGGGCTTGAACTCACAATCCCAAGATCAAGACCTGAGATGAGATCAAGAGTCAGACACTCAATGGATGTATTTGGTCCCTGAGAAACCTGCCTCCAAATTTAGTAATCTCAAGAATCTTGGTTAATGTCAACAAATCATCCCATTCTCAACTTTCTCAGCACAAAAGCCAGTCAGCCAACATTTCCCTTACCCTCTAAGTTTCCATAGTGTCACATCCCTGGCTTCTGCTCCTTGATAGAGGGGCAAGGAATAATTTCTGTAAACTCATTTTTTTAATAAAATTTGTGTATGCAGAGAAATGATTTTTATACACTCAGTTACCTTGCATTTATTTTCTCATGCTTCATTCAAAACTGAGATGAATCCTTGTTTGCTTTTTTTCCCCTTAAATTTCCAGGGAACAAACTAATGGTTGCTGGTGGAGAAGTGGGAAGGGGGATGGGTGAAATAGATAAAGGGGCTTAAGAGTACACTTATTGTGATGAGCACTGAGCAATATATAGAATGGTTGAATCATTATATTGTGCACCTGAAACAAATACTAAATATTAATTATACTTCAATAAAGAAAAGAGAAAAACTAAGTTGAGTTTCATTCTAATATCCTGTTGGTTATATTACTGTGTTTAAGCACTTTTTACTAAATCCTTTATGAAACAAGTTATCAAAAAATGCAAACATAAATACTTCACTACATGTAAATAATGAAATCTGGAGCTTTAAAGCCCAATAAAACTTTCTGATCTGTGCTGCTGAGGTCAGGACGATTGATATATAATAAGGAGCTGTAAGTACTTTAAAATAAAAAAGAGAATGTACAGAAGGTAAAGGAAGTAGAGATGAAGGGATAGAAAATTCTTAAAAGAAGTTAAAGAAACATTAGGATGGGAATAATATTTAAGGAATATGGTGATTTCATTGGTATAGTTCAACTCTGTGTTTAGAAACACATTCTCCTCTCCTAATGACACACTTCTGCTTGGAACCTTCTTACTGTTAATAGCTCCAGATAAATCAACACAAGAATTAAAAACAAGTAATTAAACTGCCATTTTAAGATAGAAGAATTCTTGTGATGACTTATCTTTAACCATTCTCCCTAGAACATTTTTTAATGAAAGTATAATTATAATTTATGGAAAGCAAAGAAATTAATCTCCATTGTCAGTCACTTATATTGAAATCAATAACTACAACATCATGTCTTCCAAAAACTGTTCCTTCAGGTCTAATTTAATTGGCCACTTACTGTTTCATAACATGTATCTGACACTGCTATCATGATTGTCATATTTCTTGATTCTTTAAAATGCTAAGGTTCAATATCTGTATATTAACTAATAACCAAAATGTTTTGAAAGTTGACAAGTCAATGAGTTTTTGTGTATAAACCTGTAATAATAATGGCTAACATTTACTGAGGGTTTACTGTATGCTAGGCATGATCTGAGGGATTTACATGCACGATCTCCTTCCATTTTTACATAACCCTATAGAGCTAGTTATTATAATCATCTCCATCATTCAAATTAACAAATGGAGGCCAAAAAGCATCATAATTTCTCGAGGTCACAGACAATAAAGACCCATGTTCTAGCAATGGCAAGATAAGCTCAGTGCAATGTTCTTAACCACCACAACTAATTGCTACCTCCTTTTCCCACCTATAGCACAGGCATCTTTTTCCACCTATAGCATAGGCATTCCAGTCAAACTGGAATTTTTACCTAATTAAATGTTATACCTATATTGTATACATTTACTTGCATATCATTGTTCCTTATTATGAAGTTAGACTTAGAAGAATTTTGTAGCCTGTTAGAAACAGATTATCTACAATATTGTTCCAATATTGGTTAAGAACATTGCACTGAGCTTATCTTGCCATTTTTTGTTAAAAAGAGAAGTGGTAGTTATCTATATATCTTTAGAGTATTTATCTACATATAGTTGCATTACATGTGCTAAGAAGTAAAAAAATCTTTATAAAAAGGGCACCTGTTCAACTCAGTAAAAGCACCCATAATAGCACCTGCACTCACCATAAATGTATAATACATGTTGAAGAAATGGATGGATGAATGAATAAATGAATGAATGTCTTAAGTTGCATATAGTTCAGTTAATATATTTAATACATGAACATATATACCTGTGTTTATGTGTCTTAATATTTTAACAATTATAGGTAATTTTCAATTTGTTTTTAATCACTCATGTAATGTAAAGATGCTCATTTGACTTTAAAGGAAATGAATGTGGACATAGTTCAAAATTCCTTTCTTTAACATTCAGAGGATAGATCCCACTATCCCACTGGCTAGGATGTCAACTATAAACAGGATAAGAGCTGTCCCTAATACAAGAAAATAATCATGGTGTATACTAACGTTAACATGAGTGGAAAATTATGCAAATAATAAAAACAATCAGCTGAAGAGCAGTGGGAGTGGCACCTGGGTGGCTTGGTCGATTAAGCATCTGACTTTGGCTCAAATCATGATCTCGCAATTCATGGGTTTGAGCCCTGCGCTGGGCTCTGTGCTGACAGCTCAGGGCCTGGAACCTGCTAAGATTTCTGTGTCTCCCTCTCTCTGCCCCTCCCCTGCGTGTGCGCTCTCTCTCTCTCTCTCTCTCAAAAATAAACATTAAAAAAAATCAAGCAAAAAAAAGAGCAGTGGAGAGATAAATTTCAGTGTCAAGCACTGCTTCTTTCTGTCATGGTTAAAAATGCTTCCAGTTTATGTGAAATCTATGATTGATTCTCTTTCACTTGGAAGAATTTTACTATACCCAAAGGGAGAACTGTAAGATTACCACTCTTACTACAATCAAAACATCAGGAATGAAAATCCCACCCACTGGCACAATAAATATTTTAATAATCTATAACACATCCAAATCAGTAATACTGCTGTAAGTTGTCACTGGTAACAGAGCTATTTCGAAGTTTCATTTCAACACTGCTTATGGCCTAGCATTTCGAAGCAGACAACCAAGGGTCCCTGACTCCTGCATCGTTAAATACAGATTCAATTCCAGAAAGTACATTGCTATTATTTTACAATTCTGGACATATTTTAGCTAGAATGTGACATTATTGAGTGTGGTTTTTATGGTTTCTTATCCCTCTCATATGTTCTGTAAAAAGAGTGGTACATTATGATGATGACTACAAGGAATGATTTTGGTATACGTTTATAAATCACTAATAAAATTACTGTTGTATTGGTATGATGGTTCTGTTAAGATTTAAAACAGATTCACTTGTTTTTCTAGGGACAACCAAATAAATAACTATAAAAACAAGATGGAGGAAGCAGGAATAGGGGTCCACAGCAAGATTCAGAAAACCTGAAATATGAGTGATTTACCAAAACATTTAAAAACAATCCCTTGAAGGCCACATTGAACATCAACAGACCAGTGTGCTTTAGGAATGTTGTTCTGGAGAAATAAAAGCTTAGGAAATGCTGTTTATATCATAATTTACTTGAATAAATACTGTTTCATTATCTTCAGAAATGGATCTGTCAAGTGTTATGTTAACAGAGCAAGTCAATATCTATCAACATTTACTGATGCAAGTATTGTGAAATGGTGAAACTGCTTTTGTGTCAAAGAAGGATAACAGGGGAAAGACAAAAGTTTCTTACCAAGGAATTGTATTAGATTCACATAGGCCAGTAGCTGACTGCAGTATCTTGAATATGCTTTTCTGGTTGCTAAAGGTGTGAAAATAAGCCAAAGTGTGAAATATGCAGCCTTTGGCCAGGATTATCTGAGAAGTATGTATTCTGTTCTTATATTCACCATTGCTGGTATTGACACTGTTGAAGATTCTCTATACATGAATGAAGCAGTGAAGGGCTGGTGTCCTAAATCTATTTGGATTCCTTCTCCAATATGCTAACACTTAACTTGAATCAGACAAAGTAAACCATTCCAAATTCAAATGCCCCTCTCCACTCTACAAAGGCACAGAGATGTAGTAGCAACTAATGTTCATTTTGAGAATAGAGCTAGGCACAGCTGTTCCAGTCAGACTTTAGTGCAAGAAAATAACATGAACTATACATAAAGGGACAAGCAAAATTTAACCATAATGTCTGAAAAACTCATATCTTGTTCAGAGCCTAAAATAACCATTGTACAAATTTTGGAAAATGACATTTCAAGTTGCATAATCTAAAATGTCATAAGCACTTAAATGATCAAGAACAGGAAAAAAGGAGGCAAAACTGTGGAAATATAAAAAAAAACTCCGTTGAGGAATGGTAAATAGTGCACAAATAATGCTCTAAGATGCTTTTCTCTAAAGCATCCCTTTCCAGGTTCAGTAAGTAAACAGACATATGGTTCCAGGTGTTTCAGATGGATCAGCAATGACACAAGACTTCAACAAACCCAATCCATCTGATGAGCCAACAGACTGATGAGTATAGGCATCAACTACCACTTACAGACAGTAAGATATATGCCTATGAAAATATTAAACCATGTACCTTCATAAGTGAATCAGAATGAGAATTCATTATGTTGATTTTCTCATCTTAACTGGTTTTTAAGGATTCCTATATCTGGCATTTAGATAGTGAGTCATTTCACTCTGTCAGGAGCATATAAAACAGCCTTACTTACTCATGGAGTTATGTAGGAGAGAGGTGAAGAAACACCAGATGACTCCAATTATCACAACTACCATTTCCTTTTTTAATAATATAGAACTTCCTGAACAAAGCATATATTAAATACTTAACTGTAATGAATAATACATCATTAAATCTTACCAAATGAAATAGTGTTTACTTGGCAATCTCAAGGATCTACTAAAACTTAAGATTAGGGAAGAACCCCTTAAATAGCCAAATTGGTATCTCTTAGTTTGCTCCATATAGAGCATTTTAACTCCTTATAAATAAAAGATTGACACTAGTGTTTCCAAACTGACAGTAAATTAGAAAGTTCTAATATGAAAGCTTCCTAACAGCAGATTAAGAAAAAAAAGGACAAATTAGACTCTGAAAACTAAGAAAAAGACAAAAAAATCAAATAACAACTTTAATTAATTAATTAAAAAATAATAGCCCTTTGTGGTACACTAATATTCTGGCTACCTACCTCAATAGTCCTTGAGAATATCTTTGTATAAAGAAGAGTATATTAGAGGCACCTGGGTGACTCACTTGGTTGAGCATCTGACTTTTGATTTGGCTCAGATCATGATCTCATGGATTCGTGAGATTGAGCCCCATGTGGGGCTCTGCTGTGCCCCAACCGTTTGGTTCCTGCTTGGGATTCTTTCTCTCCCTCTCTCTCTGCACCTCCCCAGAGTGTGTGGGCATGCACATGTTCTCTCTCTCTCTCTCTGTCTCAAAACATATAAATAAACTTGAAAAAAAAAGAACATACTAGATGTCAGATTGAAGATTAATTACTAATCTATACATTTATTTAACAATCTTGTCTTGAGATATTATGTGACATCCACTGTAGAAAGGGCCAGAACAATACAATCACTAAACACAGATAGACTTAACATAAATCCTTGAAGACTCAACAATTGAGTAAGAAATTACAACGGATTTCCACTATTCCTGAGAAAACAGAAGTCAGATTCTTCAGTTGGTGGTTTAGAAAGTAAGATCTCAAGATGGGGAAAGGCTCTGCATCACTGACTCTAATTTAACTTCTTAAATTTTATCTCCTCAAGTTTCTCACCTTTCGATTACTGTTGGTACTAATTTGTGATCCACACAAAATGCTTTCAAAATATACAGCCCTGGCTCAAATAGGTACAAAAAGCCCCCTCACTTTGTCTTTTTGTTAGAGTAGGCAGTTACTTAGGTTCTAACAGGGTACCTGGAGGTCAGCAAGGAGGAGGTCATGGCCAGCTATCAGGAAGGACAAAGGCCTGTCCTGGCAGTACTCCACAAGAAATGGGATCCAACCAGACAGGCCCAAGATGGCAGATGTCATGACCAGAAACCTCTGACCAAATTAGGAAGTAGAAGATAGTATACCCTGCTTCATACCTCAAGTAATAAATATCCCACCCTCTAGTTAACAACTGCCAATAAAAAATAGAAACCTAACCACCCTCCGCCCCAGGGTGTGCAGCTCTCTCTCTCTCTCCCCTGTTTCCATATGTCTAGTGTATTTTTGCCTTAATAAATTTTCCTGCTTGTGTCACTTGTCCGCTGTTGTGTGCGTCTATCCTTGAATTCACTCTCATGACAAGCCCAAGAACCTTCAGCAACTCCTTTGGGTCTGGCTGGGTCTAGGCCCCAGGGCCTGGGGTCTCTCTCCAGTTCACCCAATAACATCTTGGTATAGCTGAAACAAACTGAAGTTTTAAAAAGTCTTTTCTAAACATTAATCGATGACTACTTGGGAAAAAAAATGATGAATACACACAAATGTTTAGTCCTAAAGACGTATCCTAAGGCAGAGCTTATAGTCTGGTACAGTGAGGAGCTATAAATCAGACCTTACCATGATCCCCTCCCTCAGGTTTGATCACTTGGTAGAATGGCTCACAAAGCTCAGGAAAACATTCACATACGTTTACTGGTTTATTACAATGGATAATGAACATGATAACTTAATATAAGATATTCATATACTACAATATGAATGAAATATAGAAAAATGAAGATGATAACCATTGAAGAGGTACTGAGGGTGAGGTCTGGAAAGATTCTCAAGCACAGAAGTTTCCGCTTCTGTGGATCTGAGGTGTCACCCTCCCAGCATTTGGATACATTCACCAATGAAGAAGTTCATCAAATCTCTTCATTCAGTAGTTTTTTATAAAGCTTAATATCCAGCCCTTCCCCCTTCCCAGAAGCTGCTATTCGGGTAAAAAATTACAACCCTCTAATCTCTTGGTATTTCTGATGGCCAGCCCCATCCTGAGCCATCCTCAGCCATCCTGAGGCTATCTAGTGACCCATCCTCAGTCATCATTAGCATAAACATTTATATAATCAAAGAGGTTTCTTGTAAATAACAAAAGACTCTAGTTCATTGGGGAAGTTCCAAGTGTTTTGGGAATGGAGCTTGCCTGGGAATGAGAGACAAAGAAGAAATACATTTCTTACTACACCACAGACTCTTAACACCATCTTACACACAAAATTAACCCAAAAGAGATCAATCACAAGCGAAACTACAAAATATTTAGAAGAAAATATAGCAAAAAACATTTGTGACCTTGTATTAGGTAAAGATATTTTAGCACCATCTACAATAGAAAATAATAATGAATTGAACTTCATAAAAATTACAAACATTTGTGAAACAAATACTATCACTCTTGCCCCAAAATGAAAAGGTAAGACCTAGAGTAGGAGAAAATATTTTCAAACCATAATGTTATAAGAGGCTTTTATCCAAGATATAAAATATTTCTTACATATCAATAAGACAAGAACCCCAGATTAAATATTCTATTATAACAGAATTTACATTAAAGAAGACAAAAGAAAGGCTAATGAGCACAGTAAAAAAATGTGAAACACTAGTCATTAGGGAAATGTAAATTAAGGCTACAGTGAGATTCCACAACATCCACTAGAACTGATATAATGAATTAGACAAGTGCTGTTGAAGTTGTGGAGAAATAGGAACCCCTAAATTGCTGGTGCAAATTCCAGCCATTTTGGAAAACATTTTATCTGCTTCAAAAAATTTAAACATAAACTTAACGTAAGATAAAAACAATCTAACTCCTCAGAATCTACCAGAGAGAAATAAAAATATATGTCCATACAGGGCACCTGTTGTATGGAAACCAATTTGACAATAAATTTCATATTTAAAAAAAAAAAAGAAAAAATATATGTCCATACAAAGACATGTACATGAATGCTCATAGCAGCATTATTCATAATACATCCAAGCCAGAAGCATTTCACATGTCCAGCATTCGATGAGTGGATAGACAAAATGTGGTAAGTCATACAATGAGATACTATTAAGCAATTAAAAAGGAGTAACTCACTGATACATGCTACAATAGGAATGAAACTTAAAAACATTATGCTAAGTGAAAGAAGCCAGAAGCAAAAGACTTGATTATTTTATGATTCCATATATATGGGATGTCCAGAAAAGGCAATACACAGAAAAGAAATCAGTGGTTGCCTGACACTAGAGATGTGAAAGGGATTGGCCACAATTGGTCAGAAAAGATATTCCAGGAGTGATGCTAAAGTTCTAAAACTAGATTGCGGTAATGGTTGTACAACTTTGTTACTAAAATCATTGAAGTGTACATATAAAATGAGTAAATATTTTATGGTATATAATTTATACCTCAAAAAGCTATTTAAAAACCATATTCTTGATCTTCCATAATTAATTTTTTCTCAGAGTTTGAAGGCCCCATATTAATTCAATTACCATCTGGATTGTTTTACTTCATAGTTTCTGTCCAATCTCCACATGGAAATTACCACTATACAAGTTCCTATGTAGAAGCAATCTGCTAGTAATATGCAACAATAATTACCAAGGGGATAAGTGTTGTGCTTTTGTTTTTTCTCAGTTTTACTTAGGGGTCTTCTTAGTTTGGGTTTACATTCTGAAACACATGCTATTTCTTCAGTTGATGGACACTATGAATGATTTCACTTCCAGAGATTCAAACCCCCATTATACAAGAACCGTCTTTTCCCTCAGCTTAAGCCCCAAATATGAAAACATGAGTTATATCCGGTAGAAGAGTGATTCTCTTCCTCAAAAGGATATAGATTTATCAATTAACAGTTACAATCAAATAGCCTGGAAATGTGCTGTGGTATTTCAGTGATGAGAGCTGAGACTTGCCTGTCAGTGGACAATAATAGAGTGGTACAAACCAAATGGGTGTTGCCCAGCCTGGGGTAGTGGAAAAGAGCATTCTAAGCAAAGTAGGTAAGTAGATGCATGAATAAAAGTTTAGTGGAGTTGCTTCCGTTTTTTAAAACAAGATGTTCAATAAATATTTATTATAATGAAGTCCATTTAGTGAATGAGATATCTAATGTACCTAGGGTATGAGGCATCATTGAAAGACTACTATAAAATAACAATTGATAGACTTGAATTAGACTGTTACAGGTCTTGTATATTTTAAGAGATTTGGACTTTATTTTTTAGTTGATGCTAAAGAAACAAGAGTTTTTAATATCTTGTTTTAAACAAATAAATGACAACTGATTTCCTGTTATAGACAGCTCACTTTAGGGGTTCTGTAAAGAAATTTTTGGCATGGGAAGAAACATGGCAGTCTAAAAGGCTAGGAGGTTGTTGGTACACAGTGCTGCACAGGCACTCCATATTATTATGGCCTATATTAAACATACAGTTTATGAAGAGGAGTAGATAATAGCCACTATTTTTAATAATATAAAAAGGTATACTGCATTCAGAATGCATTTATTTACTGTTTTATTATCTTTAAAGTTTATTTTTTATTTTTGAGAGAGAGAGAGAGTGAATGGGAGAGGGGCAGAAAGAGAGAAACAGAGAGAGAATCCCAAGCAGGCTCTGCACTGTCAGCACAGAGCCCTACATGGGGCTTGAACTCACAAACTGTGAGATCATGACCTGAGCGGAAATTAAGAGTTGGATGCTCAACCGAATGAGCCACCCCAGCTGCCCCCAGAATACATTGTTTAAGAAAGCAAAATTACCTATAATATATTTGAAATATTTCTATAGTATTTTTATAATAATTTTCCATTAAGGGACTAGCTTTCCTAATCTTAAATTTTCATACCTATTGGCAAAAAAAAAATCCTTCTTATTTACTTGGAATTCAAAACATGAAATTATGCAGGATTTACACATACAAACACATGATATGTACATAAAATGGAAATGATAGATAAGTCGAGGAAAACACAGAAATAAAAAAGTAAAGAAATATGGAAGAGTTAAATAATAAATGGTAAGTATTTTTAAACAGGTTGACTTTGCAAAGATATAGAATCTGTGTGTTTCTAGACAACATTATAATTAACATTTAGTAATTATTATGTTGTGACATGATTTGATCTATTATATATCTGTCCTCTAGGAGTTTATAGAATATTACTAGAGGCCAGGAAGAAAGGGGTCATGTAGAGATAGAGCCAGCCCCATCTCATGCAAGCCATTTTAACACTCAGTAATTTCCCAGGGTGGCCATAGACTTTTGGCCTGCTTGTGAATTTTTAGCAACTTACACTGCTTCTAAATTAAATGATGGTAGCAGGAGCATTCATATGATTTGGATTATTGCTTCCTGCAAGATGAACCGATTATGTTCTATCAAGAGATCTTTCCTTGTGGCTCTCTTTAGAAAGTATCATAAAGCTAATCTAGTTGAAGCTGAATGTTGGGGTACCATATATGCCTAAATAGAATTCCTTTTATTGGCCACAGAACATCTATCTGCTCTGGGCTTGTCCCATTTTTTGACCAAAGCTATAGGTTCACCAGTCAGTTCTCTTATAAAGCCGCAGCACTAGTCAAAATGTAATAAAACCAGAGAAGATGGATGATTCAATGATCCATCTAGTCTACGTTGTTAGGAAATGTTCGGAGTACATATCTCCAGAACAATATGTCCTTGAAGCAAGAGTCAATTTTTTCCCCCCAGCTGGCATGCCTAGCACCTAGCACATGCATGGTATATGGAAAGCCCTTCATGGAACGATGAATGATAGGTCACCATATCATTTATATATAAAAGTATACCATATATTTTATGCAAACAAAGTCAGCTATTTATACAAAATTTCAATGTACCATTTTGTTACTATCTCCATAAATATTTAAATATAGTATTGTAGTACAATATGTAGATAGAAAGTGGGAACTAAAGGTCATATTTCTCTTTTATCAGCTGCCAGTTTTTTTTTTTCCTGAGGAGCAAGTTCTACAAATAAAGATGATTTATTGATATAGTTGGGTTAGTTTCTTAAAGCGAGAAACAAAATAGGCCTTTTTTTTCATAGAAATGAAGTACCCCAAAACATAAAATATTCCTTCTGATATCATTTACAAAGAGGCTTTAATGATTGCCTTCTAAAAAGATTTCTAAATTTCTGCTGAAATAGGTCATCAATAAGTTCTCTGATGTACCTTGACTGTGAGTGTAGTGTCATGGATAGTTATTTTAGTAAAAATTAGAATCCAAGTATAATTTCTATGATACTCAGCATCTCACTATGCATTTGCACTATAAATTGCTTGCTCTCATTTCGGCTTTCTTTTGATTTCCTTTTTACTCTTTTCCCCACATATGAATCTTACTTTCTGTAAGAAATTTGTACTAGATATTTTCTTGTCTGAGATGGCACATGTCTTTATTTTGTTTGAAGTTCAAAGCAATTGTGGCTTCTGGATTTGGATTATAAGCAAATAAATTGTTAACTTCTGGTAAAAAAAAAATCCATGCAGCAGAGCAGCTCAGAACAAGAATGTGGTTGTCTGTACTGTGGTCTTTGTTTTTTATTGACTAGTTCATTATGTGTGAGGACATGTCCCACTTTTGTTAACCAATCTGCTTAGTCTTGCTAAATATCACATTCTTAAAAGGCCTTTGGAATTATAAACAATCTAAAGCTCTGTTGAGATTTGTGACTGTCTCCTTCTGGTTAGAATTGCACATGGTTCGCGCACCAGTAGCAAAGATGCATCCATAATAGCTGTCAGCTAGAATGGTCATTAAGTGCTGTCTGTAGTCAAGATCCCTGTGCCAGATGGCACCTCAGGAACACTAGACAGAGCATGTGAAGCTGCCAAGATTCGTACTGTGCCCTTTGAACTTAGAGCTGGTGCAGGAATAAACTAAAGCAAAAGGTCTGGGAGAATAAAACTCTCAGCAGCAGCTTTTTAGTCCTAGTATCTTTTGTTTATATGCAAAGAAATGTATATTGCTTATTTATATTACATTATATAAAATATCAGTTTTCTGAAATATATTTCTCACCATGAAACTGTACTTCAAATAATTTTTTGGGTGTTTTTGTGTCATGTTGAGAATATATTTCCACCAATGTCTGATCAATGTTTTTTTGTTTTTTGTTTAATTTTCTTCTTTCTTTTATATCCTTATATCTGGAAATTGTATTAGGCATGAATTTGCAATCCAATTTTCTTTTAATGGCTAACTAGTGATTTCAGAATCACTTAGATATCTAATTTTCATGCTTTTGAGATTCCATATTTATTACACTAGATTGTCCTACATATTAGGGTCTCTTTCCAAATATTAATGTGAATCAGAGTATAGAATATTCTTTTGCATACTAGTAGCATACTGTTTTAATCGTTATCCTTTGGAAAAACATTTTAAAATTAGGTAGAAAAAAATTATTTTTCTCTTTTTTTTACAAACTCACTTTAGTTTTGTCTACCTATGAATTCCTCCAAATACATTTTTACATTATTTTGTCACGTTCTTTTAAAAAACAGCCTATTTGAATAGTGATAGACATTACACTAAGTATCACACTAATTTTGTGATATTGGAAGGAAACAAAGAAGCTTACTAATTGAAGACATAACTATTTTCTAACATGTATTTAGATTATAGTATCCCTGGAAATTAATTTCTCTTTTTGAAGATGCACACATATTTAATTTAACAGATGCAATAGTTGAACATATCTGTTGCCTAAAGCTTACAAAGATAAAAATGTCATAAAGGAAATCTAACCAGGAGGAATTCACCTACTCTACTCTGCCTCCATCACCCTTCCCCAGTAAAGACACACTGCAAGATGCTGGATGCACTGGTCTTTCAAAATACCTGTCTATTCTTGAGGGGATGTTACTCCAGACTTATGAATGCTTAGGACTTTTGATGAGGCACTTGGGAAGGTGGTGGGCAGTGGATTCATGGAGGAATATGTTGTTTTGGAGAGCTGTGGTGATTTGGAGGGATGCTTAATAGCAGTAGTTTTGGGGGACAGGTGATAAAACCTGAGGGCCAAGGAGATGGGTTACAGATAGAACTCAAAGGAGACTATTTATTTGTCCAGAGTCAAAATACCTAACAGCAATGCCTTTGAGATTTAAAGGAAATTCCAAGATAATGAATGGTTGTTGAAGAAGTTAATAAATTAATTAATGAATTTTAACTTGTCCTCCAATCTCTTTCTAATATTAACACAAAACTTCTTTATCTAAGTTTTACATGGGTGTTAATCATGGAGACACTGAAGGGATAGCACAGGAAGGTGAGGGGACAACGGTCTCATTTTTGCTCATTAGCTCTAAATTTCACCAAATTCTGTCTAAATTCTAAAGTAGTGGGGTCTTACTTGAAGTTTCTAATAGTCACTAATGGTAGGGAAAGAAAAACAGGAGGGAAGTAACTGAGTTCACAGGCTTTCCACACAGAGAAAACACAGGCAATATATTTTTCATCACACAACAAATGTTTTTAGATTTGCTATGTTCCAACTACTTTGAGGGCTGGGGATACAGCAGAAAGCAAGATTCACAAGAAGAGGCATTTTCATGGAATTAATATACTGTAGTAAGGAAGACTGAAAATAAACAAAATTAATAAGTAAAATATATAATGTATCACTTGAAAAATGATATGGAGAAAAATAAAACAGGGGCAAGGAATAAGAAATGCTGATAATAAGAAATAGGAAATAAGGTCACAGGTGAACAGGCTATCTATGAGTTGGCAAACAACAGTGACTTTTATTCTGAGCAAGTCATAAACCCACTGGAAATTTTGAGTAGGAAAGTGCGATGATCTGATTTTTTTTTTAATGTATGAAATTTACTGTCAAATTGGTTTCCATACAACACCCAGTGCTCATCCCAAAAGGTGCCCTCCTCAATACCCATCCCCCACCCTACCCTCCCTCCCACCCCCCCATCCACCCTCAGTTTGTTCTCAGTTTTTAACAGTCTCTTATGCTTTGGCTCTCTCCCACTCTAACCTCTTTTTTTTTTTTTTTCCTTCCCCTCCCCCATGGGTTTCTGTTACGTTTCTCAGGATCCACATAAGAGTGAAACCATATGGTATCTGTCTTTCTCTGTATGGCTTATTTCACTTAGCATCACACTCTCCAGTTCCATCCATGTTGCTACAAAAGGCCATATTTCATTTTTTCTCATTGCCACATAGTATTCCATTGTGTATATGAACCACAATTTCTTTATCCATTCATCAGTTGATGGACATTTAGGCTCTTTCCATAATTTGGCTATTGTTGAAAGTGCTGCTATAAACATTGGGGTACAAGTGCCCCTATGCATCAGTACTCCTGTATCCCTTGGATAAATTCCTAGCAGTGCTATTGCTGGGTCATAGGGTAGGTCTGTTTTTAATTTTCTGAGGAACCTCCACACTGTTTTCCAGAGCGGCTGCACCAATTTGCATTCCCACCAACAGTGCAAGAGGGTTCCCGTTTCTCCACATCCTCTCCAGCATCTATAGTCTCCTGATTTCTTCATTTTGGCCACTCTGATTGGCGTGAGGTGATATCTGAGTGTGGTTTTGATTTGTATTTCCCTGATAAGGAGCGACGTTGAACATCTTTTCATGTGCCTGTTGGCCATCCGGATGTCTTCTTTAGAGAAGTGTCTATTCATGTTTTCTGCCCATTTCTTCACTGGGTTGTTTTTTGGGTGTGGAGTTTGGTGAGCTCTTTATAGATTTTGGATACTAGCCCTTTGTCAGATATGTCATTTGCAAATATCTTTTCCCATTCCGTTGGTTGCCTTTTAGTTTTGTTGGTTGTTTCCTTTGCTGTGCAGAAGCTTTTTATCTTCATAAGGTCCCAGTAGTTCATTTTTGCTTTTAATTCCCTTGCCTTTGGGGATATGCCGAGTAAGAGATTGCTACGGCTGAGGTCAGAGAGGTCTTTTCCTGCTTTCTCCTCTAAGGTTTTGATGGTTTCCTGTCTCACATTCAGGTCCTTTATCCATTTTGAGTTTATTTTTGTGAATGGTGTGAGAAAGTGGTCTAGTTTCAACCTTCTGCATGTTGCTGTCCAGTTCTCCCAGCACCATTTGTTAAAGAGACTGTCTTTTTTCCATTGGATGTTCTTTCCTGCTTTGTCAAAGATGAGTTGGCCATACGTTTGTGGGTCTAGTTCTGGGGTTTCTATTCTATTCCATTGGTCTATGTGTCTGTTTTTATGCCAAAACCATGCGGTCTTGATGATTACAGCTTTGTAGTAGAGGCTAAAGTCTGGGATTGTGATGCCTCCTGCTTTGGTATTCTTCAAAATTACTTTGGCTGTTCGGGGCCTTTTGTGGTTCCATATGAATTTTAGGATTGCTTGTTCTAGTTTCGAGAAGAATGCTGGTGCAATTTTGATTGGGATTGCATTGAATGTGTAGATAGCTTTGGGTAGTATTGACATTTTGACAATATTTATTCTTCCAATCCATGAGCAGGGAATGTCTTTCCATTTCTTTATATCTTCTTCAATTACCTGCATAAGCTTTCTATAGTTTTCAGCATACAGATCTTTTACATCTTTGGTTAGATTTATTCCTAGGTATTTTATGCTTCTTGGTGCAATTGTGAATGGGATCAGTTTCTTTGTCTTTCTGTTGCTTCATTGTTAGTGTATAAGAATGCAACTGATTTCTGTACATTGATTTTGTATCCTGCAACTTTGCTGAATTCATGTATCAGTTCCAGCAGACTTTTGGTGGAGTCTATCGGATTTTCCATGTATAATATCATGTCATCTGAAAAAAGCGAAAGCTTGCCTTCATCTTTGCCAATTTTGATGCCTTTGATTTCCTTTTGTTGTCTGATTGCTGATGCTAGAACTTCCAGTACTATGTTAAACAACAGCGGTGAGAGTGGGCATCCCTGTCGTGTTCCTGATCTCGGGGAAAAAGCTCTCAGTTTTTCCCCATTGAGGATGATGTTAGCTGTGGGCTTTTCATAAATGGCTTTTATGATGTTTAAGTATGTTCCTTCTATCCCAACTTTCTCAAGGGTTTTTATTAAGAAAGGGTGCTGGATTTTGTCAAAGGCCTTTTCTGCATCGATTGACAGGATCATATGGTTCTTCTCTTTTTTTTTTGTTAATGTGATGTATCACGTTGATTGATTTGCGAATGTTGAACCAGCCCTGCATCCCAGGAATGAATCCCACTTGTTCATGGTGAATAATTCTTTTTATATGCTATTGAATTCGATTTGCTAGTATCTTATTGAGAATGTTTGCATCCATATTCATCAGGGATATTGGCCTGTAGTTCTCTTTTTTTTGCTGGGTCTCTGTCTGGTTTAGGAATCAAAGTAATACTGGCTTCATAGAATGAGTCTGGAAGTTTTCCTTCCCTTTCTATTTCTTGGAATAGCTTGAGAAGGATAGGTATTATCTCTGCTTTAAACGTCTGGTAGAACTCCCCTGGGAAGCCATCTGGTCCTGGACTCTTATTTGTTGGGAGATTTTTGATGACCGATTCAATTTCTTCGCTGGTTATGGGTCTGTTCAAGCTTTCTATTTCCTCGTGATTGAGTTTTGGAAGAGTGTGGGTGTTTAGGAATTTGTCCATTTCTTCCAGGTTGTCCAATTTGTTGGCATATAATTTTTCATAGTATTCCCTGATAATTGTTTGTATTTCTGAGGGATTGGTTGTAATCATTCCATTTTCATTCATGATTTTATCTATTTGGGTCATCTCCCTTTTCTTTTTGAGAAGCCTGGCTAGAGGTTTGTCAATTTTGTTTATTTTTTCAAAAAACCAACTCTTGGTTTCGTTGATCTGCTCTACAGTTTTTTTAGATTCTATATTGTTTATTTCTGCTCTGATCTTTATGATTTCTCTTCTTCTGCTGGGTTTAGGCTGCCTTTGCTGTTCTGCTTCTATTTCCTTTAGGTGTGCCGTTATATTTTGTATTTGGGGTTTTTCTTGTTTCTTGAGATAGGCCTGGATTGCAATGTATTTTCCTCTCAGGACTGCCTTTGCTGTGTCCCAGAGCGTTTGGATTGTTGTATTTTCATTTTCGTTTGTTTCCATATATTTTTAAATTTCTTCTCTAATTGCCTGGTTGACCCACTCATTCGTTAGTAGGGTGTTCTTTAACCTCCATGCTTTTGGAGGTTTTCCAGACTTTTTCCTGTGGTTGATTTCAAGCTTCATAGCATTGTGGTCTGAAAGTATGCATGGTATGATTTCAATTCTTGTAAACTTATGAAGGGCTGTTTTGTGACCCAATATATGATCTATCTTGGAGAATGTTCCATGTGCACTCGAGAAGAAAGTATATTCTGTTGCTTTGGTATGCAGAGTTCTAAATATATCTGTCAAGTCCATCTGATCCAATGTATCATTCAGGGCCCTTGTTTCTTTATTGACTGTGTGTCTAGATGATCTATCCATTTCTGTAAGTGGGGTGTTAAAGTCCCCTGCAATGACCACATTCTTATCAATAAGGTTGCTTATGTTTATGAGTAATTGTTTATATATATTTGGGGGCTCCGGTATTTGGCGCATAGACATTTATAATTGTTAGCTCTTCCTGATGGATAGACCCTGTAATTATTATATAATGCCCTTCTTCACCTCTTGTTACAGCCTTTAATTTTAAGTCTAGTTTGTCTGATATAAGTATGGCTACTCCAGCTTTCTCTTGGCTTCCAGTAGCATGATAAATAGTTCTCCATCCTCTCACTCTCAATCTAAAGGTGTCCTCAGATCTAAAATGAGTCTCTTGTAGACAGCAAATAGATGGGTCTTGTTTTTTTATCCATTCTGATACCCTATGTCTTTTGGTTGGGTCATTTAATCCATTTACATTCAGTGTTATTATAGAAAGATACGGGTTTAGAGTCATTGTGATGTCTGTATGTTTTATGCTTGTAGTGATGTCTCTGGTACTTTGTCTCACAGGATCCCCCTTAGGATCTCTTGTAGGGCTGGTTTCGTGGTGACAAATTCCTTCAGTTTTTGTTTGTTTGGGAAGACCTTTATCTCTCCTTCTATTCTTAATGACAGACTTGCTGGATAAAGGATTCTCGGCTGCATATTTTTTCTGTTTAGCACACTGAAGATATCGTGCCAATCCTTTCTGGCCTGCCAAGTTTCAAAAGAGAGATCAGTCACAAGTCTTATAGGTCTCCCTTTATATGTGAGGGCACGTTTATCCCTCGCTGCTTTCAGAATTTTCTCTTTATCCTTGTATTTTGCCAGTTTCACTATGATATGTCGTGCAGAAGATCGATTCAAGTTACGTCTGAAGGGAGTTCTCTGTGCCTCTTGGATTTCAATGCTGTTTTCCTTCCCCAGTTCAGGGAAGTTCTCAGCTATAATTTGTTCAAGTACCCCTTCAGCACCTTTCCCTCTCTCTTCCTCCTCTGGGATACCAATTATGCGTCTATTATTTCTTTTTAGTGTATCATTTAGTTCTCTAATTTTCCCCTCATACTCCTGGATTTTTTTATCTCTCTTTCTCTCAGCTTCCTCTTTTTCCATAACTTTATCTTCTAGTTCACCTATTCTCTCCTCTGACTCTTCAATCCAAGCTGTCGTCGTTTCCATTTTGTTTTGCATTTCGTTTAAAGCGCTTTTCAGCTCCTCGTGACTGTTCCTTAGTCCCTTGATCTCTGTGGCAAGAGATTCTCTGCTGTCCTCTATACTGTTTTTAAGCCCAGCGATTAATTTTATGACTATTATTCTAAATTCACTTTCTGTTATATTATTTAAATCCTTTTTGATCAGTTCATTAGCTGTTGTTATTTCCTGGAGATTCTTCTGAGGGGAATTCTTCCGTTTGGTCATTTTGGATAGTCCCTGGAGTGGTGAGGACCTGCAGGGCACTTCCCCTGTGCTGTGGTGTATAACTGGAGTTGGTGGGCAGGGCTGCAGTCCGACCCGATGTCTGCCCCCAGCCCACTGCTGGGGCCACAGTCAGACTGGTGTGTGCCTTCTCTTCCCCTCTCCTAGGGGCGGGATTCACTGTGGGGTGGCGTGGCCCGTCTGGGCTACTTGCACACTGGCAGGCTTGTGGTGCTGGGGATCTGGCGTATTAGCTGGGGTGGGTAGGCAAGGTGCACGGGGGCAGGAGGGGCAGGCTTAGCTCACTTCTCCTTAGGTGATCCACTTCAGGAGGGGCCCTGTGGCAGCGGGAGGGATTCAGATCCGCTGCTGGAGGTTTGGCTCCGCAGAAGCAGAGTTGGGTGTTTGCGGGGAGCGAGCAAGTCCCTGGCAGGAACTGGTTCTCTTTGGGATTTTGGCTGGGGGATGGGCGGGGGAGATTGCGCTGGCGAGCGCCTTTGTTCCCCGCCAAGCTGAGCTCTGCCGTCCGGGGGCTCAGCAGCTCTCCCTCCCTTTGTCCTCCAGCCTTCCCGCTTTCTGAGCAGAGCTGTTAACTTATGACCTCCCAGACGCTAAGTCGCGCTTGCTGTCGGAACACAGTCCGTCAGGCCCCTCCGCTTTTGCCTGCCAGACTTGGGGGCTCTGTTTGGCCGGCGAGCCCCCCCTCCGCCCAGGCTCCCTCCCGCCAGTCCGTGGAGCGTGCACCGCCTCGCCGCCCTTCCTACCCTCTTCCGTGGGCCTCTTGTCTGCGCTTGGCTCTGCTAATCCTCTGGTGGTTTTCTGGGTTATTTAGGAAGGTGTAGGTGGAATCTAAGTGATCAGCAGGACGCGCGGTGAGCCCAGCGTCCTCCTACGCCGCCATCTTCCCTCCAACCTCCGATCTGATTTTTATTTTAAAATGATCACTCTGACTGCTTGACTAAAAATAAACAGTAGGGGGCATGAGTGGAATCAGAAAATTGGTCAAAAGCAATTCTAATCTAAGCAAGAGTTGTTGGAGGCTTCGACCAGGCTGGGAGAAGAGAAGGTGGTGAGAAGTCATGAGATTTTTAATGTTCTGAAAGCAGAGCTGACAGAGTTTGGTGAAATATCATACATGAGGCATATAGATAAAATGCTTTAAGCTAGAGGAATGGAAGTGAAATTAACTGAGGGGGGGAAAGCTTGAAAAGCAACTGGTTAGTCTGGAGAGAGTAAAAATCAGAAGAGTGATTTCGGATAAGTTATATTGTAGCTGCCTAATAGATACAGAGTAGAGATTTTGTACAAATGGTTCAGATAACTGAGTCTGATTTGTTAAGAGAAATCCTGGATAGAAAAAATTGTAATCATGTAGAAGTTGTCATTCGAGTTGTAGTCATGTAAGAAAGGGTTTAAAGCCTTGAGAAAGGATAAAATCACCAAAGGACTGTAGATAGAAATTAGGGCTAATAAATGAACCAATGACACTTTATGATATGCGTTTGGAGAATGGAGTAGGTCTAACAAAAGAAGGTGAGGAGGAAAATTAGCAGGGTAGGGGAAAGATGAGATTGAGGTGTCAAGGAAACGAAGTGAATGAGCATTCCTTGTTTTCAGAAGTGCTCATAGACAGATAGGATGAAAACTGAGAATTTACCATCAGTGATAGCAGAATGTGGAACACCACTTCCCCTGTTAAGATTGTTAGTAGAGTGGTTTCAGAGAGAATGGGTGGAGAGCAATTAGAAATAATGATTATAAACAACTGCTCTGAAGAATTTTGCTCTGGGGTAGTGCGTGGAAGGAAGTGGGGCTAAAAATACTTCCAGTTTTGTTAATCTGGTTATTTATTTATTTATTCAGACAGGAGAAATAATATGTCTCTATGCTGATAAAATGATCCACTATGGAAGAAAAAATAGATGTTGTGCAGAGTGGGGTGAAGGGGCATTGTTGAGTAGTGACTTGTATAGGATAGAGAAGTTAGGATCTGGTGCTAAAGTAGAATTGGAAGCCTATATATTTAAACTGATACTTGAGCCCTGAAAAGGAGAGGGAGAAATTTATTTAAAATTTTTTGTTAAAAGTTCTTTAAAATTTATTTAAGTTTTGACGCGCCTGGGTGGCTCAGTTGGTTGAACGTCCTACTTCGGCTCAGGTCATGATCTCACGGTTTGTGAGTTCAAGCCTTGCATTGGGCTCTGTGCTGACAGCTCAGAGCCTGGAGCCTGCTTCGGATTCTGTGTCTCTGTCTCTCTCTGCCCCTCCCCCATTTGTGCTCTGCCTCTCTCTCAAAAATAAATAAATAAATGTAAAAAAAAATTAAATAAAAAATAAATAAAAATTTATTTGTTTTAATTTAAATTTTAGTTAGTTAACATACACTATAATATTAATTTCAGGTTTTCAATATAGTGATTCAATCCTATACATCACCCAGTGCTCATTACAAGTACACTCCTGAATTCCCATCACCTAGGTAACCCATCTCCTCACCCACCTCCTTTCTGGTAACCATCAGTTGATTCTCCATAGTTAAAAGCCTGTTTCTCTGTTTGCCCCTCTCTCTCTGGAAAGGGAGAAATTTAAATATCTCAAATAGACTAGTGTTTTATTTTGTACTTTGCATTTCTAGTCACTGGAGGCATTTTATTGCATTTCTTTTTTTGTGCTATTTCATCAGATTTGATATCATCAGGGTGATGCTCACTTCATAAACTCAGTTTGTTACCTGTCCAAATTTTTTGCTTGTTGAAGAAGCAAATCGATGGAAGATCCATGCAAATCAATGGAAGACAGTTTATGTGTGGGAGAGGAGAAAGCCTCATTAATCAGTGACGTAGGAAGTAGATGATCCCTTGAGAAATAGTGAGAATATGTGAAAAACTGAGATACAATTCTAGATAACTACTCTGTGCTCATTAAGTACTGATATGCTATAAAGATGTATGCCTAGCTTCACCACTTGGAGATTGCCTTTCACTCTCTTTGCGTTCATATAGCTCTAGACAACTTTATGTACAGAATGCCCGTCTATCTCATCCTGGTCAGTCATAGAGATTAGACCATAGAACATGCACTCAAGCTGAATCAAAGTTTCTACTTTGGGAATTAGGAAATTACATTCATTCCATATTGGCCAGGCTCTTAAATGATAATGTCACAGTTTGGGAAATGTGAAATAGTCATGTGTTGTGTCATTTGATTTGGTAAGCAAAAAAATTCATCCAGAAGTACATGGGAGATTACAGAACTATTAGGGAATCAAGGATGAAAGATGTAGAGACCGCTACTGAGATTCCCATGGCTGCCCATGGAATTTGTGTTCAAGTACATTTTTCAAGCCTGATCTAGTGTTCTACAAGATATTCCATGTCTTTATGAATTAAGAAAGGAGTGGAATACTGTGGCTAATGGGACAACACACTCAGATACTGAGAAAATTTTCAAGAACACTGACATGAGAGGTAAAAGTGTATAGATGGGGAGTCGAGTTTCCATTGTGTCCAATGTTGGCAAGTTTTCAGTCAAGAAGTTGAGGACATAAGGAATTTCCAAAGAGCACAGTTAAGACATTCCAAAAAGTGGCTAACAGTGGGGGAATAATCAGAAAGGGGAGCCACAGAGAGGCATTGGTGATTCGGTACTAGATTAGATAGATGGAAGACAGGTTGGCATTTTGATAGATGATGAATGATAGCAGACTAGAAAAGCATGCAGTTGCTAATTGTACAGTGGAACTGTAATAATGTTGTGCATTATTAATGCAGAGTCTGACAATTATTGTATATTATAGTATTGTTGAAATTTATCTCCCATGATGTCCTAAAGAAATATCAGCTCTTTTAGTCCTCTTCACACTCACTTTCTGATTTCAGAAGGAACAGCTTAGGGAGCAAAAATGAATGAGTCTGCCTCGGTTCCCAAGGACAGAAGGCCGAGCTCTCCAGTAATATATGTGACTCCCCTCTTGTAGTTTTCTCTGGTAAGTAAAAACCAAATATTACAGATTTATTCAATCCATAATCCGAAGATCTTTCACCTGTGAACTCTCCTAACAGAGTTAGGAGAAACACCAACTGATGTCATTGCTGTTTTCTTGTATATTTACTGTAATTTTTCTCTTTTCATCTTTATAGCCCCGTATCAAGTATTAGGATGAGCCATGAAAGTGAGCAAGAAAGAAATAAAATAGATTTTCTGTAAATTGAGTTATCCCTCTAAATCATCCTCAGTAATTACCCTAGGGCAATTCATTTAGTATTTAATTAATTATTCAATATTTTATTTCAAGATCAAGTTTTGGGCAATATAGTTTTGGAACAAAAAGAACTTAGTATAACTTTCAATTCTGCCTTTTACACTACTGTAAATTACAGGAGCCCTAGAGACTCAGTGTCATCATCTGTTAAAGAAGGTTATATTCTATCTCACAGATTTCTTTTCTCTGCAATTAATTACTCAATACACTTAATATACCTGACAAGAAACTGAACCCAGAGTAACCTCTGATTACATATTTGGTTCCCTTTCTCACTTCTTAAAGCAGAAGCCAGTGGTTATGGGTACCATAGACATTTCATCATGGATGGGGCTGACTGTTGCCATGCCCACACTATTTTAGAGTGGTCAATCATTTTGAGAAGAGACAGGTTGTTATGTACCCAGTTATTTAAATTCTCAGTATTTATAATATTTGGAAGACAGATGAAACTATGGAAAAGAAAATAATTATCTTTATATTTTCATCACAGTTCAAAAATTTCCCTAAAGTCATTGCTCACTTCCTTGAATAAGAACATGCTATTACGCCTATTCTTTTAAAGACATTCTGAAGCTTAGAGATTCTCTTTCAGTGAGCACAATCCAACTTGTTAATTATGTGCTTCTTGTTCTCACAGTTATTTTTAATATTTTTCTAACAACTGGGGCGCCTGGGTGGCGCAGTCGGTTAAGCCTCCGACTTCAGCCAGGTCACGATCTCGCGGTCCGTGAGTTCGAGCCCCGCGTCGGGCTCTGGGCTGATGGCTCAGAGCCTGGAGCCTGTTTCCGATTCTGTGTCTCCCTCTCTCTCTGCCCCTCCCCCGTTCATGCTCTGTCTCTCTCTGTCCCCAAAAAAAAAAAAAAAAAAAATTGAAAAAAAAGAAAAAAAAATATTTTTCTAACAACTGACTATTCAAATATATCTCACTCTCTTGGTATAGTTATTAGAAGGAAATAATTTGAGATTATGATCACACATATATATGAGCTAGGAACTGAAAGGCATGGCAAAGATAATTGGCAAGACATTTGCCTCACCTTTTCACAGATCGACAATGCCATGGTTGCTGCTCCTAAATGGACTCAATTCAATATTAAAATCAGAGAAAGTAACCAAGTCAGGTTTCCTTTTCATTATGCAATGCTCGGTGATGTTTTACAAATCTGAAAGCTTTACCTTTTCGTTCATTTGCTATATGAATTAAACATTAACAAGAATAAAATGAGCTTAAAGCCTAGAAAAAGGTCAATATAGTCTCCAGGGAAAACTGAAGGTTATCATTTTATCTTATATTTCTATTGCTCTCTAATTCACTACTTAAGCAATGCAGATGGAATATTGACACAGCCACGGAGGAAGAAGTCAAGAGCAGTTCTACTTAATCTCTTAACAAGAATTCCCTCAATCCTGACCTTATTGTTAAGATCTAGGCCCTTTCATAGCACTTTTTACGAAGTGTTCTTTAAGTCCTATGTATTTTTTGAGCTGATAACTCCATTATGTTCTACTCATTGATGGACATTTTAAACACAATTACAAATAACTAAGATTGCAGCTTCACTTTTGCAGTCATAAATCGTACTAGACTGATGGTCACATTTCCAAAGTCCAGGTTTGAAAGAGGAACATAAAATTAATCCTAGCAGTAATGGCAGAAATTAAGCTACGAGGGCAATAAAGTGATTTGATTATTTTTCTCAAAAAAAACATGGCTAGAGAAATCAGCTGAGAAAAACTAATGTTTGAAAACTTGAAGAGAAGTTTACAATATTATTAGGCTAATGAATTGTTTCAATATTTGAATTTTAAAGCCAATAGTATAAAAGGATAATTCATAGGTTTGAAAATAGTTCATGCTTTCATTCCACTCAGAATTGGCACAAAACAAAGCTGCTAAAGTGTTTAACATTTCTTACCTCTTCAAAAATCTTTGTAAAATGGACTCACAGGAGACAGATATCTTTTCTATAAGCATTACATAGTGATTTTTTTTTATTAAACATGATAGCAAGCATGGATTGTGATAACTAGGTTGTTACATTTTGGCCAATTATAAAATATTAGTGCTTAGTACTTTTTCTTTGATACTTTCCTAATTCATTGAAGCATTCAGAATATTAAAAATGCATTAATTAAATACACTTTTGGTGAACCAGATAATTTAATGAGAAGTTTACAAGAATATAGTATTTCCAAATTTCCCATAAAATGCCCCATAGGTCATTGATAAGAAGATAACTTTAGTGGTAAGGAAATGATATGCTAAATTACTTCAACCAAGTGGCTGTTTGAGAAGACAAACACACTGGAAAAATGTCTTAAAATGTACTGCTGAAGAGACATTTTGGTACAGAGACTATAGAATTTAATCCACAGGGTGATAGAAAATTGTGATTAAAAGGAAGAAATAGGTTATATAATAAAATGATACTTAGGATTTCTAAAGGGGAAAAGATTACTGCTAACATATTATAGTCTCTGTGTTTCTAAACATATTACATTAAATGATGACAAAAGAAGAAAATTAGACCCAGACCCCTTTATACATACTGAACTGTTGATTTTAAGAGTAATTAATGACAAGAAACCTGCTCAAATGTCTTGATTGTGAAGCTAAACAACAGTAAAGTAATTAGGTCGGATTTAAAACTTTCAGCCAGAGGGAAATGTATTTCTGCAGAAGAACATTATACAAATTGAAATTAAAAAACAATTAGGTAAGTCAAAACATGAGACACTTATCACCTATATACTAGATTGTTTTTATTCGATTACATATTTCATATCTTGCTGGTCTACTAAATGTTGCAATTTTGAATCAACTGATGTATATACAATCTCATGATATTTAGTGGTCATGATTTACAATAAAAGAATGATTAAAGAAATAAGTGTAAATAAGCCAATATTAAAGGAGCAATTCCGGTTCTATATCAGAGATTGAGTCAACCTAAAATTCCATTTCTAGTCAAGCTAAAATACCACTGAACGTAAAATATGTTAATAAAAAGCAAGAAAAGCAAGAAGAAAGAAAGCCATGAGAGTACTAGAAAATATAAAAAAGTGTGCATTCAGAAGAATTCAAATTTTGGGGAATTTCTCTAAGATAAAAGGCAAATGGTATGATATTCTTGGTGAGAAAAGCAAAGGGAATCACATCCAGTGAACCCAAGATCAGCAGGTTCGATCTCAGCTGCTGTAAACATCGAGTTGGTTTACGGCTTGACCAAGATAGCTCTAGCTTTATCTCTGGCAAAGCCTAGGTTTCTGGGTTTGTTTTATTCTTGGCTAAAATAAGTGCAATGGAATTTATGATGTGCTCTTTAAGATCGGAAACTCTCCTGGCAATGTTAGGGAATGGTCTGCAACTGGCCTCACCCATTTGATCAGCCTTGCTTGATTCTTTAAAAGGCTTTAAATACTGTGATCCTTTTCAGGAATTCTCCGAAATGCATGATTTCTCACAAGGAACTTGATGGGTTCAAGTCAGAGAGGCAGTGTGGTCCTGTGTGTGCAAAAGAAATGGCCCTGGGTAGGTCACATTATAGAATGTCTCTTGGAACTCCATGGCTTCCTGCACTCTATTTCTTGCTGCATCTGATCCTTTGTGTTTAAATCAAAGCCTTATGTGAATATGCTCTGTAGAGTATGGTGAGCCTGCTTCAGATTCTGTGTATCCCTCTCTCTCTGCCCCTCCCCTGCTCATGCTCTGTCTCTCTCTGTCTCAAAAAATAAATTAAAAAAATTTTTTTTAATTAAAAAAAAAAAAAGAATAGGGAAAATAATCCAGCTGCACAATGAAAAAAACTGTGTATTTTAAAACTTAACTGTTGCCTGGATCTCACTCCCAAGATTCTGCTTTAATTGGCTTGGCATATAGCCTGGATCTCTGGAGGTTTAGAAGTTCCTGGAGGTGATTCTACTGTGATGTTTATGGCTGAGAACCACTGGCCTGAACAAAAAGAGTAGAAGCATTCATCAGGGGACCCTTCAGGAAGATAAATAGAGATAATTAATAAAGAATAGCATTTGGTGCAGCCAGAACATTAGATTATTCCTTGCTCTTTCTCCATGAAAGGTGAAAATCTTGAGCCTCTGGGTCAGGTCAGGGGGGCAACTCTACACAGTGTTTTGTTTGTTTGTTTTCCACAGACTACACCATCTGAGAAAAATCTTGCTCTTGAATATTACTGGTGGATGAATGACTTCTAGGTAACACAGAAAATTGTATGTCTAGAATCTGTTTTAAATGTTTGATCCATAAAAAGATTCTGTTTTAGATGGAAGAGAGTCTATACTCTAGTAGGCTTCATCAATGAGCTGCACAGCCTCTCAGCACTTTTGGAGTAAATGGAATTAAAGAGATAGTTTATACCATTTTCACATTATAATTAATGTGCCCAATAAAGAGGCTCTTACCTAAAGAGCCTAAAATTTAATTTTGCCAAATTAGATTGGTCTCACATGGAAGGAACTGAAAAGTTGGACTCGGACCTACCTGAGACCACAGCATAATACAAGGGTATTTTTCTTATTTTTTTTGCTATGCATTTTTTTCCTTTCCACATGAATTTCAATAAGAGTTTGTCAAGTAGATTACTAAAAATTTTTAATATTTATCTGCTTTACAGAAATTAGAAGCACGTATTATTTGGAGCATATTTACCAGTTAAAAAAAACTGAAAACATAATTTCTCAGGTACTTTTCATGGCCTAAAAATGACAAAATACAGAGACGTATTTACTGTACATTTAGAGAATTCTCCACCAAATAATAAGTATTTATTTAAAAAATTATTTCACAGAGCTTTTCTGTTATGGACTGAATATTTGCATCCCTCCAAATTCGTAAGTTGAAACCTACCAACGGGATGATATTAGTATTAGGAGGTGGGGCCTTTGGGAAGTAATTAGGATAGACGAGGTCATGAGAGTAGAGCCCTCATGAATGGGATTAGGGTCCTTATAAAAGTCAAGAAAAAGCTTGCTTTTCTTTCCTCTCTGCCATGTGAGAGAACAAGGAGAAAACAGCCTTATAGGAACTGGGAAGTGGGCTCTCATGAGAACCCGACCATGCTGGAACCCTGATTTCAGCCTTCAGCCTGTAGAGCTGTGAGAAATAAATTCCTGTTGTGCATAGGCCACCCAGACTAAGGTAATTTGTTATAGCAACCCAAATTGAGTAAGACAGTTGCTAATTGTCCTTTTGTTCCCCCACTTTTTTCAGGATAGATAATAGCTGTATTCTTTTAAAATCATTGATTTTGTTTCCTTTTACTTTATGGAGCAAGAATATCTTTAAGTAAGCACAGTTTAGATAATTAGTTCTTAGAGGGAAGCAAAAAGAAAGACAATAAGTTGTACATACAGGCAAACATGTCTATTTCTTTTATGCATTTTTTTTACCTTAAAATCTTATATTTAGAAAAAGTAAATATCAAAAAATATTTTAAATATAAAATTATATTTTTAATTTCTGTAGAAGGAATAGTCAATAAATAAAGAGATTTCATTAGGGGAAAATTATACTTTTCAAGAATAGAAAATATCAATTTCTTTACTAGTAAATACTATCCAGCTAGAGACAAAAATTCACTATCAACAACTCTTGCCTAATTTTCCTAAGGTATATGTTTGGGGAGAATGTTTACCAATATATGTACCTGCAAAGGAAATGCCATATGCATTATATGAGTACATCTTGGAATCTATAGCCTATTGCAAGGTCTTAGTCTATGTCCATAATGAACAATGAAATCAGGAATTGATTTTTGTCACTGCCTCCTGGATGACATTTATAATTTGCTACTGTTTATTGTTACACTTTCAAGTGGACATATCTCACCTTCTAATTAGACTTTAAAATCTGTAAGAACATGAAATGTCTTATTCATTTTTCTCTTCCCATAAATACCTAGAACACTAATTAATGCATGTAGTATGCCAAGCTAATTAATGCATGTAGTATGAGGCTGCCTTAGAGTAGCTGGAGTCTAGCCTAAAGGTCACAGAATTTTAGTCTTGGAAAAAAACCTTAAGAGACATTCTTGCTCATATGCCATAGAAAGGTGATATTTTAAATATGTAATAACAATTATAGCACAGGCAAAAACTTATCAGAGTTGAGCACTAAACCAATCAATGCCAGCCACACTTAAGTGATAGGCCATATTGCAGCACACTAAGTATCACCCCTGAAAATTTCTATGTTCATAGAAAAACAAGAGAATCAGGGAGAATCAATTTTGAAGACTGTATTAGTTTTCTATGGCTGTTGTAACAAATAATCACAAAGTGGACAGCATAAACAACAGAAACTTGTTCTCTCACAGTTCTGCAGGCCACGGGTCCACAGTCAAGGTGCTGACAGTGTTAATACCTTCTGGATGCTTGGGCAGACAATCCCTTCAATGCCTTTCTTCTATTTTTCAGTGGCTGCCAGAAACCCTTGGCATTCCTTGTTTTGGGGATTCATAATTCCAATCTATGCCTCTGTCTTTGTGTGATATTCTCCCCTGACGTGTCATATTTCCCCCCCTTTTTTTCTAAGTACATCTGTCATTGGATTTAGGTTCTACCCTACATCCGCAATAACTTCATCTTAAGATCTTTAACTTTACACATTGGCAAATAAGGTTACATTCACCAGTACTGGAAGTTAAAGCTTGAATATATCTTTTGTGGGGGTGGGGGAACACAATTCAACCCACTACAGAAACCAAATATTTTCCAAGTGTTTTTGCATACAGCCACATACTAACTTCTAACATTGTGTCATAAGAAACATTACTCTCCCTGTTTTCCCTATGAGAATACTAAAGCTGGAAGACATCAAGTGCCCATCAAAAGAGTAACTTAAAATTCTAGGATAGAACTTAACTCATGGCTAACAGTTCAAGCTTTCTGTCCTATACCAAGTACAGAAACTGAGCCAGAAATAACAGACTCGGGCAAATCTTGTGATAAGTAGAAAAAGACAAATACAGGTATTCTTTTCTTTTTTTCAATTTCTGTTTTCTATTTGTATTCTGTTTTTTTCTACTAAGCTCAAAGGTACATTGAATTTGATTATATATTTAGAAAATCTATTACAAGCAGGTATATGCTTTCTTTTTATTTTTGGAGTAGAAGCAAAGAGAACATGGCTGGAAATGAGGAACAACTAGGCCCATGACTAAAGAGGCAGATCAGTGAGAAGCCTGGCTGGGAAAAATGAAGAGAAGTGTGATGATAGAACAGCTCAGTATGAGACTTTCAGGTCCACTGAACTGTCTTCCAACACATTGGCATGGGCCTTATCTCTATATTCAGGGGCTCTTTCATTATTCCTAAGCCCTTCTGCCTTTATATTTTATTAATGTGTCTCATTAATGTTTCTGAGTATTTTATGCCATTGTCCAGTTTCTTTCCATCTTTTATCTTTTTTGGTAGTGTAAGCAAGATGTGTGGGTTTGTATTAATATATGTAAGTGCACTGTAAACACTAAGCTTTCAACTGGCATACCAAATGTAAATGAAGTACTCTCGTTTTTTGGGTATCTGTATTAATTTTAAAACATAAAAGACTCAAACATTTTCTAAAAACTAGAAATACCTGAAATAATCTTTGAAACAGAATTGAACGCTTTAAAAGTCAAATTCATATGATATAGAAGAATTATTTTATTTCATTTTTAAATACCTATTTTTGAGAGAGAGCATGAGTGGGGGAGGGGCAGAGGGAGAGGGGGACAGGATCCAAAGTGGGCTCTGTGCTGACAGCAGAGAGCCTGATGCGGAGCTTGAACTCAGGAACCATGAGATCATGACCTGGGCTCATGACTTGAAGCTGAAGTCAGCTGTTCAACTGACTGAACCACCCAGTTGCCCCTAGAAGAATAATTTTAAAAGACTTCCAGGTTACTGATTCACTTTCTCTGCTGAAACATTGTGTAATTTATAAAAAATAAACTAATTGCAGAAACTTCTGAAACCTGAGAATCTTCAACGTTTTTGAAATCCTATTAAGAAACTGGTTATAAATGTGAGAACACATGATTGTCAACATAATTTTGTGATAAGCTTTGCATTTTTTAACTACAGATCATTTTCATGGTTATATATATTTTCTTTTTTAAAACTTCTATAATACAGTATTTATGTTAGAAAAATGTCAAAAACATGTATGCATATTTTCAAGATACTCTCTTTTTATAACTTGAAAGAGACTAATTTATGAAACTTTAGCAATCCAAACTGAGATCAAGATAGCAAAGAATTGTGTAAAATGATAAATTATGGTCCCAATGGTTAAGCCTCATAAAATGTATTCAGATGCATTTCAACATTACACACACTGCTGTTATGTCCGCTGTATCTAAATAGAACTAGGTAACAATAAGAAGAGTCAGGCATACCTAGTTTTGTATTGCAGGAACAGATCCTAAGCTCCCTTTTTCAACTATAGTTTGCAGCCTCAACGCTTTTTTTTTTTTTCAAATTATTGTCAGAATCATGCACCTAAGTCAGACAGAAATAGTATTCTCACAAGTGTTATTATCAGAAATAATATACCTTATTTTTAATCTCCCCATTATACCCCACTACAGCCCTTATGGACACAAACTCAGACATGAACTTGTGTACATGCTCACCACACACACACACGCATGCACACACACATGCATGCATACACACATTATGTAATTATCTAGAAGTGATGGATGGTTGAGTTTTCATTGTGGTCACCTGATCTCTGTTCATTTTCCTTCTTCCTCTTCCCCCTACCTGCTCCTCCTCTTTCTCCCCTTATTTTTTCTCCTTCTTTTGTTTATGACTCCAAGCCTGGATAAGAAACACCAACAGTATGTTCGGGACATAGTTCTACTCATGCTTCCATTGAATGTTAGATTTGAGAGAACTGAAGCTTGAGCCTCTTAACATAAAGAAAATATTCTTGTGCCTGATATTAATGCATCTGGCTTTCCTTTAAAGTTCCTTAGAACAAGAGACATTAATAGGAGTTAATGTTTGATAAATAATGTCTATTGTAAGGCTGGTGTTTATTTCTTTTATTCCATATTAAATGACGAATTAGCTATGACATGATAATATAGAGTTTGGTTATTATGCATTTTATGAATACCAAGACTTGGAGAATAAAGGAAATAATTTCAAAATTTGAATACTGATCTTACATGGCAGTTGCTAATAAGATAGCTTCCACAAATAGATTAGAAATCTAAATGAGAAACAAGAAGTAGGAGAAAATAGTGATTTCCCACATAGAAGGTCCTTAATAAGAGTACAAAGTAGACTTTGTAGATTAGCAGTGCAATTCCTCTTGCCCTAAAGTATCTGTTTTAAATTTTTTTTAATGTTTATTTATTTTTGTGAGACAGTGAGAGAGAGCGCACGTGCGCACATGAGTAGGGGAAGGGGCAGAGAGATGGAGACAGAGGATCCCAAGTGGACTCTGTGCTGACAGCAGAGAGCCCGAGGTGAGGCTAAAACTCACACTCGAACCATGAGATCATGATGTGAGATGAAGGTGGACGCCTAACTGAGCCACCCAGGTACCCCCACTAAAGTATCTTTTATTGAAATAATTAAACTACCAATGCTGTTTTGGGACATGATTAAGATTGCTATTTGGGGTTAAGTGCCAGGGTGTAAGATAAATTAATATGACAACAATCTCACAGTCCCATCCACTGTTCCAAACTGCAACAAGTCATTTTAGAGCCAATCCAACATAGCGATGTCTAACTGAATCAGCATTTAGTAGTAACAGGAGCCAACTCAAGAACTTCCAGAGCAAAAGAACGAATCATGAAATAACACTTATTAACTGAATCACACAGAGGGAGAACAACCTATCAGGCTGGAAACATAACAACACAATTATTGCAAAATTACCACCTAGACTTACAGATCTAGGCCAGCTGAATAATAATTTTAAACATAATCTAAAATGTTAATATTATGCCTCACTGTTTACTGATTCTCTTATAGCTGAAGGGCCATAACAAATGAGAGGAAAATCAGGGACTCTGTTTTAAAATATCAATGCAGACACTTTCATTAAATATATATAAAAAAAGACATTTGTTATTGAATACAAATTAGGTGAATGAATATTATGACAGTTAAGCCTCTTTTCCCCTACAGCTTGCAATAAATGCTTTGCTTTTCAGGTTGACAAAGTAGTGTTTTGTTTCTGGGTAAACTGCAGTCCTCACTTGTATTTATGCCAAGTTCATAATCTTTGTTTACATCATGATGCTAAACAGAAGACGATGTCCCAGAGATAAATATTATTTTCATTAAATGAATTAAAACTGCCATGCACAAACATCCAAAACAATCAATGTTACCCAAAGAAAAAAGGTGAAGTAAACAATCAGAAAAGTCATTCAGTTTTTCATTTTTACAAAGCTCTTCAGAATTCCTCTTTCATAAGCCACTAGATAAAGTCATAATAAGTTAGAACTACTCTTCTTAATATTCACTTTATCTCCTAAATTTCACTTTTCTTAGAACAAAGCTTGCATGTATCTTTCAATATTATATTAGAGAATGACAAAAGAAGACTCACTATCTGGCACCCCTGTAACTTATATCTAAAAAATAAAATGTCTGGTATAGATCTATTCTCCCTCGTTAATATTTTCTGAAAAAGACTCCATAAATTGTATCCACAGCTCAAACTTGAGAGATGTAAGCTGGATAGGAAATGTTCAGAGGCTGATAAGGAATTTACTTCATTTTCACATATTACATACACTTTTCAGTTAGTTAATTATTTTATGTGAAGTGTTCATGTAGTATAAAAGTAGAAAGAAACTGACACTAAGCCTGTTATGTCATACTTTACAAACCACATGATTTCAACAATTGCTTTTATGTGAATTGAACATTCAAGTGGTAGTTTATTCTTTCAAATGCTTTCTAGGTTGTCTGAGTGGCTTGTCCTGTAGTACTTTTGTTATTCCTTTCATCTTTTTGTTCAGAAATCATCAAATGCCTGCTTAGGTGATAAGATAACATGGGAAGAGAATGTGAATAAAAAATGGTCCATGACTTCAAGGAGTTTACATTAGCGGAGAAGACAAATTTATGAAAAAGGAACCATGATATGACAAACCTGATATGGGAGAGTAAAGACATCAAAAGATAAAAGCCAGACTCAGATTTCTTAATCACTGAACATTATCCTCAATAAGCCACTTATTACTTATTTAGGGTCTCAAAAAAGAGATGGACAAAGTATGTGGTTAATAAACAGAAAACTAGACTATTTCTACTTGAGGCTTTGGCCTACACTTCTGTTTAAACCAAGGCGTGACTGGACCACACAGAAACTTCTTCTGAGGACAGTGAGCTGTTTTAGGCAAGATGTTTTCTTTTGACATTTCTTTCCAAATATACACCTGTGCTTTAGCTCTTCATATTTCACTGCCATATTGGTGAGAAAAGGCTTGTTCAAGAAGAGCTTACAATCCTTAAAGAAGATGCAACTGCAAGAATAGAGCCAGCAAATATTTTTCCCCTTGCCTTGCACAGAACTGGTCTTTGGCTTTTGTCCTAGACACCAGAGCTCTGAAGAAGGAGGATCAGTCTCAGTGCTTCTCATTTTTGAGACGGCATGGAAGGAAAGGATCTCAGTAGGCAGACAAGAGTAATGCTGAATCTTCCCAAGCCTTCCATTGCTCTAGGTTTCAAGAAAAAACAAGTCTCCTGTGAGGGTAAAGCACACACGATGGCAGGTCACAGTACTTGAAAAAGTGAGAGGCATCCTCCTATTTGGGGGCAGAACAAAGGAGGACTGGGAGAAAGGTGAGTTTTCCTACAGGCTAACAGGTTTAATAGAGATATATACAAAGTACTATCATGGTTTGACTGGAAAGGGGGAGGTTGAAGTGATTTTCCTGGGAACGTTAGCAAAAGCTTCGCCTAAGTGGAGAAAGTCCAGAAGAGGCATCCCAAGTGCACCCAGTGATACCCTGTATCAGATCTGAGTATCTCAGCAAACATACCTGCCAACTAGAGACAACCCTTTGAATCTATTTAGTTAGTATTATACTGTCACCCTAGTGATAGCTGTCCTATTGCTTCCACATGCTCCTCTGTGGGAAACTAGTTTATAAACCAAAAATAGGAACCATAATAACTTCATCTAGATGACATTGGTTTGAGGTGCTGCCTTTTCCTTGAACATTTAACTTGCATTTTATTATGATACCCTTTGAAAACAGTGGTGAGTGCAGACATACGGAGAAGGAGACCCAAAATATTCAAAACTGCTTGGGCATTGTTGTGACTAAGACTGTGAGACCCTTACTTAGATGCACTTGTCTCAGTCTTGCCCTCTGATCTTGCCACCTGAACATTTCTGCATCCTAAAATGAAATGAGGGATATATTGAAACAGGAAACCTCAGTTCATACTTTGGGCCTTACAGATTTGTAACTTGGGAAAATTCTGTCATTCTTCTGTCAAGCTCAGTTTTCTGCTATGATTATTTCTCACAAAGTTGTCATGATTATCAAATAAGAGAAACTTAAATGAAAATTTTATATCAACATAAGCTAGTTTATTATTAATAGAATAGAATTCAAGATATTGTCACCTTTTCCCTGAGCTCATTTTTGGAATTAGGAATATAAAGGTAATGGAAATTTTGTAAGTTAGATGAAAGATGGAATTAAGCAGAGGATTTGGATATAGGTGGATAAGATTACAAATATATTGCACCTAAGACTTCACTAAAATATTAAATGTGGTCCTGTACTTTATTTCTAAAAAAATGAAAGAAGGAAACCAAAGAATACCAGTAATAATTACATTTTCACAATCTTTAATGAAAAGTATACATTTCCATTGGTTAAATCTTGGCTTTGAATTTAATTGTGTTTTGTTCACAGATTTTTAAAAAAATGTAAAATATATTAAAGAATAGAACTATGTTTAAATATGCTATGAATATCTACCACAAATGGAGCAAAGAGCTGCAGACATGCAGTAGTCACAATAGCATATGGATGCATCAAAGTATTAATTGAATATATTTCTGTTCTTACATATAATAAAAATAATACTGTCTTTTCAGTCCTATTTCATTTTATTTATTTTATTTTTTTAATGTTTATTTTTGAGAGAGAGAGAGAGACAGAGCACGAGCAGGGGAAGGGCAGAGAGAGAGAGGGAGACAGAATCCGAAGCAGGCTCCAGGCTCTGAGCTGTCAGCACAGAGCCCGATGTGGGACTCGAACTCACAAACCGTGAGATCATGCCTTAGCCGAAGTTGGATGCTTAACTGACTGAGCCACCCAGGTGTCCCAGTCCTATTTCTATTTTAAAGAGGACAGCATCCATCAGTTAAATAAAAATTAAATAATAATTTAAATAGAATCACCCACTTAAGTGTAATCTCTAATTTAATGCCCATGAAAAATATCAAGAAAACATACTCAGAATTTAATTATGGTGCATATATTTGAGACTTACCTGCTGCATAATTATGAGTAATTCTCTGTCACAAAATATAACTCATTATATTACCCTCCCTTACTGTCTTTCAGTTAAGTTTACTCTGAAGCACTAAAATATGTTAGATATGACAACTCATAATAAATGTCTGAGTTTATGAAGACATTTGAAGGATTGTTCATCCAGAACATAGAGATTAGGAAGTACAAATATATCCAAACACCAACTCCAGTTTTGATATCTATAATAACAAGGTATTAGTAAATAACATGACAAATGTCTACATAAACCAGCTATGAATACTTAAGTTGTTCATTTTCAGCATTTTCTGATGTGGCATCTCTCTCCCTATATATACAAATGTATTATAAATAAATACATTGTCCTTAACTCCCCCAGATATCATTAAAAATCAAAAGAAAAAGATGGAGTACCCTCAGAATAAATCTGGTAAAATTATCTGAATTATAAAAGTGATAGCCAAAGTATTACTTTTAGCTTTTAAAAACTATGCTATTCTATTTTCATCCACTAAAACCCATCATAATTTATCATATTACGAACAAATCACTGGTCATCCTGTGGGATTTGGAATTACACCTCCCATAACTGATTGGTGCAGTATTTCCAAGTTTACAGCCAACAGGCACAGGTGGCTTTCCCAAGGAGAAATTACAGGAATTTCTGCATGACATTCAGCCCAGAACTCTGTTTTCCTTAAAGCAACAGCAATATAAAAATGTTCTTGAACGTGGTCAGAACCAAATCTGTTACTATCAACTGCTGTTACAGTTGCAAAGTTATAAGGCATAGATCCCTGGATCATGTTTCCCAATTTCAGAATATACATTGCCAAGACAGAATGTTGTCACTACTTGGAGATCTAAAGCTGAGAATCTCACATGATTTCTCCAAAGCAAAAGAGTTGAGGCAGGAGGAAGTTTCCCAAGAATCTCCCATCAAAGCAGCAGATTTCCAGATATAAATAGCTTTGGCCCAAGATTCCAGGACAAAGACCCTGAATTCTAGAGTCTACTAATTGTCATATGTTTCTTCTTTAAGTTATTATGTATTTTAAAATTTCCTCTTAGTTTAATAGATTGCTAATTTTCAGGGAGCCTGGGTGGCTCAGTCGGTTGGGCATCCATTTTTGGCTCAGGTCATGATCTTGTGGTTTGTGGGTTTGAGCCCCGTGTGGGGCTCTGTGCTGAGAGTGCAGGGCCCTGGAGCCTGCTTTGGATTCTGTGTCTCCCTCTCTCTCTGCCCCTCCCCTGCTCACGCTCTGTTTCTAAGAGTAAATAAACATTAAAAAAAATTTAGATTGCTAATTTTCAAGGACAGAAAGTTAAGATTTTTTTTCCCTTTAATTCTAATGCCCTGGTTTCCAAAGATGATCTTTACTGTTTTGACAAAATCTGACTGATAAGATAAATGATAGAACAGTCTTATTTTACGAAAAGAAAACGGAGACCTGGCCTCTGTGCGACTTTCTGGGTCATCCAGAAAGGAGAATTCAGATAGATTTTGGGTTTTGGGATATATATATATGTATATACATATACATATACATATACATATACATATACATATACATATACATATATATATAAATATATATATATACAATTTTTTTTCTTAATAGAACTAGGAACAATAGTTGGAGGGCTAAGCAGACACTTTCATGGGTTATTGATTCTACTTATTTTTCCATTATAGTCCTATGTTGTGTCCTTTCCAAAATCTTGAACACTTTCACATGGCTACTGTCCCAAAGGATATCTGAAATCACTATAGAAAAGTAAAGATTATATAAGAAACTGATGAATGCACTCTAGACTCATTCATCTCTTATGATCACAAACCTCACTAGTTCTTCAGACTCAGAAACCCGAGCTTGTGTTGAAGGTCTGGACTCTGACACGTGGCCTAAATATGTTAGCCTTGTTGCCACTGCGGGCCTAAGGGAAGGACTGAGAAAGATCTTCAAAGCCAAAGGAAGTTTCAGTTGTAACTTTTATAGTCCCAACTTCGATCCCCCCTCACCCTTAATCTCTCACTGAAGCTAAATTGTCCAAGCAATGTTTGCTAAAACATGATCCCAGTCCTGCTTTCTGTCCCATGATCTGACCAACCTGCTTCCTCATACCTTCTGAAAATGTGAATAGTGCCTAATTCTTGGAACAAACTGAACTTTAAATGACTTTCCTCAATGTATCTTATGAATTTTTTGAGTTATTTGCTCCCTTCAGAGCACTGATCTTAGAACGTTAGCAACATTTTATCTTTGTTTTTTTTCCAATGCTTATTTATTTTTGAGAGGGGGGAGGGGCAAAGAGAGAGGGAAACAGAGGATCCGAAGCAGGCTCTGTGCTGACAGCAGACAGCCTGATGTAGGGCTCAAACTCACAAACCCGAGCTGTAAGATCATGACCTGAGCTGAAGTCCAATGCTCAACCAACTGAACCACCTAGGTGCTCCCCCACCCCATTTACAACATTTTAATGAAGACTTGCACTAATGGCTTTGTTGTGCTTTTTTTCTTTCATTAACTATTTGATGCATGGAAAAGGTAAAGAGCCATATATGACACTTCTAAGAATAGAACATACTGTTAGAGCCAGATTAATGAGCTTGAGTCATTTTTGTTGCTTAAGGCAGCTCAAATGGGAAATATCAAAGCTGCCATTGGATAAATGCCTTAGAATTCATAGAATACTCTAGTCCTTCACTATCCAGTATGATAACCACCAGCCACATGTGGAGTATAACTAAGAGATGGCATTAAAAAAAACCTTTTTTAAAATTTTTAATAAATATTAAAGCAATACAATTTTTTTTCCTGTGAAACATAGCTCTATCGTTTTGTTAGAACTATATGTCAGGTTAGCCACTGCATTACATAAAATATTGTATTGCAGTGCAAGCACCTGTCATTTCTAATATCTCATTACTACTTCCATAAAGCAATTGTATGTTCAAATACTGTGAATTAGGTAATTAAAATATTGTTACTATTTCAACTGGTTTTTAAAATGTGTTACTATAGCTTATACTAAAGATTTAAAGTAGTTTATAGTGGCTTTAATTACATATATATTGGTTAATATATAAATAGTGCTACCTTGACTTCGTGAGTATTTATGTCAGCAAAATGAAATGATACTTAACTTGGATATGACTTTATATAACAGTCTATGAAACTTGCTTTATGAATGAAAGGCCTATGAGACTCTTGATGATGGCTGAAGCAAACCACCTTTTTAGTTCTCCAAATCCTTTCCACAATTGGGGTACATGTACATTGGGGTACATGTATCCCTGTGAATTAGCACTCCTGTATCCTTTGGATAAATTCCTAGTAGTGCTATTGCTAGGTATTAGGGTAGTTCTATTTTTAATTTTTTGAGGAACCTCCACACTGTTTTCCAGAGTGGCTGCACCAGTTTTCATTCCCACCAACAATGCAAGAGGCTTCCCATTTCTCCACATCCTCGTCAACATCTGTTTTCTGAGTTGTTACTTTTAGCCACTCTGACCCGTGTGAGGTGGAATCTCAGCGTGGTTTTGATTTGTATTTCCCTGATGATGAACATCTTTTCCTAGATGTTGAGCATCTTTTCATGTGTCTGTTGGCCATCTTGATGTCTTCTTTCAAAAAGTGTCCATTCATATCTTATGCCCATTTCTTCACTGGATTATTTGTTTTTCGGGTGTTGAGTTGGCAAATTCTTTATAGATTCTGGATACAAACCCTTTATCCAATATGTCATTTGCAAATATCTTCTCCCATTCTGTTGGTTGCCTTTTAGTTTTGTTGATTGTTTCCTTTGCAGTGCAGAAGTTTTATCTTGATGAGGTTCCAATAGTTCATTTTTGCTTTTATTTCCCTAGCCTTTTGAGATGTGTTGAACAAGAAATTGCTGTGGCTGACATAAAAGAGGTTGTTGTCTGTTTTCTTTTCTAGGGTTGTGATGGTTTCCTGTCTCACATTTAGGTCTTTTGTCCATTTGGAGTTTATTTTTGTGTATCGTGTAAGAACGTGGTCCAGTTTCATTTTTCTGCATATTGCTGTCTAATTTTCCCAGCACCATTTGCTAAAGAGACTGTCTTTTTTCCACTGGATACTCTTTTCTGCTTTGTCAAAGATTAGTTGGCCATACACTTGTGGGTCCATTTCTGGGTTCTCTCTTCTATTCCATTGGTCTATGTGTCTGTTTTTGTGCCAATACCAGACTGTATTGATAATTACAGCTTTCTAGTAGAGGCTAAAGTCCAGGATTGTGATGCCTACACGTTGGTTTTCTTTTACAACATTCCTTTGGCTATTCAGGGTCTTTTGTGGTTCCATACAAATTTTAGGATTGTTTGTTCTAACTCTGAGAAGAATGCTGGTGGAATTTTGATTGGGATTGCATTGAATGTGCAGATTGCTTTGGGTAGTATTGATATTTTAACAATATTTGTTCTTCTAATCCATGAACATGGAATGTTTTTCCATTTCTTTGTATCTTCTTCAATTTCTTTCATAAATTTTCTATAGTTTCCAGCATATGTCTTTGGTTAGGTTTATTCCTAAGTGTTTTATGGTTCTTGGTGTAATTGTAAATGGGATTGATTTCTTCTTCTGTTGCTTCATTGTTAGTGTATAGAAATGTAACCAATTCCTGTACATTGATTTTGTATCCTGCGACTGCTAAATTCATGTATCAGGTCTAGCAGCTTTTTGGTAGAGGCTTTCAGGTTTTCCATGTAGAGTATCATGCCATCTGCAAAAAGTGAAACTTTGACTTCTTTGCAAATTTGGATGTCTTTTATTTCATTTTGTTGTCTGATTGCTGAGACTAAGACTTCTAACACTATGTTAAACAACAGTGGTGAGAATGGACATCCCTGTCGTGTTCCTGATATCAGAGGGAAAGGTCTCAGTTTCTCCCCATTGAGGATTATATTAGCTCTGGGCTTTTCATATACGGCTTTTGTGATGTTAAGGTATGTTCCTTCTATGCTTATTTTCTTGAGGGTTTTTATTAAGAAAGGATGCTGTACTTTTGTCAAATGCTTTTTCAGCATCTATTGAAAGGGTTACATGATTCTTATCCTTTCCTCTATTAATTTGATGTATCACATTAATTGATTTGAGGGATTGAACCAGCCCTGCAGTCCAGGAATGAATCCCACTTGATCATGGTAAATAATTCTTTTGATATACTGAATTTGATTTGCTAGTATCCTGTTGAGCATTTTTGCATCCATGTTAATCAGGGATATTGGCTTGTAATTTTCCTTTTTAGTGAGGTCTCTGGTTTGGCAATCAATGTGTCTGGAAGCTCTCCTTCCATTTCTTTTTTTTTTTTTTTTTTTTTTTGTAACAGCTTCAGGGAGATAGGTATTAACTCTGATTTAAATGTCTGGTAGAATTCCCCTGGGAAGCCATCTGGCCCAGGACTGTTATTTGTTGGGAGGTTTTTGATAATTGGTTCAACTTCTTCACTGGTTATGGATCTGTTCAAATTTTCTATTTCTTTCCATTTGAGTTTTGGTAGTTTGTGGGTATCTAGGAATTTGTCCATTTCATCCAGGTTGTCCTGCTTGTTGGCATATATTTTTTCATAGTATTGTCCAATAATTGTATTTCTGTGATGTTGGTTGTGACCTCTCCTCCTTCATTTGTGATTTTATCTACTTGGGTCCTCTATCTTTTCTTTCTGAGAAATCTGGCTATGGGTTTATCAATTTTATATTTTCAAAAAAGCAGCTGTTAGATTCATTGCTCTTTTCTACTGTTATTTTTGGATTCTATATTGTTTATTTCTGTTCTAATCATTATTATTTCTCTTCTTCTGTTGGCTTTGGGGTTTCTTTGCTGTTCTGCTTCTAGTTCCTTTAGGTGTGAAGTTAGATTATGTATTTGGGACTTTTGTTGTTTCTTGAGATAGGCCTGAACTGCAATGTATTTTTGCCTTATGATTGTCTTTGCTGCATCCCAAATGGTTTGGACTGTCGTGTTTTCATTTTCATTTGCTTCCATATAGTTTTTAATTTCTTCCTTAATTTTCTGGTTTACCCATCCATTCTTTAGTAGGATGTTCTTTAACCTCCATGCATTTGGAGGATTTCCAGTTTGTGTGTGTGTGTGAGAGGTTGATTTCAAGATTTATACCATTGTGATCTGAAAATATGCATGGTATGATCTCAATTTTTTTAAAATTTATTGAAGGCTGTTTTGTGACCTAGTATGTGATCTATCTTGGAGAATGTTCCATGTACACTTGAGAAGAATGTGTATTCTGATGCTTTTGGATGAAAAGTTCTGAATATATATGTCAAGTGCATTTGGTCCAATGTATCATTCAAGGCCCTTGTGTTTTTATTTATTTTCTGCCTAGATGATCTATCCATTGTTGTAAGTGGAGTATTAAAGTCCCCTGCAATTATGGTATTCTTATCAATAAGATTGCTTATGTTTGTGATTGATTTATATATTTGGGTTCTGTCAAGTTGGGGCATAAACATTTATAATTGTTAGCTCTTCTTGATGGATAGACCCTGTAATTATGATATAATGCCTTTCTTCATCTCTTGTTACAGCCTTTAGTTTAAAATCAAGTTTTTCTGATACAAGTATGGCTACTCTAGCTTTCTTTTGACTTCCAGTAGCATGATAAATGGTTCTCCATCCCCTCACTTTCAATCTGAAGGTGTCCTCAGGTCTCGAATGAGTCTCTTGTAGACAGCATATAGATGGATCTTGATTTTTTTTTTAATCAATTCTGATACCCTGTGTCTTTTGATTGGAGCATTTAGTCCCATTTACATTCAGAGTTATTACTGAAAGATGGATGTCGTGTCATTGTGTTATCTGTAGGTTTCATGCTTGTGGTGATGTCTCCGGTCCTTTGTAGTCTTTTCAGGGTTCCACTCACAGAGTCTCCCTTAGGGTCTCTTGAAGGGCTGGTTTAGTGGTCATGAATTCTTTCAGTTTTTGTTTGTCTGGGAAAGCTTTTATCTCTCCTTCTATTCTGAATGACAGCCTTGCTGGATAAAGGATTCTTGGCTGCACATTTTTCCTATTCAGCACATTGAATATTTCCTGCCACTACCTTCTGGCCTGCCAAGTTTCAGTGGACAGGTCTGCTACTACCCTTATGTGTCTACCCTTGTAGGTTAAGGCCCCTTTGTCCCTAGCTGCTTTCAGAATTCTCTCTTTCTCTTTGTATTTTGACAGTTTCACTATGATATCCTGTAGAGAAGACCTATTCCTTTTAAATCTGAAGGGAGTTCTCTGTGCTTCCTGGATTTGGACATATGCCTCTTTTCCTAAATTAAGTTCTCAGCTATAATTTGTTCAAGTAAACCTCCTGCCCCTTTCTCTTATTCTTCTGGTACTCCTATGATATGGATATTATAGTTCCCTAATTCTTCCCTCGTGTTTTAGTATTTTCTTCTCTCTCTTTTTCTTGGCTTCATTTTTTCCCATACTTTTATCTTGTTTCACTTGTTCTCCCCTTTGCTTCCTCCATCCTTGTTGTCACTGCATCTAGTTTATTTTGCACCTCATTTACAACATTTCTTAATTCATCGTGACTATTTCTGAGTTCCTTAATCTCTGCAGCAATAGATTCTCTGCTGCCTTCTATGCTTTTTTCAACCTCAGCTATTAATCCTATGACTACTATTCTAAATTCTTGCTTAGTTATATTGTTTATATCTGTTTTGAGCAATTCTCTCATCATTTCTTCTGGAATTTCTTTTGAGGAAAATTCTTCCATTTCATCATTTTGGCTAGTTTTCTGTCCCTGTGTGTTTTAATAAGGGACAGAATAAGTGCCCTGCACCTGCGAGCACTACTGTATTAAAGTCATACACTGTCCAGGGCCTGGCCCTTCAGGAGGTGTTTTTGGAGTGTGTTGTGTTCTTTCTATTGTTGTGACTCTGGTTCCTATATCTCCCTACTTGCAGTGATGGTTTGGGCCTTCCACCAGGTGTGGTTTGATTTGTTCATTGAAGTAACACTGGAAAAAATATACAAAGGGGGGTGGTGGTGGAAGAAGCCTTACTCCATACAAAGAGAGAAATGACAGTGTTGGGGGAAAAGAAAAGAAAAGAAAAAAAATTGGCCAGGCAGAGAATCAGAGAATCTGTATGTCTTAATCCAGAGAGAGAGAGAGAGAGAGAGAGAGAGAGAGGAAAATAAAGAAGATATAGAAGGTGTGTAAAAAGAATAGATAAAAAATGTTCTTAAACAAACCAAAAACCAGAATAACCAGAATAGACAAGGAAAGGTATAAGAGGAAGAAACACACACACACACACACACACACACACACACACACACACCTATATACATACATATATATCTATCAAGAATCAAATCAGAAAATGCAAAACTACTGGACTGATACCTGATGGTGTCTTAGAACCGTGGCTGTGCTGGTCTGGAGGAGGGGTGTCTGGTTGAGTCAATGTCAACCTTGCTCCAGTAGATGTGCAGTTACAAGGTGTGGAGAGGTGTGGTTTGCTTAGGTGGGTCCCACCTCCACTGTGGGCCCCTTGTCTGTTCCCTGAAGTCCCACCTTGTTAGTGATGTGGAGAAAAATGGCTACAGCCCAGTCTCTCCCCCCTTCTCGGACTGGGTGTCTCAAGCCACTCTGTTGAGGCTGCCCTCACAGTGCCATGCAGGTGTCAGTGGGCAGGTTTTGTTCCTCTACAGTCTCCTGCACCTCCCAGGCCCTTGGCTGGGATTCAAACCCTGATGTCTTGAAGGATCCTGCTCCGTGTGCCCCAGTTCAGGGGAAGTGCCACTCCACCAGCCAGCCGACACAGGGTTTCTGGTTGGCGGGCGCCTGCAGGTCTTTTGTCCTTGGAGGCTATATGCCTTCTTCCCACAGCACTGAAGGGAGAGGACTGCTCTCTCCAGCTGAGGCTCTGAGCTCCTCACTTAGGAGCCCGGGATTGGCTACCCTCCTCCCCAGGCATGGGTAAAGGGTGGCAGGCCCCAGTACAGAGAAAACCTCACAACTCAGGATCATGTTGGAAATTGGTTCTTTCTCTGTTTTTTCTATTCCCCAGTCCGTGGTTTTTCTCTTGTCCAAATTCAATCCTACACTTCCACAGCCTCTCCTCTTTCTCTTCCTTTTGTTTCTCCGCAGAAGGGGATCCCTCCACACTGTGTCTATGCCACCAGTTTTCTCTCTCCCAGTTCGCAATCACACACATATGGCCCTCCAAGTTGTCCCCAGGGGCCCCTGGAGATGTTTTTGTCACTCTGTAGCCCAGATTCCTGGGATTCCAAGACTTCTGGCCTAAATACTGCTGTGTCTGAGGGACAAGGGAACTTCTGGTCCCCCTAATTCTCTGCCATGTTGACTCCTCCCTTATATTTGTTTTTAATATTTATTTTTCACACACACACACACACACACACACACAGTGAGTGGGGGAGGAGCAGAGAGACAGAGGGAGATGTAGAATCTGAAGCAGGCTCCAGGCTCTGAGCTGTCAGCACAAAGCCTGATGTGTGGCTTGAACCTACAAACAGTGAGATCATGACCTGAACTGAAGTTGAACGCTTAACCAACTGAGCCACACAGGCACCCTGAAGAAAAAAGTAGATTTTAAATCGAGAGATGCTTAAGAAGAAGCTGGTCCATTTAGGTGAACAAGAAAATACATTTTAAAAAAATAGGAATGGTGCAAAAACCAATAATTAAAACTAGGAAATTATATTCTTGAACAACTTTAAGGGAGAAATTACTAGATAATTAGCTTCATAATTGAGTTTTCATTTTTGCTTGTTTGTAGTTCTTCCTCAGGTACAAATTGGTGTGAGAACTGTAAAGGAGCTAATCGCAAAAGGGTTTTTAAGACAATTAGAATGAATTTTTATGAAAAAGGGAAATGAAAACATTAAGTAAATGAAACTATAACTAATGGGGGGTCATTTTGTGTGCACATCCCAGTATAGCAGAGATAAATACATACTGAAAGTAAGTTAGGCAGAGTTTCAGACATGCCAAGCAGTTCTTTTCCTCTTCCCTGAGGATAGATCTATACAGTTGGGCTACATGAGTTAAGTCAGACCCCAGAATGATAATGGAAATGATTTTAACCTTTAAGTCTTAATTTCAAAATGTATTCACTGTGGGTAAGTGTAGCACCTACATGTAGGATTTTTGTTAGAAGCAAATGAAATCCATATAAAGTACTTACTCTATATAAAGTACTTTGTTAGAATTAAATGAAACCCAGATAGCTCAATAAATACTAAGTGTATTTAACAGAATGTATGTGTTAACTGTAACAAAACTGATTTGATTATGGAAATGTACTGATAAATTGTCAGGAAAGAAAACCAGAATATTATGATTTAATTCATTCACATGCAACTAGTCTATTGTTCAGAAATTGAATGTAATATGTTAATAAGAAGGAATATGATAGTGAAAGCCTAACCAATGGAAAACTTCACACCAAAAGAATTTTAACAGCTAGGGTTATCTTTATCACAAAATATATCATTAGGTAACATTTTTGCCTTTTGAAAAGGATTAAATATAATAAAATAGCTTTTAGAAATTATGTATAAAATAGTAATGGATATATACTGAAAATCTAGAAGAAAAGTGGGGTAATTACCTTCAGTGATGAATAGTTTACTCCAATAAAAACAATACAGGGAACAAACTAAAGGTTGCTGGAGGGGAGGTGGGTGGAAGGATGGGCTAAATGGGTGATGGGCATTAAGGAGGGCACTTGTGATGAGCACTGGGTGTTGTATGTAAGTGATGAATCACTAAATTCTACTCCTGAAACCATTATTACACTGCATGTTAACTAACTTGGATTTAAGTAAAATAATAAAAAAAAACTATAACAAAATAAATCTTTTTTTAAAAGAAGTTTTAAACTGCTCTAGAAACTCAGAACACTTCTGAATTTTTTGTGAACTTGATATTACAATAACAACAAAGATGATTTTCCATCACTATGATCTTCCACCAGTATAAACCATTTTTAATGGTATAGCAAACACTATATAATTGTGTCTGTTGTATTTGAAGACATGATGAGTGTGTTTGTATACTATATACTATAAGTGATATTATATAATTATTACAGTTTTATTTTAGATTACAAATCATATTTCTTGAGGGAAAAAGAAAGGAAAATATTAAACTAAGATATTTTTATGCTAAAGCAATTAAGAGGTCTTAACATGCTAAAATAAATAAATAAATGGACTAATTTTACTCACTGACCAAGAACTAAGGAAAAACCTAAGAGAAACACATAGTATCAAATGTAAAAGAAAGAAAACAGTACCTAGATGACTACTGAAACATTCTATTGGTGTCAAGAAATTATATTATTTCAGAGCACCAAATGATTTATTCATAAAGCTTACATTATGAGTAACATATTTGCTTTCAATGCTTGGTTCAAATGCAAAGCAATAAAGATAACTGTTAGTTAACACCTGGCAGTATAAGCTGGCCACTTGTGCCTTGAGGAGAGGCAGGTTTGTTGTGTTTGTTTGTTTGTTTTGATGTTTATTTATTTTGAGAGAGAGCGAAAGTGTGTGTGCACAGGACCAAGTGCAAACAGGGGAAGGGCAGAGAGAGGGAGAGAGCGAATCCTAAGCAGGCTTTGTGGTGTCAGTGCAGCCTGAGGTGGGGCTTCACCTCACTGACCTGAGCTGAAATCAAGAGTCGGAGGCTTAACCGACTGAGCCACCCAGGCACTCCAAGGGGAGACAGGTTGAAAGAAAATTCTACTAAGTTATTTTTTCTTATTTTCTTCCTGAATTTGAGTAAAGTTAGTGATACCATTTGTGCACCATAGCACAGAGAAAAGAAAATAATGATGTGGGATGCACTGTGGCTATAATCATAGCTACACAGATTTAACTAACTGAACTAGTAATGACTGTTTTATGTATATATGTAAATACATGTGTATGTATGTGTGTATATTTATATTTACAAATGTGTATATATATGCACATGTGTATTTATATATATCTGAAACATATAAAATATATACATATATATACACATATTTTTATGTAGATATAAGTATATATAAGTACAGGCATCTATATATTTTTAAATCTCTTATGCCATATATCTATCTGCTGAAATAATTGCAGAATCTTAGAAAAATTCTTATTAACCAGGTATTCTACATTACTTTCATTTAATTGGAAAAGAAAATTGAGAAAAACTTGAAAAATAAATATTATATCCTCATGGCACAAAACATTATTTGACATATGACATTATAAATCTACCCTTATAGTAAAACTGATACATCAAAGTGGGGCCATTCAATATTCTTCTGCAGTAAACAATTTAATCCATCAATGACCCTTTGGAAACAAACTGACTACTGTATAATAAAAAACAAATGGATTTTCTACTTTCTATTTTTTTTCCTCACTAGAAATATTTTTTACTTTTCTTTATGGCTGCCATATCCTTGGAATTCAATTAGGATTGACACACAATTTACACATATTTATTGAGCATCTAGTGTTCATTTGCTTGTTCATTCACAAGGTTAGATTGCTGCTGAGTTCCAAAGAATGATATTAGAGAATATGTTGATGAAGAAGGCAGAGAGCTGGCCTGCCTTTTTCTTTTGGCTTTGTGCTAATTGTAGACATAAAAAAAAATAAATAAATAAAACAGAGAAATACTTACAAACTGAAATTGATGTTAGTAAGAAAAGAGGGAGCTGAACCAGGAGGGGAAAATGAACTAATGTTAAGTGGACTGGTCAGAGAAGAACAGAGACTTGAAGTAAGAGAAATTAAGCCTGTGACACAGAGGGAACATAGCATTCATGTTCCAGGATCAGCATCTACAGAGAGTTTGAAATGGGAAAGAACACGTCTTTTTAATTAACTGAAAGAACAATGGTGTGATAAGAATGTAATGAAAAAAGTGAGACTGGTAATAGAACACAATTAGAATGCCAGTAAGAGGATACATTATTTAGGGACTTAGAAGCCATTGGAAGGAGTTTTTGGATTTTTTTTTTAATCTCTCTGAGTGCATTGAGAAGGCACCAAAGCTGCTTCAGGGGATGAATAGAGATATGATTTATTTTATGTTAAAGAAAACTTTTTGGGGGGAGCACCTGTGTAGCTCAGTTAAGTGTCGAACTTTGGCTCAGGTCATGATCTCGCAGTTTGTGAATTCAAGCCCACATCAGGCTCCGTGTTGACAGCTCAGAGCCTGGAGCCTGCTTCGGATTCTGTGTCTCCCTCTTTCTGCCCCTCCCTGCTCACACTCTGTCTCTGTCTTTCTCAAAAGTAAACATTAAAAAAAAGTTTTTTTCAATTATGTGAAAAATTGGAATTAGGCAAGGATAGTCTAAAAGAGATTATACAGGCCAAATTAAGGAGGGTTTTAACAACTGCTTTCCAATCAAAGGTATACCACCAAAACTTTTAAGCAATGTAACACACTGCAAACATTTGGGTTTTAAGATGATAACTTGAGCAGTAGGTGAACATAGCCGTTATCATCAATCAGGACAGAGACTATTTAAGCTTGAACACACTAGAAGAATGACAAACATAGTAAATTTGAGAAATTAGGTAATAAAATGTTATTTCAAGGCACAAATAAATGAGAAGATACTCCATGCACATGGAATGGAGGAATTAATACTGTTAAAATGTCCATACTACTCAAAGCCATCTACACATACAATGCAATCCCTATCAAAATCCCAATGCTGTTTTTCACAGAAACAGAAAAAACAATGCTAAAATTTGTATGAGATGACAAAAGACCTTGACTAGCCAAAAGAATCTTGAGAAAGAAGACAAAACTGGACATCAAAATAAAAGGCACAGCAAAACAAACTATCAACAATACAAAAAGGCAACCTACTGAGTAGGAGAGGATATTTGCAAATGACATATCTGATAAGGAGTTAATATCCAAAATATATAAAGAGCTTGTACAACTCAACACCAAAAAAACAATCCAATTTAAAAAAAAAGGGAAGAGGACCTGACCAGACATTTTCCTAAAGAAGACATACAGATAGAACCTGAAAAAGACAGACACATGAAAAGATGCTCAACACCACTCATCATCAGGGAAATGCAAATCAAAACGACAATGAGGTATTGCTTTATAGTTGTTAGAATGGCTAAACTCAAAAAGAAATAACAAGTGTTGGTGAGGATGTGGAGAAAAAAAAACAACCTGGTGCATGGTGCACTGTTGCTGGGAATGCAAACTGGTAGAGCCACTGTGGAAAACAGTATGGAGTTTCTTCAAAATATTAAAAATAGAAATACCGTAAGATCCAACAATTCCACTGTTGGATATTTACCCAAAGAAAACAACAATACCAATTTAAAAAGATATATGCACTCCTATGTTTATTGCAGCATTATTTACAACAGCCAAGATATGGAAGTAATTGAAGTGTCAATCAACAGACCAATGGATGAGTATGTAGTGTGTGTATACATTTTATATATATATATATATATATATATACATATATATATATATATATAAACACACAATGGGATATTATACAGCCATTAAAAAAGATGAGATCATGCCATTTGAGAAAATATGGATGAATCTCGAGGATATAATGCTAAGTAAAATAAATCAGACTGAGAAAGACAAACACTATATGGTTTGGTTCGTTAGTGGAATCTAAAAAAAACCAAACATAAATGAATAAACAATTAAAAAGCAGAATAAAAATGAACACGGGCAGAGCGAAAGAGAGGCAAACCAAGAAACTTAGTCTTAACTATAGAGAACAACTGACGGTTATGGAGGGACTGTGGGAAGGTGGGGTTATGAGTTAAACAGGTGATGGACAGTAAGGATATTGTTGTGATGAGCACCAAGTGTTGTGCGTAACTGATGAATCACTAAATTCTACAACTAAAACTAATATTGCATTGTATGTCAACTAGCTGGAGTTTAAATAAAAAACTTGGAAAAAGAAGAAAAAATCAGACTTAGATCTATAAATACACAAAACAAATTGATGGTGGCCAGAGGGGAGGGGTGTGGGGAGTTAGGAAAATCGGTGAAGTAGGAGATATAGATTTCCCATTATGGAATGAATAAGTCAAGAGAATAAGCATAGCATAAGAAATATTGTCAATGACATTGTAATAGCATTGTATGGGGACAGTTATACTTGTAGTGAATATAGCATAGTGTATAAACTTACTGAATCACTAGGCTATATACCTCAGACTAATGTAACACTGTGTGTTGCCTGTACTAAACCAAAAATACAAACAAAAAACTGGAGACATCATGTGTCCTGATTTCAAACTATATTACAAAGCTATAGTAATGAAAATACTATGTATCAGCATAAAAATAGACACAGATCCTCATTTTAACCCCCCTCTGTCTGTCTTCCAAGCTCATAAGAATATATTGGGGTCAGAAAGAGGAATTCCAAAACATGGGGCCCTGGGAGGGGGCATCTCTTAGTGGTGCTGAGAGTTCAGTTGTGGCAACATCATCAACAGCTGACATAAAACCAAGAATGAAAAGGAGACCCAATTCATTACTAAAAACACAAAATTAGTCTTTTTTCTAACTTACAACATAGGTGTAACATATGTCCAAATATCAAATTAGACAAAAATTAACATGATACATGACAAGTGTTTTGATGACAATAATTGTGGATTTATTTTATATGATGGTGATTAAATGGATAGAGGCTAATATCTAAAATTATCCTCAAAGACAGCTTTTTAAAAAATCTATGGATGCTATAGGGAAGCTCTTATTCTTAGAAGCTTTCATTTAGGGTTCATTCTTTGTGGGTTGACATTGGCATCACAGATAATAATCAGGCCTGGTTATATGATGTTTGTGGACAAAACTTCACGTTGAAACGTGTAATATGGATCACATGCCTGATTCTTGCCATTTTGTTGTTGGTATCGTTTTACAACATGGATTAAGAAGACAAAGAGATCAACCATATAGCTACTGTTGGTCAATAGTATTACAAACTAACACACTTTTGGTGAGTTAATAAAAACACAGAGACTTCCACATGTGTGACCTAGTTACTTATGACTACAAAAATATAAACTATTTCAGTAAATCTTAAGTTTGAATAATTTAAAGTCTCTATTCCTTTGAAAAAATACTTGAGCCACTTACTGTTTTCTGGTACTTGTACTAGACTGAATGTATAGATATGTTTAAGGCAAAGATACTGCTTATAATGAGCCTAAAGAATGACACACACATGTATTCATGTGCACACATGCACACTGCCCCCAAATATTATAGACTGTTCAAACCTTATCCCCTAGTATGAGAGTTTTACAATTAGCTAGTTTACAAAATCTGAAATACACTAAAGTGACATATGAAATGGAAAAAAGAAAAAAAAGAAAAGCCACTGGTAAAATAGAAAAAAGATACAAGCTTGTGTCAACTGAGATATCTAGGTTTGCAAGCTATGACCTCCTATTGACCTCTTTCACAAATGTTTCCATATGTTTGAGAACCAAAGCCAGCCAACAGTAACACTAGTTTTTTAGTGCCCTTTTGAAATTACTGTATATATTTCTGGGAAAATTATTTTTGAGAAAGCATCTGGAGCCTGCAGTCTCCATTGGCTTTTGCACAGAACACTGACCAGCAGAATGCCATCATCGTCTTTAGGTTAGGGTGCCTCTTCAATTTTTAAAGACTATTTGAATGCCATTCCCAATACCATGAACATAACACACTCCTTTAAGGGGTAAAATAACATGATTTTTAAAAATACATTAAATTTTTCACAGTTTATTTTTAGTAGTGTTGGAATTGTTATGATTATAATTAATGTCATCACACTAATTAAACTAGGGGAAAAACATCATTTTGTTCTAAATGCTGCTAGACTGGGGAAAAAAATATATATATAATTCATGATGAGGCAGTTCAATTAACCTTTTGCACATGCTATGCATTGGTATAAGCAGCTTATTTATGCCATCTGCTTCACTTGCAGGATTTAATTCACTGATGATATTATTGTCAAAGAGAAGGGATTTCAATAAGCTAGACAGTGCTAGATTTACTTAGGATTTGATAATAATTAAATGACCGTGTGTGTGTGTGGCTATGTGTATGTAATTTATAAGGGGAGATCATTGTATGCAGTATATGAAGGCACAATTTTATTTATGAGGACATACACATTTTAAATACCACATAGTAAATTTTCTCTTCAAATCTGTTAAATGAGTCTTCTTGTAGTTTTGGTTCCCTTAATAATGCTTCACAGCTGTTTCATAGAGTAACCCTCTAGCTAGAAGCTAAGAACCTGAATTGATGGGATATGGGAGGAAACACACACCAAAGTAGTCCATTGAAAACTAAGATTTATTTTTATTTCTTATAAAAATGAAAAAGTAAAGGTATTTTGTATTCTAGTTTATACATGGATTCTTCCAGCAAGCTGCTAGTTACCCTGGTTTGAGAAGGCCCCGGTATCAAAATCTTCAAAGCACTTATCAAAGACACCTCAGCAGTAATGCTTAGCACAATGGCATATTAACAAACTCTTATTGGTGGATAACAGAGTTCAGTTGTGGCTGTGTTGGTAGATATTACGTTCTAAAATTATTCTGCTAGTCCAAAGGAAACTAAAACACATTTAAAAACGCAGTGAAAATGCATGAGGAAAATAAAATGTATCTTGCTGGCCTGTCCCTCTTGTTTTAGAATTACACAGCTTCCTCCAGCATCTTCCCATTCCAGCCCCTTCCCAGACCTACACCTGCTTCATGGCCCAGAGCTCATGAGGTGACAATCACTCTCAGGTATTGCAAGGCCTGCTTTCTAGACTTAAGTCCATAATGTTATTCACTAACCTGTTAAAATTTTAATAGTGAGCATTCCATGCTTTAGAGCAGAAGATATTTGGGGATATATAGATTTCTGAGAAATCCTTAGATTGCCTATTTCCTCTATAGTTATTGCAAGTTTGATTAACAAGCCCTCTGAGTTTGTTTATCTGATATTATGACTGTCTTGAGAGCTCTTTCTATATGTGTAATATGATAATTATAAGTCAAAGGCCTTTGAATTAATGAGATAAATATTATCAAGATTGAATTAGGAAACACTGTACCTGGTTAGATTCTGCAGAAAAACAAAACAAACACTACTGTCTTCTGCCTCTTGAAAATGTGGATATTTAAAGTCTCATTTGATCAGTCAGTATTGGAAATGATAGTCTGAATGTACTCTTAACAAATGCTTCATTTGTTCTTTTCCCCCTGACCAAATATCAATTTCCTTTCACACTGCATCTTTATTAGATTATCTTTCTTAGAGGTTGATGTAGATGAATTTATCTGTCTGGCAGAATGCATCAGGAGGATTTTCTCAGACATGTTGATGCTGAACACATTGTTACATTTTCTCATCCTGTTATCCTGACATCTTTGGAGACATTTTTTTCCTAAGCTATTTTGTATTCAGTTAACGCTTTTATTTAAAGTGATGCTTACTGCCCACAAATTGGTAATAAAAATATGTAATTAAGTAAAAAGTACAAGGTTTTTCACATTTTAGGGTAATGTCCAAATCAGAGTATCAAATGATATAAACAGTTATCATTGTAAAAATATAAAATAATTAGATTTTCACTAAATCTTTAGACAACTAAAGAGTGTGCCCCTAGAGAGTTAATATGTTTGTATTATCTATTTCAGTATCTTAGAACTTAGAAGGTAAGTTGACCACAGTGTCAATTAAGTCATTACTGATTTCATTTTTACTTTAAGCAATTACTTTCAGAAATTTCATCATTTGTAAAGGTCGTACTGTCTGGATGTGGTTCCTGCTTATTTATATTATAGAAGGAATGCAACATAACATTCATCTGAACTCATGTTATTCCTCTAGCTTTACTGTGCCTTTTAGATAATTTAATAAGTGACTGGAAGATTTTTAGTTTGCATTAGAGAGCATAGGATTTCTTGTTGACTTTAGAGATATATTTATTAATAAAATTAAATTGTGTATTTACTGGACCTCAGGGGGTTTTATGAGTATAAAATAAATAAACAAACATGGCTCATGAGTCTATCATGACCCAGATGATACGTTTCCTGCACTCTACAGCATGCATTTTGCAAATGTTCCAAAGTGCCTGGTGCCTGTGGCAGTAAATGTACTAAGCCATCAGCTGGTAAATGACTTTGGAAATTAGTTGGAGGTTAATTCTCTGCCTCATTGGCCCCCCAAAGTGGACAAACTGTAATTGATTTTGATAGCTTTCACAAAGCACTTTTTTTTCTTGTGAATAATGAAGGTGTACTCACAGAGACATCCTCTGGTTATAGGAACAATTAAATGGATATCAATGAGATGTCATTAAGAGTTTATGTTTCTGTGCTTAATAAACTCTATCTTTAACAGTTTCCTTGCTTTTAAAATACTACAAATTCTTAACTGTCAAATGGTTCATTTTTTCTGTCAAGTATTTTTCATTTAACTCAAATATTTTGAATTAGGACTAATATTCTATTTCTGCACATACTATTATAGGGAGAAGCAGCTAAAGCCATGTACATCCATTTGTACCTGTGACTTCATGGAGGAAAGAATGCAGAGTGATCTTCTAGGAAAGTGATATCCTCATTTGCATCTTGAGTAAAGGAGGTAAAATTGATCAGGTACATGTTCACTGTCATATATACTGTTTAATAGTCATATCAAAATATCAAGTCAATGTTTTTCCATTTAAGTGAATTTCTCTAGTCTTTTACTCATGAATCTATTAATCTTTATCTTTTGCACAATATAGAACTATATTTTACATAATCTACACCTCTTAAAATCTAAGTTGGAATATCAAATAGGATATTCTTCAAATAGTATACCATGCTAATATGTCCATTATCCAATATGATGTCTCCCAAAAAGCACTTAGTAAAAATAAACGTATTTTCTTCACTATGGTGCAAAAAAAAAGAAAAAAACAAAAGGTTTGCTAATTAGTAAGGTTCTTCGCTATATTCATAGGATTAAAGTTCAGATTAGAAATGTCACAAATAAAAGTGAAATACTGTCTGTCCACGGTTAAGTTTACAATTCATTGGAAAATAGTAAACTATGGAGTATAGGTAAACTTTTCTATTGTGATGATTAAAATGTTATAGTTAGGTTTTTATATTTATATTACTATATAATAATTTGGGGGAAATGGAAGAGACCATGCCATACAAATAATCTAAATAATGAGAAGATATATATATATATATACACACACACACACACACACACACACACACACACACACACATATAATGAGGATATATATATACATATAATGAATATATATATGGATATATATATATATATGGATATATATATATTTATATATATATAAAAACATATATATATATGGATATATATATATCCATATATATACATATATATGTTTTTTGTGTTTTTTTTTTTTTTTTTTTTTTTTTTTAAAAGGGGGGGGCAAAAGAGGAGGGGGGGCGGAGGGGGGAGGAGAGACAATCTTAAGCAGGCTCTATGCCCAGCACAGAACTGTGCTCATGAACTGTGAGATCATGACCTGAGCTGAAATCAAGAGTCAGATGCTCAGGGTACCTGGGTGGCTCAGTCAGTTAAGCATCCAAGTTTGGCTCAGGTCATGATCTCGTGGTTCATGAGTTCAAGCCCCATGTCGGAATCTGTGATGCCAACTCAGAGTCTGAAGCCTGCTTCGGATTCTGTGTCTCTGGCTCTCTCTCTGCCCCTTCCCCACTCGTGTTCTTTCTCTCTCTCAAAAATAAATAAACATTAAAAAAAAAAAAAGAAGAGTCAGATGCTCAACCAACTGAGCCACCCAGGCACCCCACTGAGGAGATATATGTAATTGAATCAATGACCCATCCTAAACATGCAAGTCTACCTTATCCAGGAGGTTTAGTGCGATGTTCTCTTTTGCTTTCAATGCCTTTTAATTGTTTACAGCCTCAATATTTCACTTGATGAGGAGTTGTTTATGTGATGTGAAGAGATCATCAAAGCCAAACAAATCTGTGAGAAATTCAAGGCATATTTCTCAGACCATCAATTTTCTTATTGGTAATAATGGAAGGAAAATAATTACCTTTTATCATTAGCATGAGATTAAGTGAGATAATGGCCATAATGCACGTAGGACAATGCCAAAACCTTGAGTGTGTATTAGTCAGCTCAAATGGCCTTAATAAAATATCATAGACCTTAAACAACAGAAATTTATTTTCTCACAGTTCTGAAGGTTGGAAGCCCAAGATCAGGGTGCTAGCTGATGGTTACCAGTGAGAAATCGCTTCCTGGCTTGTAGATGGCTGCTTTCTCATGGTGTTCATATATGGTGGAGAGAAAGAGAGATAGCTCTCTTTTTCTTCTTATAAAGTCATCAGCCTATTGGATTAAGACCCCACCCTTACGACCTCATTTAAACTTCATTACCTACAAGAAGCCCTATCTTCAAATACAGTCACATTGAGAGTTAGAACTTCAGCATATGAATTGGGGTGTTGGGGGCAGATCTACTCCAAGTATATTAAAAATAATTTTTAGCAAATCAATCAGAGTGATACATTGCATCAACAAGAGGATAAAAACCATATGATCATTTCAACAGATGCAATAAAAGCATTTGACCAAGTACAACATCCATTCATGATAAAAAACCCTCAGCGAAGTAAGTTTAGAGGGAACATACCTCAACAAAATAAAGGCCATGTATGATAAATTCACAGCTGACATCATCCTTAATGGAGAAAAGCAGAAAACCTTATGCCTAAGGTCAGAAACAAGACAGGGATGTCCACTGTCACCACTTTTATTCAACAGAATATTGGAAATCCTAGTCACAGCAATCAGACAAGAAAAAGAAATGGGATCCATCCATACTGGTAAGGAAGAAGTAAAACTTTCACTATTTGCAGATGACATGATACTAAATATAGAAAACCCTAAAGATTCCACCAAAAATGATTGGAAATGATAAATGTATTCAGTAAGTTTGCAAGATACAAATCAATATGCAGCAATCTGCTGCATTTATATACACTAATAATGAAGTAGCAGAAAGAGAAATTAAGGAAAGAATCACATTACAATTGAAAATAATAAAATACTTAGCAATGAACTTAATGAAGGAGGTGAAAGATCTATATTCTGCAAACTATAAAACATTAATGCAAGAAATTACAGGTGACACAAACAAATGGAAAGATATTCCATGCTCATGGATTGGAAGAACAAATATTGTTAAAATGTCCCCACCACCCAAAGCAATCTACAGACTCAATGCAATCCCTATCTAAATACCAAAAGCATTTTTCATATAACTAGAACACCCTAAAATTTATATGGAACCATAAAAGACCCCAAATATCCAAAGAAATCTTGAAAAAGAAGAACAAAACTGGTGGTATCACAATACCAGATTTCAAGACATACTACAAAGCTACAGTGATCAAAACAGTATGGTATTGGCTCAAACAAAGGCACACAGATGAACAGAACAGAAATAAACCCACAACTGTATGGTCAATTAATCTTCAACAAAGAAGCAAGAATATGCAATGGCAAAAAGACAGTGTCTTCAACAAATGGTGTTAGGAAAACTGGACAGTTACATGCAAAAGAATGAATCTAGAACACTCTCACACCATAAACAAAAATAAACTCAAAATAGGTTAAAGATTAATAGATGTGACCTCAAAGCCACAAAAATCCTATAAGAGAGCACATTTCTCTGCCATTGGCTGTAGGAGATTTTTCTAGATATGGCTCTTGAGGCAAGGGAAACAAAATCAAAATAAACTATTGGAACTACATCGAAATAAAAAGCTTCTGCACAGCAAAGGAAATAATCAACAAAATTAAAAGACAATTTATAGAATGGAAAAAATATATGTGCAAATGATATATCCAATAAAGGGTTAGCCAAAATATATAAAGAACTTATACAAGTCAACACCAAAATACCAAATAATCCAATTACAAATGCGCAGAAGACATGAACAGACATTCCTCCAGATGGCTAAGATACACATGAAAAGATGCTCAGCATCACTCATCAGAGAACTTTATTTATTTATTTATTTATTTATTTTTTATTTTTTATTTTTTAATATATGAAATTTACTGTCAAATTGGTTTCCATACAACACCCAGTGCTCATCCCAAAACGTGCCCTCCTCAATACCCACCCCCCATCAACCCTCAATTTGTTCTCAGTTTTTAACAGTCTCTTATGCTTTGGCTCTCTCCCACTCTAACCTCTTTTTTTTTTTTTTTTCCCTTCCCCTCCCCCATGGGTTTCTGTTATGTTTCTCAGGATCCACATAAGAGTGAAACCATATGGTATCTGTCTTTCTCTGTATGGCTTATTTCACTTAGCATCACACTCTCCAGTTCCATCCATGTTGCTACAAAAGGCCATATTTCATTTTTTCTCATTGCCACGTAGTATTCCATTGTGTATATAAACCACAATTTCTTTATCCATTCATCAGTTGATGGACATTTAGGCTCTTTCCATAATTTGGCTATTGTTGAGAGTGCCGCTATAAACATTGGGGTACAGGTGCCCCTATGCATCAGTACTCCTGTATCCCTTGGATAAATTCCTAGCAGTGCTATTGCTGGGTCATAGGGTAGGTCTATTTTTAATTTTCTGAGGAACCTCCACACTGCTTTCCAGAGCGGCTGCACCAATTTGCATTCCCACCAACAGTGCAAGAGGGTTCCCGTTTCTCCACATCCTCTCCAGCATCTATAGTCTCCTGATTTCTTCATTTTGGCCACTCTGACTGGCGTGAGGTGGTATCTGAGTGTGGTTTTGATTTGTATTTCCCTGATGAGGAGCGACGTTGAACATCTTTTCATGTGCCTGTTGGCCATCCGGATGTCTTCTTTAGAGAAGTGTCTATTCATGTTTTCTGCCCATTTCTTCACTGGGTTATTTGTTTTTCGGGTGTGGAGTTTGGTGAGTTCTTTATAGATTTTGGATACTAGCCCTTTGTCCGATGTGTCATTTGCAAATATCTTTTCCCATTCCGTTGGTTGCCTTTTAGTTTTGTTGGTTGTTTCCTTTGCTGTGCAGAAGCTTTTTATCTTCATAAGGTCCCAGTAATTCACTTTTGCTTTTAATTCCCTTGCCTTTGGGGATGTGCCGAGTAAGAGATTGCTACGGCTGAGGTCAGAGAGGTCTTTTCCTGCTTTCTCCTCTAAGGTTTTGATGGTTTCCTGTCTCA